>NC_086446.1:222214551-222550384 GCF_028390025.1 Pseudophryne corroboree
GGACCCAGTGGGAGATCCAGAAGGGACGACCCTTGCTCAATCATTGGTCCTGGAGCCACCAGTTCAGTGACAGATGTACCTCTGGAGACAATGAGATCATGCGAGACCTGATCCGGTGAGGCAGGCCGTCCCTCTTGGCAAGAATCATCTTCTGCAGAGGGCGGGAATGAAATTGAGTACTCCACCATGTCGAAAGCAGACACCATGAGATCTAGTACGTGCATCGCTGATTGTACAGAGACTTGCGGAAAGAGGAAGCATCAAATTCTGTCCTGAAGGTTCAGGACCTTCTGAGACAAGAACAACTGCTGGTTGTGAGTGTCCAACAACGCACCCAGGTGCGCCATGCTCTGAGCAGGGACCAAGGAGAATTTCTTCCAGTTGATGAGTTACCCGTGGGCTTGCAGAAACTGGACAGTCAGATCCAGACGGAGAATTTCTGGGGAATTCGCCAGGATCAGCAAGTAGTCTAGATACAGTAGGGTCCCGACGGTGGAGTGAAGCTGTCATTACCGCCATGACCTTTGTGAAGACTCTAGCAGCCGTGGTCAAACCAAAAAGGTAAAGCCTGAAATTGATAATGGAGGTTGCATATAGCAAATCGCAGGTATTGCTGATGCGACACTGCAATAGGTATATGTAGTTAAGCATCCTGTACGTCCAGGGAGACCATATAGTCCCCGGGCTCAAAGGCCAGAATAGAGCGCCTTGGAGACTCTCACAAATTTGTTCAAGGACTTGAGGTTGAGAATTGGCCAGGGGGAACCATTCGGTTTCAGGATTAGGAACAGTGGTGAATAGTACCCCTTGCCTCTCTGAGCCAGAGGCACTGGTACTGCCACTCCTGTATCCAGGAGAGATTGTACCACCAAATGAAGAGTTTTGCCTTCACCTGATCCGAAGGGAAGTCAGTCATGCAAAATTGATGAGGGTGACGATTCTTAAAGGATATGGCGTATCCGTGAGCGACGACTTCCCATACCCAGGTGTCAGAAGTCAGTCTAGGTATATTCCTAGGTAAACTTTAGAAGTCGGCCTCCCACCCTGGGATCGCCATGGGGGAGGCCCGTCCAGTCATGCAGTAGACGTGTCTGATTTCGAAGCAGGCTGATGGGCATGCCAGGCACATTTAGGTTTAGCGGTTTTGGAAGTGCGAGCCTGTTTTGGGTACGCCTGACCTTTTGTTTTACCTTGAGGACGAAAGGAACAAAAGGAAGTACTCTTAAGCTTCGGGACCGAAGGAGCAGTACTAGGTAGACACGCAGTCTTAGCGGAAGCTAAATAAGCCACAATCTTGTTGAGATCATCTCCAAAAAGAACATCTCCCTTAAAAGGGAGTACCTCCAGGGTTTTCTTAGAATCCAGATCCACAGACCAGGATCGTAACCAGAGAATTCAGCGAGCCAAAATGGACGTAGTAGAAGCCTTGGCTGCCAGAATACTGGTATCAGAAGCCACCTCCTTAATGTAATGGGATGCTGTGACAATATACGAGAGACATTGTCTAGCATTAGCAGAAAAGTTGGAAGGCAGCTCTGCTTCCACCTCCTGAGCCCACGCTTCAATAGCTTCCACAACCCAAATAACTGCATTAGTGGGCCAATGCACAGCTCCTGCGAGGATGTAAAATCACTTTTAAGCAACCCTCCACACGCTTATCCATCGGTTCTTTTAGAGAGGTGACGGTAGTTACAGGCAGAGCAGAGGACACCACCAGCCGCGCCACTTGTGAATCCACCGGCTGGGGTGTTTCCCAATTATTACTTAGCTCTGCAGCGAGGGGATAGCGAGCCAGCATCTTCTTGTGAGGTGTGAATATCTTCCCTGGATTTTCCCAGGATTCCTGACGTATAATAACTAAATGGTCAGAATGAGGTAAAACTGGTTTAACAACCTTCTGGATGTTTAAATCTGTCTGGTTCTTAGAGGTAACAAGAGGCTCTGGGTCATCATCAATTTGGAGAATCAGCCCGATATCCTCCAATAAGTCAGGAATATCCACCTGGGAAACAGATTCCCCATCAGAAGCATCTGGATCAGTGTCTGAGGGGTCAGTATATACGCCATCTTCATCAGACGAAGTGTCTGGAACATGGGTGGATGGTGAGGAAGTTATGGCCCGCTTAGAGGACCCCTTGGTCTTAGGCGGTTGAGGGTTAGGTTTTTGTTTGTTCAGTGAGTGATTTAAATTGCTCTAAGTGGACAGGAGATCTGCCCATGTACCGGCACGTGAGGTCACATAGGGGGCGCAAGTCTAGTTACCAGCGTATTCAGTAGAGGAGAAAGTAGCCCAAGATAGGTCATTATGGACCCCTGTTGCTACGGGCCTACTGGGGGGAAAAGAACCCCCAGTACCTGAACCTTCCACTGCTATATTTTCCTCTATTGCGTCTGTAACGTCACCACCACACATTGTGGGATCAGCCAAAGACTCGTCGACCCTTGAAGCTGACATAATATGAAAGTGTGAACCACGAGCAACACAGTACAATAACAGCAGTATAATACCTGACCAAGAAGCCCCTGTGCAGTGTGATAGCACAGAGGATTCAAGAGGTATACGGTGACTGAAAAAATCAGAGAAAAATTCACAAAGTATATCCTGTGAACTACCTATATTAAATAATAACCCCGACACACTTCTACCCCCTCAGGGTACAGAATATAGGGATAGCAATCTGAGTGAAATACACGGAATGGAAATCACGCAGCAGCTATATGCACACACAGTCACATGTACAATGCAGAAATTATGACAAGCAATAAAACTGCACTGGACTAGCAATACTAAAGTAACACTAAGAAAAGCTATACAGATCAATTGATATATCAATGCCCAGTAAAGACTGGATGTATATCACAGGGTACTTGTACTACATAACCCTGAAGCAATGCACGGTTTCTTAAATAACACTGTCAGACATGTAGAATACTTAAGTGTCCTGTAAAATGAACAGCGCTGACATGCAGGTGGCTTTACAGAGGAGGTTTTGCCCAAACAGTCCCAGGATCAGCTCAGCATGTGAAGATGGTGCCCAAACGCTGACAGGGAGTGAGATGCAGCTCCAGGGCGGGAAGATTTACTCTTAATGTCACCCTGGGGCTAGAGGTCAGAGCCTTATCCCCTTATTAGACTTCACCACCAGGTACTGTGGGCCAAATGTAAACAGTTTTTCAGCTAAACAGACCTGTGCCCCTGCCCTTGTGGTCCAGTGGAGTCCCTGTACTGCCAGTGTCCATGCCAGCACTCGCTGCCCCCCTCGCACATCGGAACGTGATTTCCAGCAGGTCCCGCCTAGGAGACCCTCTTACCTCCGCAGAGTGCGGCCACGTGATATCAGAGAGCTGCGGATGGTGTGTGTGCCTGACGGAGAGAACCGGAGCCGCCACTTTAAGTACCCGGCAACCAGGGACACTGGAGTACACAGCACCGCTGGGGGAGGCGAACATGAAAACCCTAAACAACCTTAGGCAGGAAATCTGAAAAGTTAAAAAGGGGCTCTTACACGATCGTCTCCTAACTCAGAAATCCGCCTGGCCGAAGCCAAGGCAAAAAAGTTCAACACCAAATTTAAGTCCCATGGTGCAGTAGGACAACGAAAAGGGGGCTGTATCCTCAGAACCCCCTGTAAAAAGGTTTGAACCTCTGGCAAGGATGCTAACCGCTGTTGAAATAGGATGGAGAGAGCCGAAATTTGAACCTTCAGAGAGCCCAGCCTCAGTCCTATATCTAGACCGGCCTAAAGGAAGAGTAGTCTGGATAAGTGGAAGTTCGCCGAATTCCACCCACGTTCTTGACACCAGTCCATGTACCTCTTCCAAATCCTGTAGTAGTGCATGGCTGTTACCAGCAATCATCGTAGGAATAGCCATTCATGGTATTCCTGTTCCTTAAGATCCGGGTTTCAATAGCCACGCCGTTTAACACGGCCTGTTCAGGTTTGATTGGTGGAACGGTCCCTGAGACAGCAGATCCTCTCTCTGAGGTAACCGCCAAGGATCTTCCGCTAGTAACCCTCGCAGGTCTGAATACCAACTCTTGCAGGGCCAATCTGGTGCGATTAGAAATCACCCACACTCTCGTTTCAACCTTTTCAGGACCCTGGGTATGAGGGGGGAAGGGTGGAAAAATGTAAACCCTCCTGTAACACCAAGGAAGTGTTAATGCATCCACTCCTGCTGCTGCTGGATCTCATGTCCTGGACACATCTGGGCAGCTGATGGTTTTGCCGAGACGCAAGCAGGTCCACTTGAGGTAGACCCCTTCTCCTTACCACCATGTCGAAAATCTGTGGATGTACAGATGGGTCCATGTTTATCTTGACCTTTAACAGGATTAACAGAGACTGGGCAGTCGTACTTAATCCCCTGCTGTATTGTTCTCTGTATTGTATTGCAGCTGAAAACAATAGATGAAGAGTTTATGTTAATAAACCATGTTGTGCCTAGGCGCAGCAAACTAGCCAAGATAACAGTGGACCCATCTGTAGGCACCACTCTCCCGGATCCATGTCCTGGTGACTGAGATAATCCACTTCCCAGTTCTCCACACCTGGAATGAACACTGCCGCGAGGATGACATTTCGCCTTTCTGCCTACAACAAGATCTTTGTGGCTTCCTTTAACACCATCCTGCTCTTTGTTCTTCCCTGACGGTTTATGTAAGCCGCCGTCGTGACATTGTCCAACTATCTTAAAGTGTTGTGTTGTGTTGACCCATGACTAGGTCTTCGGCTAAGAGAAGTGCATTGTATACAGCTCTCAGTTCTATAATGTTTATGGGTAGTCTACTCTCCTGTAACGTCCATCTGTCCTAAAACGGATGATGTTCGTCTAGGATGGCACCCCAACCTCTGAGACTGGCGTCCATTGTCAGGATCCTCCAATCCCAAATGCCGAATCTCTTGCCTGCTGCGAGATTCTTGTGCAACGACCACCAAATCAAGGAGGTTCTTATGCGTGGTGAAAGTCAGATTCTTCGATGTAGAAGCCAGTGCGAACCTGCTCCCTGAGCAATGAGGGTCATCTGGAATGGTCGGGAATGAACTCTGCCGTACTGTAGAGCTTCGAACAACGCCACCATCTTCCCGAGAAGTTGCACACAGAGGTGTAGAGAAAAAACAGTCTGTGTCCGTAGTACCTGAGCCACTAGCCTCTGTAGGTCCTGGATCATGTTCTCTGGTAGGAAGACTCTCAATTGTAACGTGTCCAAGATAAGACAGAGGAATTGAATCCGTTGCGTTGGCATGAGATTGGATTTCTGGAAGTTCACAATCTACCCATGTCGAATGAGAAATTGATGAGACGTCCGAGCATCCTTTATCAGCTGTTCCTGAGAGGAAGCCTTCATCAGTAGATAGTCTAGGTATTATCGTGACCCCCCCCAACAGTCTCAATCCTGCAACCATTATCGCCATGATCTTCGTAAAGATTCTCGGGGCTGACGATAGACCAAATGGTAGGGCTCTGAATTGGTAGTGATCCTTCACCAGTGCAAACCTCAAGTAAGCCTGGTGAGGTGTCCAAATTGGGATATGCAGGTATGGATCCTTTATGTCCATGTATACCATGAACTCGTCTTGTTCCAAACCTGCAATGACCGACTGAATTTATTCCATCTTGAATTTGTAAACCCATAGAACCTGGTTTAAAGCTTTTAAATTGAGTATCGGTCTGACCGTCCCATCCGGCTTTGGCACGACAAAAAGATTGGAATAGAACCCCGTTCCTCTTTGAGAGGCGGGAACTGGAATAATGACTTCTGACTGTAGCAACTTTTGGATCGCGATCAGTAGGGCTTTTGGTTTCTGAGGGCAACGAGGCAATCCCGTTGTAAAAAAAACGGACTGAGGTCTGTTGAAAATCCAGTTTGTACCCCTGGAAGATTATGGGCCATATGCAATACGGTCGAATTGCCGCAAATGTCGAAAAACGGGGCATTTGACAAAAAAATAAAAATAAAAAAATAGATTAGACAATGCAATACAGTACTTTGACAAAAAAAACCTGCCGTTTCAAATTCGATAGTAGTCAAATTCAACATGTCTGCAATGGTAAAAAATGCGGCTTTTCGACAAAAGTATATTCAATTGAAGAATGTCGATTCAACAACAGTGCTTTTCAACAGTCATTTCATCAATTTCAGTCCGCCTCAGTTTGCAGGAGGGATCTAATAATGTTTTTTTCAAAAACATGTTTTTTTTTTATTGCTAATAGCATATCTATTTATATTAGAAGGGATTATGTACTTGGTTTGTCTATTAGGAGCCACGAGTATTATCGATATATTTTTTAAAAGAATATATATATATTTTTTTTTTACCCAACTAAAAAAGTATGGCGAGATCAGAGCATGTTTTTCGGTGGGAATGTTAAAAATCCTGAAAAAAAATGCGTGGGGTCCCCCCTCCTAAGCATAACCAGCTTCGGGCTCTTTGAGCCAGTCCTGGTTGTAAAAATACGGGGGGGGGGGGGGGAATGAGGGGATCCCCCGTATCTTCACAATCAGCACCGGGCTCTGCGTCCGGTCGCAAAAAATACGGTGGACAAAAGACGTAGGGATCCCCTGTATTTTTCACACCAGCACCAGGCTCCACTAGCTGGAGAGAATGCCACAGCCGGGGGATACTTTTATACCGGTCCCTGTAGCCGTGGCATTAAATCACCAACTAGTCACCCGTGGCTGGGGTACCCTGGAGGAGTGGGGACCCCTTAAATCAAGAGGGCCCCCCCCTCCAGCCACCCAAGGGCCAGGGGTGAAGGCCGAGGCTGTCCCGGACCACACACTGAAAGGGGCCCCCTGTTTACACAGGGGACCCCTTTCCCCGAATGCCGGGACCCCCCCGTGACTGCTGTCACAGAGGGTCCCTTCAGCCAATCAGGGAGCGCCACTCCTGCTTGGCTGTGCGCGTCTGAGCTGTCAGACGGCACATAGCACTATGCCGCTTTATTATATTCAATGGTGGGAACTTTGCGGTCAGCGGTGAGGTTACTCGCGGTCAACCGCTGACGCAAAGTTCCCACCATTGAATATAATGGAGCGGCATAGTGCTATGCACGGTCTGACAGCTCAGACGCACACAGCCAAATCAGGAGTGTGCCACAACGTGCCGCTCCCCGATTGGCTGAAGGGACCCTCTGTGACAGCAGTCACGGGGGGTCCTGGCATTCGGGGAAAGGAGTCCCCCCTTTCAGTGCGTGGTCCGGGTTTTGCGTTTTATTATTTTGCCAAGTACGTGGATTACAAACAAGAAGAGGACAGATCCACACTGGATTTTGGAGTATAATTTTATTTTCAGGTACCCCATGGATTCTACATGGAGAAGGGGACAGAGTCGGCGTGTCAACATAGGTAAGTATGTGTGTCGGCGTGCATGTAAAGTTTTACTATCACGGTGTGCGTGTACTGTTTTTATTTGGGTATTTTTTTTGCAGTAGAACTACAGGTACCAGCGGGCCCGTTTTCCCCCCGCATGCTGGTACTTGTGGTTCTCCAAGTAGCCCGTAGCCCTTGGATGGGGGGGGGGGGGGGGGGGGAAGACAGCCTCGGGCTTCATCCTGGCCCTTGGGTGGCTGGAGGGGGGGACCCCTTGATTTAAGAGGTCCCCTCTCCTCCAGGGTACCCTGGCCAAGGGTGACTAGTTGGGGATTTAATGCCACGGCCGCAGGGACCGGTATAAAAAAAAAATATAAAGTGTTCCCCGGCTGTGGCATTATCTCCCCAGCAAGTGGAGCCTGGTGCTGTGTGAAAAATACAGGGGACCCCTACGTCTTTTGTCCCCCGTATTTTTTGCACCAGGACCGGACGCAGAGCCCGGTGCTGGTTGTGAAAATACAGGGGATCCAGTCATTTTTCCCCCCGTATTTTTACAACCAGGACTGGCTCAAAGAGCCCGAAGCTGGTTATGCTTAGGAGGAGGAACCCACGCTTTTTTTTTTTCCAGGATTTTTTTTTTTTTTTTTTACACACTTTTGTGCTGTCCATGAAGTCGAATCCAGGATGCACACTATAGTCAATTGATCCGTTTTTCGACAGCGGGACTGTCGAATCCGTTTTTTATTGAATATGTCGAATTCGGGTCCCGGCGGGAGGGTGTCTGACTGTCGACTTTAAGAACTGTCGCATTCCAGCCAGAATTCGACCGCAATTGCATATACCCCTATGTTGTTTATCCAAAGTACTGGTGAGGATTTGGCACAGATGTCCCGAAAACCTTCCAGACGCGCGCCCACGCAGGGGGACCCCAGGTGAGCTGGAAGACCGTCATGCAACGGTTTTGTCAGCAGGTTTACCCTGCTTTCTGGTATTAGTCTGTGAACAGCCTCTACCTCTGGCTCCACGCGCTTGTGTACCGAAACCTCTTCCTCGCGCACAAAAGGACAGCGATCTAAATTATTGAAACGCTGGTCCCGAATAACCTCTCCTAGCCTGTGGAGCGGCTCTCGTATAAGGAGTAGGTAAAAAAGGTGGATTTCCCTGCTGTAGCCTGCGAAATCCACTTGTCCAATTCTGAACCAAAAAGCATCTCACCCCCAAAGGGGATGGATTCTACCGCCTGCTTTGTGTCAAAGTCTCCTTGCCATTCTCGGAGCCATAAAATCAGTCTAGCCGATATGGCTGATGCGGAGACATGTGCTAATATCCTTTGAGGCCTGACACAAGTACGAAGCAGATTCTCGAATGTGTTCCGCCAGTTGGGTAATTTCTTCCAAGCTATTTTCCTTCTCAATAGCCTGTACAATACGACCAGACCATGCTCCAATGGCCTTGTTGACCCAAGCACAGACGATCGCAGGTCTCTGTGCTGCAGCTGCTGCAATGAAAATTGACTTTAAAGCTGTGTCGACCTGACGATCTGAAGCGTCCTTTAAAGTCGTTACATTAGGTATTGGTAAGATTGTTTTAACCTTCCTAGGGAAGCATCCACTACTGGAGGATTCTCCCTCTTATCCATTACACCTCCTTAGGTAGGGGATACGTTACTTGAAACCTCTTTGGAAATGCAAAGCGTTTGTGAGGTTGTTTCCAAGCCTCCTCCATTTGAGATTGGAGGGATTTAGGAATGGGAAACACTGCTGAACGCAGCTTTTGGGATTCGAACAATTTTAATTCTTCCGGCTCCTTTACTTCTACCTTAAAGTGCAGGATCTCCTTCACCGCTTCAATTAAAGACTCAAGACCTGAGATTGCCATGTCCTCTTCTGGAAAATTGGCGTCTAGGTTAGATTCAATTAACTCACCGTCCTCTGTATCAATGAGAAGACCCTCTTCCTATTATACAGGAATTAGGAGGAAGAGGTCTTTTAACAGCCTTGCGCACATTCATTTCTGCCTGTGCGGGCAGTGTTAACTTGATGAAATTCCTCCATCGTCTTAAGAGAATCCCGCAGCCCATTCAGATTGCCGCTTGCGTGATTCTGCCATCTCCTTGGAGATTCTATTTGCTAGGTAGTCTTCCCCTGACCTAGCGAGAGCACTGTTCCCAGGTGGAGCGTCCATGTCTAAGCAGGAGTCGCACACCCCGAAGCTGCCAACCCGCGTGCTCTTCTTGTTACATTTCGTACAAACATAAAAGGTCCTTGAGTTCCTGGTTGATGCTTTAGACATGTTGTTTAACCCCTTTACCAGGGTACTACACAGCGCTTTCACCCTTTAAACTAGGAAGAGAAAGATGGAGATGACGGAAGCAAAGGTATCGGATCCAGCTGGAATTAATTTTTCCCTTCTTTAGATAGAAAAGGAGCAGGACAAAATAAACATTTAATTAAAAAAAAATGAAACACCAGCCGACTCGCAACCCTCACTCCAACCGTAAATCAGCTACTATGTTAGAGTTGGTATCCGCTTGCTTCCATGTATTTTTGTCAGGATCTTTGCAATAGCATTCCTTTGAAAATATAAATAATTATTTTTCAGGAGACACTCCCTAGTACTGAACATACAACGTTTTACCAGCAGAGGAAGCTGTTACTTAACTAATAAGATGGAAGAGGGATTTTATTAACTGATAAAAGGGGGAGGGCTCACCCATACCCCTCAGATTTGGCGCCTGTATGGAATTATTAAGATGGCCACCACTGAATTATTTTCAACACCTATTTAATCAATGCCCCAGGTAGTTATTGCATATCTCTATACAACCAAAGCCCTTCCGCACTGGTTTCTGTGCTGTGCACCCTCAATTACCCCCTTACGCGGCTAAGGGAATCTCCTCAGCCGCGTGGTACTAAATCACTGCAGCATCTCTCCCCGCCGGCTGGCGAGCCGGGACTACTCTCACCAGGTCCCGTAGTGGCGCCTCAGTGTTCTACACTCCGTCCCCAACTGGCTGATCTGCGCACGCCAGGACCACTCACACCAGGTCCCGTAGCGGCACCTCTCTCTAACCTATAGGGGGGAGACACTCCGCAGAGCACCATGCTTGACCGCTGGTCCCAGCGCGCCGAGTTACTGCGGGGGATTTCACACTATTAATTTAAGTATAGCTACGCTTACATAAGAACATTAAATAATCAAAGTCTAAAAAATAAATAAATATCCCCTACCAATACTTGGGCCCTTTATATCACCAGTACTCACTTGAAACCTTTGGATTTGGAGAGGATCTCTTGTTGAGAGATGCAGGTCCCTTCAAAAGGGATCTTTGTCTCTCAGAAAAAAGTAGGCTTTGCCTCACTTTATTAGGTCAGCGCAGCACAAGTATTAGTTTAATTTTAATCAGGAGCTCAGTGCTCCACGTGCTGTACCTCCAGCACAATTTTTTAAACTGAGGGAGGAGGGATGTGAAGGGGGAGGAGCTGGCTGTGCAGACAATGCTAATTTTAGATTGTGCCACACCTCCGGTTGCAAGCTTCACACCCCTACTGTATAGGACTCCAGTGTCCCCTAGTGGATGAAAGAAAAAAAAAAAATCCAGTGTCCAAAATTACTTCCCATCTAGTGGAAAAAAAAATGCCCACCATTTTTTTATTAGAGAGAAAATATATTTTATCTATCCACCCCTCAAGTCAAAAGAAATAAAACAAAAATTTTGTTGGGTAGCAATCCCACCCCCTACCAACATCCAGTGCCAAAAGATGACCAATGTTACACAACACACCCCTCACCATATAGCAGAGCGTGGGTCAGGAGGGATTGATCAGTCCCCCCCAGCTGATCTCTGCACATGGAGCAATCAGCATAGTCATGCTCACTCTTAGTTTAGGCGCATGCGCCCCAGAATGCTGCTGCGACAGCATTCGGGAGTGCAATTTCAGGAGTGATGTTGGCGGTGACAGACTGCAACATCACTCCCAGGGGGCTGCAGCAGGAAGAAATCCATTCTGCACTCGTGCATAAGATGCAGAGGAAGCCGCAAGTAGTGCCAGATGTTTGGCATATAACCTGGCTAGGTAATGCACACCTGGCTGCTGTTGGATCCCATACGTGTGCCAGACAAGTGGTTAACAGTGTTTTCTTAACTCCAGCCTGCGGGGACCCCTAACAGTGCAGGTTCTCAGTATCACAAGTGAAAACCACATCTGCAGATCTTTTAAAATGTACCAGCTTATAATAACCTACGCAGCTAAAGCTAGAAGTATTCCTTCAACAAGCATAAAAGACTCACCATAGTACTATATGTCTCAATGACTATCTTCTAAAATATTGGCAAAGGACTAAGCTGCCAGACCAATCTGGCATGGTCTGCCATATTGGGAAACTGGCAGGGGCGGATTAGGAACAAAAAGCAGCCCTGGAAAAATTTGTACTAGTGGCCCCACATGGGCAGCACCAGAGGTGTAAGGTCTAGCCAGCAGCAACCTCCCCCCCCTTCCCCCCCAGATAGTGGGCATGCCAGCATCAAGGGGGAAGTTAAAAAGTAATAAAATTTAACTGAGCACATTATATGACACCTTCAGAATTTAGGAACCTATATAAAATTCTTTAGAAACATTTTCTTGCTTATTACACCAACCGTATCCCAATCCCTATTCACTCAATCTTATATGTCAGCCATGTAGGCAGACAGAGCATACACTAGATCATCTGCAATCACAAGCCAAGTGGCAAAGTGATTTTCATATATGCAAATTATTTTGCAGCTTATTCATTGTCTATAAAAAGGACCACGTCCTCAAACAAAACAGGCCCCGCGGGTACGTCGGTCCATCAGGAATCTTCCCTGTAAACCCTGTGGCCAATCCGCCTCTGGATACTGGCCTCTAACTCTATCCTTTTAAACATCTAAAGAAAGTACGAAGAGGCAAAGTCTGCTTCTGCCATACTGCAGAGATACAGCTGACCTTCCACTATTTAATATTGCTGACAAACTCCAAGGCAGCCGCACAAAAACCATAAAATTTGTGCACAATCTCTTGGTTCTTACGCTAATTCTGCCTGGAAATTTGTTTTCCCCTTCAATATCCAAATGCAAGGTTAAACTCTATACCCTAAAAGCATGGCTTCCCAACCACAGTCACCAAGGTGCACTAACAGTCTACGTTTTAAAGATAACCATACATGAGCACAAGTGACTAAATTAGTACCACCAATATTTTGATTTAACCATCTGTGCTCAATCATGGATATCACTAAAACCGGCACCGTTAGTGTGCCTTGAGGACCAAGGTTGGGACACACTGCCCTAAAAATAAATGTTCTCACCATACTCTACCTTAACCACTGCTGAGAAACATGTATTTAAGTGTCCTTTAAGATTCACAATCTTCTCCTCCAAAAGTCTTGGTGTTCCTTTACGTGCTCAATATGAAAACAGAAATAGAACACATCATGGTGTAGTACAGGCCTGGCCAACCTGTGGCTCTCCAGATGTAGTTTCACAACAAGTCCCAGCATGCCCTGTCTCAAGTTTGCCTTTAGGGAATTCAATAACTGTGGTAGTGCATGCTGGTATGTGTAGTTTTACAACAAGCTGGAGAGCCACAGGTTGGCCAGGCCTGGTGAAGTACATCTAAGCAAGTATAGAAAAGTCCAAAAGTTGTCTGTGTCCCCGTGGATTGTTAGTCTCTATTGCTAGGAATTCTCAAGTCTAGTGAGGCGTACTGTACTCATTTAACAAAAGGAAAAATTTATAAAATAAAAATAAATCTTTCATATGGGAAAAAGGATACATCCGTGTGTCCCCAGGTGCATTACTATATGCATGTAGAGAAGCATACCCCAACTCACACTTTATAAGTATTAAAATGTCACACTGACACTATAAACCAATGCACATTTCACTCCAATAGGCTTCCTCAGGGCACTATAGCGCGCTGAGGAAGCCTATTGGCGCTAAATGCGCATCGGTTTATAGCGATGTATTTCCTCTTTATTATGTGTGTATATATGTAATGGTTTATCATGAACCTATAACCCAGGGCTGGGGAGCCTACAGCCCTCCAGCTGTTGAACTACACATCCCAGCATGCCCTGCAACAGTTTTAGCATTGCCAAATAGCAAAGCATGCTGGCATGTGCAGTTCAACAGCTGAAGAGCCGAAGGTTCCCTATCCCTGCTATAACCTATGAATCTATACAGGAGTTTCATTTAGT
This sequence comes from Pseudophryne corroboree, assembly GCF_028390025.1. Classification (NCBI taxonomy): domain Eukaryota; kingdom Metazoa; phylum Chordata; class Amphibia; order Anura; family Myobatrachidae; genus Pseudophryne; species Pseudophryne corroboree. The sequence continues at coordinate 222,228,086 of NC_086446.1, forward strand.
TATCATTGGATGAGGAAAATTGATACATGATTGAATCAGTCTAGCTGCAGCATAACATGGGATATCATATACAATGAAATAACCATGATTGGTTTTCTACACCCTGGTGAATACGAATAGGTAGCCTGCGCATAGTAATGGTGACACAGCACACGTGGGCACCTTAAACTGACTGCCAACTACTATTTCGAATACAGTGCAGCATATGAGAATGCATACTCTGCAATTATATGGCTATTTTCCTTCTGCCCAAACTGTCATGGTATAGAGATTAAAGGGATTGCAATAGCATCATAATACATTTAATATAACTTCCCTATTGAAGTTAATCAATCTCTAATATTTACATCAGAGCGACGGCAGTAATTCAGGGTTAAGAAGCGGCTCAGCTGCTATATACCACCTGTCTCAAATGTTAATTTATTTTTTATTTTTTAAACCATAGGATATCATAACATGTGTATCAATAAGTGACTAGAATATAGTAATAAGGAATTTCAATCAGTCCTATGAACTCAATTTTTTTTATATATATATATATATATATATATATATATATATATATATATATATATATATAGTAACTCTTAATTTGTCCTGCTGAGGCAGCACTGAGTATTTCAGCAGACAGCATAACTCTGGAACGACTGCAGCAGTTTACGCCAAACTTTGTTTCCAGATTGTACACATCCAAGTTACAATCTCTGTGGGTGTCAAGACACCCCAAGGGCTGGGACAGCAACGGAGTATTTCAGGAGATGGCATAACTCCCGAATGCCTGGACCTATTTACAAAAAACTTGTTACACATATGACTGACAAGCTGGGAACAAACACTGTGGGGGTAACACACCCCAAGCACTCCTAGGGGTGAGGCAGCACAGACTTCTTCAGCAGACACCATAACTCTGGAATGCATGGAGCAATGTACACCGAACTTGCTACACAAAGGACTTACACTCCGGGAATAAACACTGTGGGGGTAAAACACCACTAGCACTCCTAGAGGTGGGCTAGCAGCACAGATTATATCAGGACATGCATGATGTCAGGGCTGCATGGGCCAGGGCCAGTGACATGATGCGAGGAGGAGAATGCAGGTAGCACAAACCCACGCAGCGAGTTATATTAGTGGAAGTAGCATGAACCATCAGCAGCAGAGTATTGCAGGAGATAAATAATGCGCTGCGCGATATAAGACACAGGGTCACTCACATGTGAGGAAGGGAATGGAGGCAGTAGGAAGCCACAGACTGACAGTTGTATAGTGGGAAGAGCAGGGTCACTTGGAGGACCAAAAAGGGGTCCGGCCACTACACAAAGTGTGTCAGAGAAGCAAGATATGCATATACACTAGATCTCCAACCAACATAAATTAACGAACCACCATCATTCTAATTTACCATCCTCATCCCGTAGCGAAGCACGGGTAGTCTGCCATCTACAATGTTAATTATACCGTGTGTTTAATATTTAACCTTATTTTTTTAATTAGACATTTTAAAATTCTGGCCAACACCGGGTACTCCAGCTATTATACAACATTGAAAGGTCACATTATGTTGCTGGAAGAAAAATTTACATTTATTTGAAAACTAACAATATACCTCCAGCTTTTCAATAGTGGCAGCAAATTATTGCTACATTTTAGAAACATTAGTAACAACTAATTTGGATCATTACATGAATACAGTGGACTACATTTCTCTTTAAAGATATAGCTATTGCAGAGTAAGACATATTTAGCAGAATTGTAGGTCTATAATTTTAGTACTGTCACAGTACCTCATGTAGTTTAATTATAATCTTTATTTTTTAGTACACATACTACAATTTACTTGACTTATATTGAATACCATAATGATATATGGGCATTTAAGCCATTTTGTTAATATAGGGGTTTTAAATAAATTCATAATTATATTTATTTAAGTTGGGTTGTGTGCACCTAAAAATTGTAACTGGTTTCTCTTTCCTTCCCCCTATCTTTGGGGATTTGACAATATATCCTGTTCCAAGCCAGTTTGTTGCACCATTTGAGCCCTAGGCATTTATCACTGTGAACATGTTAATATTCCCATGATTTGAGTTATTGAAATATTAGAAAGGATACCCCAACTCTGATTACATAAGGATATGATTATCTCGTGCGGGTTACCTCCCAGGAATGGTGCAACTTTAGTTGTCTCATTGTTGGAACTTTGTCAAATGTACGCTATATCGTGCGGCACATAGCCACATATTACTTCACACCTGGTTGTCGCTATACCAAGCTTAAGTAATAACTATAAGACACTACCCAACAATAAAACAAGCCAAAATGCTTACTCTACTGAAGCATCATTCTGTTGATGGGAAAAAGGCTCAGTTTCTATGCTGGAGGATACTTACAAGCAAAGGCTTGAATACTCAAGATGTATGAAGGGTCAGCAGCTCCATTCCAGTGTGCAGTGCATTGTAAATACTGTACCTTTGAACCAACAGGAATCCCATGCCTGCACTGGCTACATGCATCATCTGTACTCCATTGTGTTTGCATTAGAAGCAGTCCAAGTAGCAATGCCTCCGGTGAATTGGCAGCCAAGATTCCCTGCTACTACAAAGTAGTGCGCTGCCCTGCATAAAGTAGGAAAAAGCAACACAAAGGTAGAACCTACCAAACACTACTACAGAGTACGTAATTAAAAAAACGGCTGTCTGAGAATAGGACTTTACCCATAAGCAAGATTTTGATGGAAGACTGAAAAAAATAAAAAAAAATAAAAAATAGTAATAATAATATACAGTAACAGTTAAGAAAAAAAAAAAAAAAAGATTTCTGTAAAGGAGGACTTTTAATATATAGTATTTGTTCATCTGTCATGCTAATACAAAAGTCTAAAGTCTGTGACAAGCATCTTTGGAACTATAGTGGCAGTACATTGTAAAATCATTCAGATAAATGAAAGGCCCCAGAGCTATAAAAAAAAAAAAAAAAAAAAAAAAAAAAAAAAAAGGATTGAGAAGTACTCTTATTTTTTTTTTTTTTAAGCGAGTGATTTGGTCGCTTAGAGAAGTAAAGGCTATAGCTGGCTACAAATGTAAAATAAGATTCTCAGTGCGACCAGACTAAATACTTTATATACAAAAAAAAAAAAAAAAAAAAAAAGGGTGGTAACAAACTAAGAGCTTCAAACTGCTATACAGTTATCCTCAGAATAAATTTGCTGCAGGAGGCAGATGCATCAATAGCCCACAAAGACATAATACCTAGAATTCAGTACAGGGTTAAAAACAAAATACAAACACCTGTTGTGTTTTAGTGTGACAGGGACTACTATTTCAGAACGGACTAATCATTAAGTCTGAAACAACGAGAGGAAAAAAAAAAATCTATTACAGCAGCAATAGGTTAAAAAGAATAAGAGGCCAGCAGCTGTTAATGTGCAATCAAGTCATTGAAAGACTCCCCTGAAACACTCCACACATGGCCTGTCCCAATTTTCTAATGTGTATTTATGGAAGGTTTTCATCTAAATGATCATTCAAAACATAATTTGCAGTTCGATATGGCACAGGAGGAGAAAAAAAAAAAAAAAAAAAGAAGGAGTTGGCCTGATAAAATACAAATTTTACTGAAACTGCTGGGGGAGATAGCAGGTTCAAAAAGCTACTAATCATGATTTGATATACTCCCATTTTCCTGATCATGCTCAGGTTGCAGATCAGCCCTAGGGCAAGCCTAACCATGCCAAGAGCATATCAACTGTCCAACTGTGAGCCAACAAGCTCTTTGCAAGGCCACTAAACGTAGTCTTCACATGACTTTCCTACGTGTTTAAGATTTCTGTATACACCAGTGGTGTAATTCTTATAAAACAAAGAAAACGGACGGAAGCATTCAGAAGTAGGGTCCTCTATGAGCCATGAGGAGGAAAACAATTGAAGAAGTCTTGGTTATATGTAAACGTATATGATATTTCTCTGGTGAACGATGATCAGATGACCACCCTGCAGGTTAACTCATTTAAGTGAAGGTCAGGCCAGCCTCATTGTACACTTTGAATACTTTCTCAATGGCATTCACGTAGGCAGCAGTTCTGAGGTCCAAGCCCAGGTTGTACTTCATTGCAGTGCGCATGATTTGCTGAAATACAAACAAGTGTCACAAACTTCTCATCTTTGCTCAAAAGAGTCTAAAACTTCTAATCTGAAGTCTGTCAATTACAATGTCCCAAGTATAGCTAGTAACAAGTTAGGAGAATTAGCAATCCTACCATTTGCAAATGTGGTGCGACTGCAAAAGCAAAAGGAGGCAGATAGAACTATGACAGAAAGTTACAGTTGCTATTGTCATCTAGCAGCTACTTACTTTGCTACCATAACCTTACTGCTAACCATTGTTTTACTTCTCTACAAGAACATTTTAAAAAATTAAAAATGGAAGCAAAAGAAAAACAAAAAATAAACCACCACCACATTGTTGAACATGTGAAAGCTTACCCTTGCAGAGCGTTCCATGGTGTATGCCAAACCAGAATGGACAATATCTTTTTCAGAAGCACCCTGTGAAGAGAACGAATAAGTGTACTAGTCACTGACATTGTGGCAGTTGTGTCAAACCATAGAATGTTAAATAAAAATAGGATTTTAATAGCTACCGGTAAATCCTTTTCTTGTAGTCCAAAAGGGATATTGTGGAAAACTAGTACGATGGGGTCCAAAAGGAGCCAGTGCATTTTAAATTTCTTCAACTGGGTGTGCCGACTCCTCCCCTCTATGCCCCCTCCCACAGGCAGTTGTAGGTAGGAGAAAGGACATATGAGAGAAGGAACACGATAAAGGGTTGAGAGATTTGCACACCACAACCATATAACAACCAGAAATGACTGGTAACAGTAACAGCTGAACAGGTAACTATAGAACAAGAACCTGCAGAAAAGTCAACGCACTGAGGCGGGCGCCCAATATCCCTTATGGACTATGAGAAAAGGATTTACTGTTATGCATTAAAATCCTATTTTCTCTAGAATCCATAAGGGATATTGGTGAAACTAGTACGATGGGGATGTCCCAAAGCATCCAGAACGGACGAGAACGTGCAGAGACTGCTGCAGCACCACCTGCCCAAACTGGGTTTCCTCTTTGGCCAAGGTATCAAACTTGTAGAACTTCAAACGTGTTCTTCCCCGACCAGGTAGCAGCTCGGCATAGTTGCAAGGCCGAAACTCCATGGGCAGCTGCCCAGGAAGAGCTCATTGATCTTGTAGAGTGGGCCTTCAGAGACCTAGGAACAGGTAAGGCTGCAGACATAGGCCTGTTGGATAGTAAGCCTAATCCAATGAGCAATGGCCTGCTTTGAAGCAGGGCAATCCTTCTACATATCAAAGCACGAACATTGAATCAGTCTCTGAACTGAGCCGTGTGCTTTGACCGATCTTCAAAGCACGCACAGCATCCAAAGCCTCTGGAAGAGCAGAAGGGACCACAATAGGTTGATTCAGGTGGAACGCGGAGACAACCTTCGGCAGAAACCGCTGTCTAGTCCGGAGCTCTGCACTGTCCTCTTAAAAGACCAAGTACGGACTTTTAGACAAGGCCCCCAACTCAGACATGTTGAGCAGAAGCCAGGGCCAGGAACATCAGTCTTGCACGTGAAGTACTCGTCTTCCACTGTCAGAGGTGGAAACCAGAAGGACTGTAGAAATTACAACACTACATCCAAATCCCAGGGTGCCGTAGGCAGCACAAAAGGTGGTTGTATATGGAATACTCCTTGCAAGGTCTGAACTTCTGGCAACACTGCCAATTTTGTCTGAAAGAAAATGGAGGGCTGAAATCTGGACCTTAATAGGACCCAGGCATAAGCCCTTATCTACACCAGCCTGCAAGAAACGTCCCAAGTGAAACTGTGCAGGCAGATAATTGGGTTACTCGTACCAAGATGCACATCTCCTCAAGATGGTGTTTTGACGTCACAGGTTTCCTGGACTGAACCATGGTAGCAATAACCTTCTTGGAAAGGCCCTGTGAGCTAGGATGTTCTGCTCAACTCCATGCCGTCAAACGAAGTCGCCGTAAGTCTGGCTAGATGAACGGTCCTTGCTGAAGATATGAGTGGCAGAGTCCAAGGGTCTTCGACAGACATAACCAGAAGATCTGTGTACTACGCCCTCAGAGGCTAATCTGGGGCAATCAGAATTGCCTGAACACCCCGATTTCTGATTCGCTTTAGCACCCTTGGGATCAATGGAATCAGAGGAAACCAGTAGACCAGCCGGTATAGCCAAGGCAATGCCAGTGCCTCTCTGCCCTCGCCTGGGGGTCCCTGGTGCGTGAGCAATCAGTGATCGTGCAGAGCCCAAAAAAAGTGGGTCCCAGCGACCCCTCACTTTTAAAAATTAGGTCCTGCCGGTCCTTTTCTGGGTCCCATCGGAATGAAGGTTCCTATTAATCTTAATCTTGTTGCAAGGTGGGGGGGATGGGATGACAGAACTGCTGGGCTGTGTAGCATGCAGGACACCCTGCACCAGAACTGTAACTAGACATTTTGGTTCCCTTTGGCAGAAAGTGAATTGGTTCTCCACCTCCTAGAACCTAAAGTTTAGGCAGTGCGTGCGAAGGCGCGCACCAAAAATTTAGGGGCATGGCTTAATGGAGAAGGGGCGTGACCACATAATAGTACCAATTCACATTATACCACACAGTGCCGCTTACACACTTTGCTCCAGGCAGAGCAGGTTATTAGCACCAGGCAGATGACAATATGCACACTGCGCCAGGCAGAGCACGTTCTGCACACTGCGCCAGGCAGAGGGGCAGAGAGATAGGGGTGTGAGGAGGTAACACTGGGCTGAGCTGGGAAGGGGAATCAGTGTCTGGACTGACAGGGAGGTTCTAGATGGGAGGGCAGTGAGATAACAGTGGGCTGGTTGGGAAGGGAAGGTGGAAACACTGGGCTGGCAGGGTCAGTAATGGTGGGGTACACTGGGCTGGCAGACACTGTTAAGGCAGCATTGGCCTGCTGCTGTTTAGTTTCTGTCTGGCCCCACACACTGGCTCAGCACACTCACCCCTTCCCCAGTGTCCCTGCATCCTCGGACCCCAGCTAAAATTACCTCTGCACTGCCAAGCTCTGTGCAGAGATCTGTTCAGGTGGCGGGTCCAGCTTGCTTCATTACTCTCCTAGGTGATGTCATCTGGCGGCGGCTCCAGCACCTCCCGTATCAGTAATCTTGTGTCGCGGACTGACCCCTCTCCCCGCCCGTGCACTAGTGCAGCCAGAGAGGGTAACAAGTGTGGATAAAGCCCCAGAGCGCTGCTGCTTCCCGTGGTTTGACGATAACAGCTCTCAGTCCTCTCAGCGTGTTACCAACTCCTGTCACCGCTATCTTCCCGCCCAGCAGCCTGACACTTCTGACAAATAACGTCAGAGAGCAATTCCAACGGAGCGCATCCCCAGTTCTCATTTTGGGGTAAAAGCGCGCTATAGCACGTTTTTGCGATCACTGGCAATACCAGGGATTGGTCTTGTTGAGACGAGAAGCCATCATGTCTATTTGTGGGCACCCACACCAGTCGATCTGCTGAAACACCTGATGGTGGAGCCCCCACTCCCCCAGGTGGAGATAGTGACGACTCAGGAAGTACACTTTCCAGTTGTCCACTCACGGAATGAAGATTGCAGACATTGCTCTTGCATTTCTTTCCACCCACAGGAGTATCTTTGACACCTCTCACATGCAAGCTCTGCGTTTGGTCCCTCCGGTGTCAATTGATATAAGACACTGCTGTGGCGTTGCCAGACTGAACTTGGATCGCGTTATCACTGAGCAGAGGCCTGAAGCAGAGCATTGTAGATCGTCCAAAGTTCCAGACTGTTGATCGAAAAGGAGGGCTTTGTGGGCTGACCCCCTGCCCTGGTACCAAGCCCCCTGGGTTACAGCTCCCCATCTTATCAGACTCGCACCCGTCCTGAGTAACCAATCCTGGATCCCGAAACTTCAGCCTTCCAAGTAGGTGGGAGGACTGCAGTCACTACAGGAGAGAAATCCTGGCCTGAGGTGACCGCTGTAATATCTGGTGCATCTGAATATGTGATCCGGACCACTTGCTCAGGAGATCCACTTGAAATGTCCTGGCATGGAACCTTCCATACTGGATTGCCTCGTATGAGGCTGCCATCTTTCCCAACAATTCTATTCAAGGATGGATATTCGAGTAGGCAGGAGAATCAAGCGGGCCATCTCCTGATGTGCTCTACTGGGAAGAACACCTTCAGGGTCAGTATCTGGCAACAACATTCCCAGGAACAGGCGCCGCCAAGTTGGCTCCAGGTGGGACTTCTGCAAATTGAGGATCCAACCATGGTGACAGAAATTGGATAGTGCAGTCTAAATGGAGCAATAAAAGCTCCCGGTCTTCCAGGCCTGCAAGCACCGCTACCAAGTATTCCACCTGAAACTTGAAAACCTTTAGGCAAGGGTTGAAGGATTTTAGATCCAAAATGGGCCTTACCGAACCAGTGTCGGTACCACGAACAGGTTGGAGTAGTAACCCCTTTTCTTATTGCAGTGGCACAGGAATAACTTGACCGGACCAATTTTTGGGCGGCCTGTTGCCGCATAAAACGCGTATCCTCCAAAGTTGGAAGCTCGATATAAAAAATTGTTGGGGAGGAGCGCAGTCGAACTCCAGCTTGTAGCCCTGAGATGAGGTCCTTTACCCAGGAATCCTGGCAGGAGCTCTCCCAGATGCTGCTGAAGTGACGCAGTTGAGCTCCCACCTCGATATCCCCTCAGGGTGGGAGGGCACCATCATGCAAGGGCTTCAGTGGAAGCTGAACTGGTGCTCTGATAACTTGTGATGGCTGGGTTTCCCCATCTCCTCTCTGGTGCCTCTAGTCAGTGGAGACACCTCTGGCCCTAGAACGAAATCTGTTAGACCAAAAGGACTGAACTGACAGCCCCAGGTAGGAACGCCTAGCTGGCGGGGCACCAGATGGGAGAAACGTGGCTTTCCGTGCAGTGGATTTGGAAATCCATGTATCCAACTCAACCCCAAAGCCATTCCCCAGAAAAATTCCTACCTTCAGGAGCACAAAAACTTGAATTTAGTCTGGATTTTTGCAGGTCTGTATGAATACGTCATCTAACTCAGGGAAAGTGGACATTGGGCTTGTTTTGGACAAAGAAAAACGACTGCTGTGACACAGCATCCTCTAGAGGGAGTTTTAACACTTCCCTTATAGCCAAAATGAGGCGTTTAATAAACTAAACAGCATCGGGATCCGGGTCATCCCCATCATCTTGTATATCTGTATCAGATAGAGCAAATAAACCATGCTTCTGTGGACCTGCATGAGAGAGGGGGAGCTGTACATCTGCCCTAGCAGCTAAATCTGCCAGAGCTTGTTGTAGTAGCAGAGTCTTCTGCACATTAGCAGTGAGCTGGGAAGACCTATCTGACATCAGTCTTGAGACCCTAACCAGTGTGGACTCTCTCCCCCAGCCCCTTCACTGATTTGTGAAGATTGACTGCATCATTCAAAGGAAACAAACATTAGATAACGGAGAATCTGGAGTGACACTGCACAGCTTGTGTTTACCCATATTTCACAGTAAGCACAATAACATACAGACAGTTATAATGCAAGCCTGCCCTACCGTATGTGAGGAGACAGAAAGGACACCAGCACACCCTGAGCTGCACAGCCCCAGTGAGGCAGTCAGCTTTCTAAAACACCAGCAATTTTTGTCCTACAAAGGATCAGAATAGTGTACACAAGCGGCTCTCCCCCTTAGCTACACCCTGTACCAGTTTTCCAGTGTGTCTTGTGAGGCAGAAAGCGCAGTGTGCTGCAGTAAGCAGAGGAAGGCGCCAAAACGCCTCAGGTCCCGCTCTGATTTAGCGCCGCGCCTTCTAATGGCACCGGAGGTATAATGAAACATACATACATACACACATATATATACACATACACACACATATATATACATATACATATATACACACACACACACACACTGGAAAAGTCTCCTATATAGCTTAACAAGTGCTAGTCAAGCCCTTTTGTGCCAGTTCTACACAGGTGCTCTAAGCAGGACCCTACCCCCCCCCCCCCCCAAGAGGGTCCCCGTACACCTTGAACTAGGTGACCCACCCTAGCGGGGCCCCCGATTTGTACTCACCACTGATAAACTTCAGGCAGCATTAGGGGTGCGCAGTGTGCTGTGGCTGTGTCAGCCAAGGCAGTGCCCCGTTAAACAGCCCCTGAGGACGGTGGTCCTGCAGCAGGGAAGTGGCTCAGCACCTCGAAAGGCCGGTGACTGCCCCCCCCCCCCCCCCAAACTCCCATGGCGCAAATATGCGGTTGCCCAGACAGCATGCCGAAAAGAGTTAAAGAAAACTGAAGAAACCTCTGGAGCAGTAGAGATGTGAATCCTCTCCTGAGGTTACTTTTTTCTAAACTGCCTGTATAGAGGGGAGGAGCCAGCACACCCAGTTGAAGAAATTTAAAGTGCACTGGCTCCTTTGGACCCTGTCTATACCCCATCGTACTAGTTCTCCCCAATATCCCTTATGGATGCTAGAGAAACTCACATTTCCTGGAGTTTCTACTGCTGCACCTGTGTATAATACCCTTTGGCACATATACTGCATGCAAATCCGGCTCTGGTGCTAGCCAGTGGCTCCTGATAAGATTAGCTCAAACAGCCCTGTTGCACACATGTATAACAAAGTGTGCAAAACAAAAACATAAGGAACCAAGTGCACAAAAGCCCGTTTTCTCATTTTCCATTCTAGCATATAATTTAGGCTTTAAGTACACTTCGCTAGTGGGCTTAGTAATATATTCACATCTTCTCCAATTGGTCATTTTGCTGTAATAATGGATGATCACATTTTCTATTCTATTTTCTCTTCACATTTTATTCACGCAAAAATTTCTCAAGGGCACAGTGAACAATGCTCATACCAGTAAATAGGTTCACTAATAAATGCTCATAGTGAGCACATGTAGGGAGGGAAACAAACAGCATTCAACCACGTTTACTTAATCTTTGTGTTTAGAAGATCTTATACCTTATGTCAACTTATTCGGTGCTCCTAACACACCATGTAAAGTAAGCTAAGTTGTACAAAGCCAGTGCCAGCAGAAAAGATTCAACAGCATTCATCTGTCAGTTTTGTACAGTCACTTACAGATATTCTGGCCTGGAACTCTGCAGTTGGCACCACTGGGATAGCCCCACCATGTTTACCGAACTTTCTCTCCAAACTCTCCTGGACAGACACTAAAAGTTAAATGAAAGTTGGTTACACACTGGTGGAAGATATACATGTATTTTTATTTTTTAATAAGATTTTTTTTTTTGGAGGTGGGGTTCATACATACTGAGTAAGTGGTAGTTTGAGTCCCGTTCATATTTGAAGGTTAACCGGCCATAGCTCACATGATTTAGGTTTTTCAGCCACTCAAAATAAGACACCGTTACACCACCAGCGTTCAAATACAAGTCCTAAAGAACAAGAGTTCAGTACTTCAGTCCGTTTACACACAAGATACTTAGGCTACAATCCCTAAAAACAAATCAGAAGGCGGGCTGTTTTGTGACAAGGAGGCATAAGCCATGTACCCAAAGTAGTAGAATCTAAATTTACAATTTCAACTTTAATTGCCTGTGGAAAGAATGGTGCTTGGGGTATGGCAGATGTAATTGGTTATCTTCTTTGAAAAGGAATGTTTGACTTCAAAGATGGTATACAAGATCAGTCAGTACTTTAAAAATAGCAGGGGCTTAAATTTATAGCAAGGGTTGAAAATGCTCTCTGAATATAGCAGTAACAAATTAGACTGATCAAATTCCTTTGATGTCAATTGTGGATAAAGGAGCAGCAATTTAGCTACAGTATGTCTGAAAAACTTTAACTGGAAGAGATCATTTTGAAGACAATTTATCAGAATCTTTCCTATAAAAGACAAGGAGCTTACACCCTTACATGTAATATCTTGTCGGGGGGGGGGGGGGGCGAGAAAACTATGCCCTCCCAGAACTAAGTTAATGAGCCGACTCCTGATTATAATGTCTTCTTTCAAGTTGAGATTGATTTTATGTCAGATTGGTCTGAAAGTGATTTTTATTGTGCTATTTTAGCTATTATCAAACAGTGGATAATAGGATTTTGGTACTTACCAGGTAAATCCTTTTCTTTGAATCCATAGGGGGCACTGGAGTACTCTTGGGATATGGACGGGCGGAGCCGAACAAAGGCACTGAATATTCAAATTTAGGACCCTCCCACCCCTCCATATCCCCGAGTACCTCAGTGTACTGTCTCAGTGTTTTTTACTGAGCGAACAGGAACGATATAGAGAGGTTGACAATGGAGAATACCTATAACATAACGGACAACAACAATGTTGACCCATAACCTTACTGTCAACTAAACAGTTGACACCATAACCGATAGAACTTTATAATTTGAACCAATCGGTGAAAATGTGTTACCATAAGCTCCTCTGAGCTTAATATCAATCAAGTAAAACTTGTTACCCTAAGCTCTCTTGAGCTTAAAACAACCCAGGTAAACTGCTCTGGGTGGGCGTCCAGTGCCCCCTATGGATTCAAAGAAAAGGATTTACCTGGTAAGTACCAAAATCCTATTTTCTTTTTCATCCACTAGGGGTCACTGGAGTACTCTTGGGACGTACCAAAGCTTCCCTCGTGGGCGGGAGAGCTGTTTGATACTTGTAACAGTAGGCAGCCCAAGGCTAGATGCTGATGGCGCCACCATTTATAACGTGTAAACGTGCACAAACATGGTGCACATGAAGGCTATATAGCCGCGTTTTAGACACTCCACGACCCACTGGGTCTGACATTCCCACAGAACCTGTGGGATGAGTTATTACTGACGTAGGCGATTGTAACCTAGCCTTAAGGTAAGCCTGACTTGTAGTCATTATTATTACCCAACTCGATAATGTCTGCTGAGAAACTGGCTAACCCCAGTTGGCAGTATCATAGAGAACAAACAACGTATTCATATCACGTACTGTTGACGTTCGGCACATATATAAACGCGTAATGCGTGTACCACATTCAGTTCTAGAATGTGCTGTCCACACAGGAACCCCTATTGGTACATTGATGTGAAGAATACGAAAGCGTGATTCGTCCGAAGATCTGCTTTGTCATGAGAAAACTGAAATACGGTGGCTTGGAATACAAGGCACCCAAATATGAAAACAAACCCTTGCCGAAGCCAAGGCTAGAAGAAAAAATTGTTTTCCAAAGTGAGAAACTTAATTCCCATTTGTTGAAAGGGTTCACAATATGAAACTGTAAGAAATCTGAACCCAACTTCAAGTCGCCTGGCGCTGTAGGTGGGATAAATAGAGTGTGAACTTTGATGACACCTTGTAGAAAGATGTGTACAGACGCAAATAGAAGCAAACGTCTTTGAAAATAAGTTTACCACACAGATACCTGCACTCTTCGTGCAGATCAACGCAGTTTTCCATCCCACCCCGTTTAACAGAATACGGGTTACTTGAAGGATGATGTTGGAACTTCCGAGGTTTACAACCTATGTAAGCACACGAAATTTTGTAAAAATGAGCTGCCTTAAACGGCTTACTATTTCGTAACATGGTTAGTATAACCGATACTGTAATGCTCAATTTCTTAAGAGGGCGGTCTGAACCCTCACCCCGTCAACCGCAGCTGCGGTACCTAGATAATAGGTACCTAGGGAACTATGGGTAAACTAACGTTCCCTGATGTAACAGGTTGGACGTATTATGAGCGGGCCAAGATCGTGTGCAAGTATTCCTTGAAAATTCGAGAAGCAAACTTCTCCGAAACCCATGAGATACCACCAGTATGACTGTGACAAACTGTCTTATGATCCGTTTTGACAACGGAGAGAGCAGCGGAAAATGGTGGAGCCAGATACACGATGCTGAATGACCACATGAATGTGAGAGACTCCACCGCCACTGCCCTTGTGATCTGTTTTGTACACATACTGAACTTTCGTAATTGTGGCGAGATGCCATCATGTATACTTGAGGGTAACCCCCTTCTGTGGACTCGCATATGAAACACCTCTAGATTTAATGTCCAGTTTTCAGGATCCAAATCCTGACGGGTGAGATCCTCTGTCTAACAGATGTCCACTCACATAATGATCTCTTGACATTTTCACATAATGGTGTTCTGAGCCATTGAGGATCTGAGTTACCTGCCGCATTGCCATGCGGCTACTTGGTTCTCACTGGTTGTTGTGTATGCAACTGCCGTTGCCTTGTTTGACTGCTTAAGGCCAGCGTGGGACATGCATCAAAAATTTACATGAAACTCATGGTTGTTCCTCTCCACCGAAATCTTTAGTAAAAGGCGAAAGATTTATTCGTTCTGAAGAGAAACCAGAGTATATACCTGGTCAGACTGAAAGCGAATTATGTATTGCATTGTAAAATGCCCAGAGTTCTAGGACATTTATCGACAGCAATCTGTCGTGTTTTAGAACCTTTGTTGCTAATTTTAACTACAAATCCTGACCCTCTGCGACTGTCGTCCAGAGTATATGCACCCTTTTCCCTCTGTGGGAAACGCGAGTGAAGGGTGGCGAACTAAATTGAAAACACATCGTTATTCGTAATAGGTGAATACACCAATGTACCGCTAGTGTGCGTGTTTTGCACTAATTACTAGACGTACATTTGTTATTGCTGGTGTAGTAGGTAAAAGTCTTTGATTTACCGTATTTATCATCTTACCTAGGCATTGACATCGTTTAGACGGAATTAGATGCGATTGTTTTCGAACTTGATCTGCTACCGCAGTATACCTTAGTAGCGCAAGTTTAGAGGAACTTTGTTGAGACAGAGTTCGTATGTGAGATGAGCTATCATCCCAACATCACTTTTGGTAAATACCCAAAGCGATAAGCAACGGTAGACATGAAATGGTTAATGGATGTGGCGAATTGCAAACGCTAAAACCTGTGATGAACAAACCGGAATGGGTATATACGCATTGCAAATGCCAGTATTTTGTGGCTCCAATATGCCAATACTACCCGCAGCAAATCCATTTTCAAACTGCAGTAAGTGATTTGTTGATTGCAACTGCGACGGAGCTGTATGGATTGGTTACCCCAACCAGAGGGGAATAAGCCACCCTGACTCTGCCTGTATTATAAAGACAGCTGAAACCCAGTAGAGACCAAATGGCTACCTGCCAATCCGTTCGACAGAGGCAGTCATGACCCTGTTGAAGTCTGGAAACCCCGCAAAGGTAACATGTAAAGACGCGCTCCCACAATTGGAAAAGAGGTCATCAACTACTGGCTTGCAGACCGTAGCGACCTGTCGTTACAAGGCGTGAGTGTTTGTATCACCGCCTTGAAACTGAAGTCTAAAGGGATTAAATGCCGGCACAAGAATTCCGTTTCGATTAACGGCTGAATATCAAATGTAGGACCAACAAGCTGTGGCCTTGTCGTGCTGAACTGGCGACGATGAAACGTCGTTAGAAGCTTTACAGATATACTCTGTAGCTTCTTTTAACCGTAATGTCTAGTGACCCAAATGTTTCATGGGTCTTTATGTTTGACACAGACGCATTTACCAATGTCGGATGGCGTCATATTGTAAACGATTAAATAGTGGTCAAAGTCTACTAAGTGGAACAATGGAGACATTGACTCCCTGTAATTTAGCAATGTATGTTCGCAACAACCCTGCACAATCTGAGTGCTGGTCTAATGAACCCTTCTCACTCGTGGTTATCGGTGTGAGATTTGACATAGAATCGTGCATTACATTATAAGACCAGTTAAATAAGCACTGTGGTACCCAAAGGGAATTCCTCTGGAAAACTGTCTTTTGTTAGAGCTGGCGGAATAACTTCCGAGACTCCGATGCCAATGTTATTTTTTAGTCTGTACTAGAGCCTTACTCGCTATGCAGACAGACACCCCAATAGGCCACGGACAGCCATTGCACGCCTTATGACGTTATCATGTCATATATATATATATTGTATTGGTGAACAGCATAATAATATTAAACTCAAGGTTGATTCTCTCTACGGAAATCTTTAGTAAAACTAAAGATTTATTCGCTGTGAAGAAAAAACAGAGTAATCTTTATGTGAAAAGCAGTTCACATGGCCTATGAAACCCGAACCAAATTCCTACTAACCCCCCTACGCCTCTGGTGGCTTAGAGATGTAGGGCAGGAATGTTCTAGAATCATGTAGAAAAACAGTTTACATGGCTTACTTATGCCGATTAAAATTTCCCACTAACACCCCTGCGCCTCCAGTGGCTTAGAGATGTAGGGCAGGAATGTTCCAGAATCACAAACTGGAAAACAACAGGCAGCATGGTTAAAATGGCCCGTTTGCCATGCTGACCTTTCCGTATAGGTTATTATACAGTATAACCACAGGACGGTTACAACTGTTCTATGAATAAATATATATATAAGCTGATAGGCCATGATCACATCAGACATTAATATTAATATATTAATATAGGCTCCCTAGCTTTGTTAATAGCAGCCATTAATATAGGTTAAACTCTGAAAATCACAGCCAGTAATATAGTTCAATTATTACTGTCAGTATCGGTAACAAGCTTATATCTGTGATAGATATATATATAAATATATATATACCCAGCTGGTCATATATCCGCCAGCTTCCACCGTGCCTCTTCCCCCCCTATGATCATCTGCGGGAAGCCTGCACTTGTGATCGTCTCTGTAGTGAGACTGATGGGCGGCCGGACGTAGCTGGGCGGCCGTGTTGGAAGCCTGCCCTGGCATTTGCAGGCCGTGACGGAGCGGCGGTCATACTGGTACTAAGTATGGCTTACCTGCTGTGCAGCCGTACGGAGCCCAGTGTGCGGCAGGACGGACTGGCGGCTACCGGAGCGCTGGGACGGGCGGCCTGATGTCAGACGGAGCAGCTGCTTCGTATGAACTCCCCCTGCTGCGGCAGGAGGGAGCTTGGCGGCGACCGGAGCGCTGGGACGGGCGGCTTGATGTCCCCGTCTGTGTGATACATAGCGGCTGTTTAGCGTCGTCTGATCTCCCCCTGCTATGCGGCAGGACGGAGTTGGCGGCTGCCGGAGCACTGGGACGGCTTGTCTCCTCAGAAGGTAGTGGCTGTCTTGGCGGGTATGAGCTCCCCCTGCTGTGCGGCGGGACGGAGCTGTATTGTATTCACATTAACCCACACATAGCGGGGCGGCAGCCTGCGCTGACCGCCCCGCTCCCCAGCCTACCTTTCTGTAACTTCTGGCTGTGGCGGGACTTTCTGTATAAGCTCCGTCCAGCTTCAGTGGTGTGACTCATGGCTGCAACGGGGCTTCGTTGTGTAAGCTCCGTCAGCTCTGTAGTCCTTGTGACGCAGTCAGCTTCCAGTGATCTATTGGCTGCGACGGCTTTTTGCAAGCCCGTCCAGCTCTCTAGTCCTGGCTGCTGTTTGTAGAAGCAGTGCTGTCTGTGGCCGTGAGGGTGCTCTTTGTGAGGACCGACACGCCATGCTGTCTGTGGCTGTGAGGGTGCTCTTTGTGAGGACCGACACGCCATGCGCTGCCCGTGCAGCGGCACTATCCCGGACCCATGTTTTTTCAGAAACTGGGAAGGGATGTGCTAAGTTGTAAAAATAAAAATTAAAAATAAAAATCCAAGTGTGGCTATACCACAAGCCGATGTTCGTGCTGTGAGCACCGAAAAAACACTGAGACAGTACACTGAGGTACTCGGGGATATGGAGGGGTGGGAGGGTCCTAAATTTGAATATTCAGTGCCTTTGTTCGGCTCCGCCCGTCCATATCCCAAGAGTACTCCAGTGACCCCTAGTGGATGAAAAAGAAAACCCATTTATTTTAAAGTGCCCCATAAACATGAATTTCTGAAAGAAGGTTCCCCTGTTACGTAAGCAAGGTCCAAATCACAACTTTCCATCTTTAACTCAAGTCTACTGATAAGCATCTGAGCTTAAGTTTCCAATGACATGTTAGGTTGGCATGTCACCTGGATAAAGCATATGGATCTAGGTAGGTTCTTAAGACCATTCTAAGCATTACTAGAAAACCTAAAGTGGTTAAAGCACATGCACTAAGAAGGTCTATTAACCAGTCTATACACCTTTCTCTGTCCATACAGAGAAATTACTTACAGGAATGACCATGATATTTCTCTCAAGGAAGATTTTATCAGCTTCAGGAGTTGTAGGACCATTGGCACCTTCTGCAATAATCTGCAAAAACAGAAAAATAAGAATTTACTTACCGATAATTCTATTTCTCGGAGTCCGTAGTGGATGCTGGGGTTCCTGAAAGGACCATGGGGAATAGCGGCTCCGCAGGAGACAGGGCACAAAAGTAAAGCTTTTACAGGTCAGGTGGTGTGTACTGGCTCCTCCCCCTATGACCCTCCTCCAGACTCCAGTTAGGTACTGTGCCCGGACGAGCGTACACAATAAGGGAGGATTTTGAATCCCGGGTAAGACTCATACCAGCCACACCAATCACACCGTACAACTTGTGATCTAAACCCAGTTAACAGTATGATAACAGAGGAGCCTCTGAAAGATGGCTTCCTAAACAATAACCCGAATTAGTTAACAATAACTATGTACAAGTATTGCAGATAATCCGCACTTGGGATGGGCGCCCAGCATCCACTACGGACTCCGAGAAATAGAATTATCGGTAAGTAAATTCTTATTTTCTCTATCGTCCTAAGTGGATGCTGGGGTTCCTGAAAGGACCATGGGGATTATACCAAAGCTCCCAAACGGGCGGGAGAGTGCGGATGACTCTGCAGCACCGAATGAGAGAACTCCAGGTCCTCCTTTGCCAGGGTATCAAATTTGTAAAAATTTACAAACGTGTTCTCCCCTGACCACGTAGCTGCTCGGCAGAGTTGTAATGCCGAGACCCCTCGGGCAGCCGCCCAAGATGAGCCCACCTTCCTTGCGGAATGGGCCTTAACAGATTTAGGCTGTGGCAGGCCTGCCACAGAATGTACAAGTTGAATTTTGTTACAAATCCAACGAGCAATCGACTGCTTAGAAGCAGGTGCACCCAACTTGTTGGGTGCATACAGTATAAACAGCGAGTCAGATTTTCTGACTCCAGCCGTCCTTTAAATGTATATTTTTAAGGCTCTGACAACGTCCAACAACTTGGAGTCCTTCAAGTCGTCTGTAGCCGCAGGCACTACAATAGGCTGGTTCAGGTGAAACGCTGATACCACCTTAGGGAGAAAATGCGGACGCGTCCGCAGCTCTGCCCTATGTCGAATGGAAAATTAAAATAAGAATTTACTCACCGGTAATTCTATTTCTCGTAGTCCGTAGTGGATGCTGGGAACTCCGTAAGGACCATGGGGAATAGCGGGCTCCGAAGGAGGCTGGGCACTCTAGAAAGATCTTAGACTACCTGGTGTGCACTGGCTCCTCCCACTATGACCCTCCTCCAAGCCTCAGTTAGGTACTGTGCCCGGACGAGCGTACACAATAAGGAAGGATTTTGAATCCCGGGTAAGACTCATACCAGCCACACCAATCACACCGTACAACTCGTGATATGAAACACAGTTAACAGTATGAAACAATAGAGCCTCTCAACAGATGGCTCAACAATAACCCGATTTAGTTAACAATAACCATGTACAAGTAATGCAGATAAACCGCACTTGGGATGGGCGCCCAGCATCCACTACGGACTACGAGAAATAGAATTACCGGTGAGTAAATTCTTATTTTCTCTAACGTCCTAGTGGATGCTGGGAACTCCGTAAGGACCATGGGGATTATACCAAAGCTCCCAAACGGGCGGGAGAGTGCGGATGACTCTGCAGCACCGAATGAGAGAACTCCAGGTCCTCCTCAGCCAGGGTATCAAATTTGTAGAATTTTGCAAACCAAGTAGCTGCTCGGCAAAGTTGTAAAGCCGAGACCCCTCGGGCAGCCGCCCAAGATGAGCCCACCTTCCTTGTGGAATGGGCATTGACAGATTTTGGCTGTGGCAGGCCTGCCACAGTATGTGCAAGCTGAATTGTACTACAAATCCAACGAGCAATAGTCTGCTTAGAAGCAGGAGCACCCAGCTTGTTGGGTGCATATAGGATAAACAGCGAGTCAGATTTTCTGACTCCAGCCGTCCTGGAAACATATATTTTCAGGGCCCTGACAACGTCTAGCAACTTGGAGTCCTCCAAATCCTTAGTAGCCGCAGGCACCAAATAGGCTGGTTCAGGTGAAACGCTGACACCACCTTAGGGAGAAACTGGGGACGAGTCCTCAATTCTGCCCTATCCATATGGAAAATCAAATAAGGGCTTTTACAAGACAAAGCCGCCAATTCTGATACTCGCCTGGCAGAAGCCAAGGCCAATAACATAACCACCTTCCATGTGAGATATTTCAGATCCACGGTTTTTAGTGGTTCAAACCAATGTGATTTTAAGAAAACTCAACACCACGTTGAGATCCCAAGGTGCCACAGGAGGCACAAACGGGGGCTGACTATGCAGCACTCCTTTTATAAATGTCTGAACTTCAGGTACTGAAGCGAGTTCTTTTTTGAAAGAAAATCGACAGAGCCGAGATCTGTACCTTAATGGAACCCAATTTAAGGCCCATAGTCACTCCTGCTTGCAGGAAATGCAGAAATCGACCTAGTTGAAATTCCTCTGTTGGGGCCCTTTCGGCCTCACACCATGCAACATATTTTCGCCATATGCGGTGATAATGAGTTGCTGTAACCTCTTTCCTGGCTTTAGTAAGCGTAGGAATTACTTCCTCCGGAATGCCCTTTTCCTTCAGGATCCGGCGTTCAACCGCCATGCCGTCAAACGCAGCCGCGGTAAGTCTTGGAACAGACAGGGCCCCTGCTGCCGCAGGTCCTGACTGAGTGGCAGGGGCCATGGGTCCTCTGATATAAATTCTTGAAGTTCTGGGTACCAAGCTCTTCTTGGCCATCCACGAGTATCGTTCTTACTCCTCGCCTTCTTATTATTCTCAGTACCTTTGGTATGAGAGGCAGAGGGGAGAACACCTAAACCGACTGGTACACCCACGGTGTTACCAGAGCGTCCATAGCTATCGCCTGAGGGTCCCTTGACCTGGAGCAATATCTTTTATAGCTTTTTGTTAAGGCGGGACGCCATCATGTCCACCTGTGGCCTTTCCCAATGGTGTACAATCCTATTGGAAGACTTCTGGAGGAAGTCCCCATTCTCCCGGGTGGAGGTCGTGTCTGTTGAGAAGATCTGCTTCCCAGTTGTCCACTCCGGGAATGAACACTGCTGACAGTGCTAACACATGATTTTCCGCCTATCGGAGAATCCTTGTGGCTTCTGCCATCGCCATCCTGCTTTTTGTGCCGCCCTGTTGATTACATGGGCGACTGCCGTGATGTTGTCTGATTGGATCAGTACCGGCTGGTTTTGAAGCAGAGGCCTTGCTGGCCTCAGGGCATTGTAAATGGCCCTCAGATCCAGAATATTTATGTGTAGGGAAATAACCTGACTTGACCAAAGTCCCTGGAAGTTTCTTCCCTATGTGACTGCCCCCCAGCCTCAAAGGCTGGAATCCATGGTCACTAGGACCTAGTCCTGTATGCCGAACCTGCGGCCCTCTTGAAGATGGGCACTCTGCAGCCACCACAGTAGAGATACCCTGGTCCTTGAAGACAGGGTTATCAGCCTATGCATCGGAAGATGCGATCCGGACCACTTGTCCAACAGGTCCCTCTGAAAAGTTCTTGTATGGAACCTGCCTAATGGGATTGCTTCGTAAGAAGCTACCATTTTTCCCAGGACTCGCGTGCAATGATGCACCGCTACCTATTTTGGTTTCAGGAGGTCTCTGACTAGAGATGACAACTCCTTGGCTTTCTCCTCCGGGAGAAACACTATTTCTGGTTTATGTCCAGAACCATCCCCAGGAACAGTAGACGTGTCATAGGAACCAGCTGTGACTTTGGACTGTTTAGAATCCACCTATGCTGTTGTAGCACTTTCCAAAATAGTGCTACCCCGACTACCAACTGCTCCTTGGACCTCGCCCTTATAACGAGATTGTCCAAATACGGGATAATTACAACTCCCTTTTTTTTTTTAAGGAGTATCATCATTTCGGCCATTACCTTGATAAAACACCCTCGGTGCCATGTACAGTCCAAACGGCAGTGTCTGGACTTGGTAATGGTAATCCTGTACCACAAATCTGAGGTACTCCTGGCGAGGATGGTAAATGGGGACATGCAGGTAAGCATCCTTGATGTCCCGGGATACCATGTAATCCCCCTCGTCCAGGCTTGCAATAACCGCCCTGAGCGATTCCATCTTGAACTTGAATTTTTTTATGTTCAAGGATTTTAATATAAAATGGGTCACACCGAACCATGCGGTTTCGGTACCCCAACCCGTGTGGAATAGTAACCCCGTCCTTGTTGAAGTAGGGGCACCTTGAGTATTACCTGCTGGGAATACCGCTTATTAATTGCCTCTAGCACAGCCTCCCTGCCTGAGGGAGTTGTCAGCAAGGCATATTTTAGGAAACGGCTGGGGGGAGACATCTCTAATTCCAGCTTGTACCCCTGAAATACTACTTGGAAGAAACAGGGATCCACCTGTGAGCGAGCCCACTAATTGCTGAAATTTTTGAGGCGGCCCCCCACCGTACCTGGCTACACCTGTGGAGCACCCGCGTCATGGTGTGTACTCACAGGAGGCGGGGGAAGAATCTTGATTCTGGGAACAGGCTGACTGGTGCAGCTTTTTCCCTCTACCCTTGTCTCTGTACAGAAAGGAAGCGCCATTTGACCCGCTTGCTTTTCTGAAGCCGAAAGGACTGTACCTTTTTCTGTGAGGAAACCTGAGGTAAAATTATTTCTTCCCAGCAGTTGCTGTGGATACGAGGTCCCAGAGACCATCCCCAAATAATTCCTCACCCTTATAAGGCTCTCTATGCGCTTTTTAAGTCAGCATCACCTGTCCAGTGACAGGTCTCTAATACCCTCCTGACAGAATGGACATTACATTTATTTTGGATGCCAGCCGGCAAAATATCCCTCTGTGCATCCCCCATATATAAGACAACGTCTTTAATATGTTTTTATGTTTGCCAACTATTATCCCTGTTTGACAGGGTCACCAACCACGCTGCAGCAGCACTATCTGCAGGTCTCAGTCTAGTACCTGAGTGTGTAAATACAGACTTCAGGATAGCCTCCTGTTTTTTATCAACAGGTACCTATTAAAGTGGCCGTATCCTAAGACGGCAGTGCCACCTTTTTTGACAAACGTGTGAGCGCCTTATCCACCCTAGGGGATATCTCCCAGCGTAACTTATCCTCCTGGCGGGAAAGGGTACGCCATCAGTAACTTTTTATAAATTACCAGTTTCTTAACGGGGGAACCCACGGTTTTCACACACTTCATTTATTCATCTGATGGGGGAACAAAACACTGCCTGTTTTTTCTCCCCAAACCTAAAACCCATTTATAGAGGTTAAAGTCAGAAATGTATAACACATTTTTTATTGCCGGGATCAAGTCACGGATTGGATTGTGTATATGTCTCCACCTTGTCGACACTGGAGTCAGACTCCGTGTCGACATCTGTGTCTGCCATCTGAGAGAGCGGGCGTTTTTGAGCCCCTGATGGCCTTTGAGACGCCTGGGCAGGCGCGGGCTGCGAAGCCGGCTGTCCCACAGCTGTTACGTCATCCACCCTTTTATGTAAGGAGTTGACACTGTCGGTTAATACCTTTTACCTCTCTATCCACTCTGGTGTCGGCCCCACAGGGGGCGCCATCACATATATCGGCCTCTGTTCCGTCACCATATAAGCCTCCTCATTCAACATGTCGACACAGCCGTACCGACACACCGCAGACACACAGGGAATGCTCTAAACGAGGACAGGACCCACAAAAGCCCTTTGGGGGGACAGAGTGAGAGTATGCCAGCACACACCAGAGCGCTATATACTGCAGGGACTAACTGAGTTATGTCCCCTATAGCTTTATATCTATATATATATATATATAATGTATACTGCGCCTAAATTTAGTGCCCCCTCTTTTTTTAACCCTTGTAGACTGCAGGGGAGAGCCAGGGAGCTTCCCTCCAACGGAGCTGTGAGGGAAAATGGCGCCAGTGTGCTGAGGAGATAGGCTCCGCCCCTTTTTCGCGGCCTATTCTCCCGTTTTTTATGGACTTCTGGCAGGGGTATTTACCTCATATATAGCCCCTGGGGCTATATATTGAGGTATTTTTGCCAGCCAAGGTGTTTTTATTGCTGCCTCAGAGCGCCCCCCCCCAGCGCTCTGCACCCTCAGTGACCGGAGTGTGAAGTGTGTATGAGGAGCAATGGCGCACAGCTGCAGTGCTGTGCGCTACCTTGGTGAAGACTGAGTCTTCATGCCGCCGATTTTCCGGACCATATTCTTGCTTCTGGCTCTGTAAGGGGGACGGCGGCGCGGCTCCGGGACCGAACATCAAGGCTGGGCCTGCGGTCGATCCCTCTGGAGCTAATGGTGTCCAGTAGCCTAAGAAGCCCAATCCGGCTGCAAGCAGGCGAGTTCGCTTCTTCTCCCCTTAGTCCCTCGCTGCAGTGAGCCTGTTGCCAGCAGGTCTCACTGAAAAGAACAAATTCTAAGACTATAACTTTCTAAGAGCTCAGGAGAGCCCCTAGTGTGCATCCAACCTCGGCCGGGCACGAAATCTAACTGAGGCTTGGAGGAGGGTCATAGTGGGAGGAGCCAGTGCACACCAGGTAGTCTAAGATCTTTCTAGAGTGCCCAGCCTCCTTCGGAGCCCGCTATTCCCCATGGTCCTTACGGAGTTCCCAGCATCCACTAGGACGTTAGAGAAATAAGGGCTTTTATAAGACAAAGCCGCCAGTTCAGATACTCTCCCGGCCGAAGCCAGGGCCAGTAACATAGTCACTTTCCATGTGAGATATTTCAAATCCACATTCTTTAGTGGTTCAAACCAATTGGATTTGAGGAAATCTAAAACTACATTTAGATCCCACGGTGCCACCTTAGGCACCACAGGAGGCTGTATATGCAGTACTCCTTTGATAAAAATCTGGACCTCAGGGACTGAGGCCAATTCTTTTTGGAAGAATATTGATAGGGCCGAAATTTGAACCTTAATAGATCCCAATTTGAGACCCATAGACAATCCTGATTGCAGGAAATGTAGGAAAACGACCCAGTTGAAATTCCTCCATCGGAGCACTCCGCTGCTCGCACCACGCAACATATTTTCGCCAAATACGGCGATAATGCTTCGCGGTGACTTCCTTCCTTGCCTTTATCAAGGTAGGAATGACCTTCTGGAATGCCTTTTCCTTTTAGGATCTGGCATTCAAACGCCATGCCGTCAAACGCAGCCGCGGTAAGTCTTGAAAAAGACAAGGACCCTGCTGAAGCAGGTCCCTTCTCAGAAGTAGAGGCCACGGATCGTCCGTGACCATCTCTTGAAGTTCCGGGTACCAAGTCCTTCTTGGCCAATCCGGAGCCACTAGTCTTACTCCTCTTTGCCGTATAATCCTCAATACCTTTGGTATGAGAGGCAGAGGAGGAAACACATATACCGACTGGTACACCCAAGGTGTTACCAGCGCGTCCACAGCTATTGCCTGCGGATCTCTTGACCTGGCGCAATACCTGTCCAGTGTTTTGTTGAGGCGAGACGCCATCATGTCCACCATTGGTTTTACCCAACGGTTTAATAGCATGTGGAAAACTTCTGGATGAAGTCCCCACTCTCCCGGGTGAAGGTCGTGTCTGCTGAGGAAGTCTGCTTCCCAGTTGTCCACGCCCGGGATGAATACTGCTGACAGTGCTATCACGTGATTCTCCGCCCAGCGAAGGATCCTGGCAGCTTCTGCCATTGCCCTCCTGCTTCTTGTGCCGCCCTGTCTGTTTACATGGGCTACTGCCGTGATGTTGTCCGACTGGATCAACACCGGTCTTCCTTGAAGCAGAGGTTCCGCCTGGCTTAGAGCATTGTAGATTGCGCTTAGTTCCAGAATGCTTATGTGAAGAGACTTTTTCAGGCTCGACCACACTCCCTGGAAATTTCTTCCCTGTGTGACTGCTCCCCAGCCTCTCAGGCTGGCATCCGTGGTCACCAGGATCCAATCCTGCATGCCGAATCTGCGGCCCTCCAATAGATGAGCCTCCTGCAACCACCACAGAAGGGATACCCTTGTCCTCGGCGACAGGGTTATCCGCAGGTGCATCTGAAGATGCGACCCTGACCATTTGTCCAACAGATCCCTTTGCATGGAATCTGCCGAAAGGGATTGCTTCGTAAGAAGCTACCATTTTTTCCCAGGACTCTTGTGCATTGATGTACAGACACCTTTCCTGGTTTTAGGAGGTTCCTGACCAGGTCAGATAACTCCTTGGCTTTTTCTTCGGGAAGAAAAACCTTTTTCTGAACTGTGTCCAGAATCATCCCCAGGAACAGCAGACGAGTTGTCGGCATTAATTGGGATTTTGGAATATTCAGAATCCATCCGTGCTGCTTTAGCACCTCTTGAGATAGTGCTAAACCCATCTCTAGCTGTTCTCTGGACCTTGCCCTTATTAGGAGATCGTCCAAGTATGGGATAATTAATACGCCTTTTCTTCGAAGAAGAAATATTATCTCGGCCATTACCTTTGTAAAGACCCGAGGTGCCGTGGACAAACCAAACGGCAGCGTCTGAAACTGATAGTGACAGTTTTGTACAACGAACCTGAGGTACCCCTGGTGTGAGGGGTAATTGGAACGTGGAGATACGCATCCTTGATGTCCAAGGATACCATAAAGTCCCCTTCTTCCAGGTTCGCCATCACTGCTCTGAGTGACTCCATCTTGAACTTGAACTTCTTTATGTACAGGTTCAAGGACTTCAGATTTAGAATAGGCCTTACCGAGCCATCCGGCTTCGGTACCACAAAAAGAGTGGAATAATACCCCTTCCCTTGTTGTAGAAGAGGTACCTTGACTATCACCTGCTGAGAATACAGCTTGTGAATGGCTTCCAAAACCGTCTCCCTTTCTGAGGGGGACGTTGGTAAAGCAGACTTCAGGAAACGGCGAGGTGGCTCTGTCTCTAATTTCAACCTGTACCCCTGAGATATTATCTGCAGGATCCAGGGATTTACCTGCGAGTGAGCCCACTGCGCGCTGTAATTCTTGAGACGACCGCCTACCGCCCCCGAGTCCGCTTGCGAAGCCCCAGCGTCATGCTGAGGCTTTTGTAGAAGCCGGGGAGGGCTTCTGTTCCTGGGAAGGAGCTGCCTGTTGCTGTCTCTTCCCTCGTCCTCTGCCTCGTGGCAGATATGAATAGCCCTTTGCTCTCTTATTTTTAAAGGAACGAAAGGGCTGCGGTTGAAAGGTCGGTGCCTTTTTCTGTTGGGGAGTGACTTGAGGTAGAAAGGTGGATTTCCCGGCCGTAGCCGTGGCCACCAAATCCGATAGACCGACCCCAAATAACTCCTCTACGCATCGCCTGTCCACCGTCGTGTCCATAAAGCTCTTCTGGCCGAAATGGACATAGCACTTACCCGTGATGCCAGTGTGCAGATATCTCTCTGTGCATCACGCATATAAAGAAATGCATCCTTTATTTGTTCTAACGACAGTAAAATATTGTCCCTGTCCAGGGTATCAATATTTTCGATCAGGGACTCTGACCAAAACTACCCCAGCACTGCACATCCAGGCAGTCGCAATAGCTGGTCGTAGTATAACACCTGCATGTGTGTATATACCTTTTTGGATATTTTCCATCCTCCTATCTGATGGATCTTTAAGTGCGGCCGTCTCAGGAGAGGGTAACGCCACTTGTTTTGATAAGCGTGTTAGCGCTTTGTCCACCCTAGGAGGTGTTTCCCAGCGCTCCCTAACCTCTGGCGGGAAAGGGTATAAAGCCAATAACTTCTTTGAAATTAGCAGTTTTTTATCGGGGCACCCCACGCTTCATCACACACGTCATTTAATTCTTCTGATTCGGTAAAAACTACTGGTAGTTTTTTCACACCCCACATAATACCCTGTTTAGTGGTACCTGTAGTATCAGCTAAATGTAACATCTCCTTTATTGCCAAAATCATATAACGTGTGGCCCTACTGGAAAATACGGTTGATTCGTCACCTTCACCACCGGAATCAGTGCCTGTGTCTGGGTCTGTGTCGACCGACTGAGGCAAGGGGCGTTTTACAGCCCGACGGTGTTTGAGGCGCCTGGACAGGCACTAATTGAGTGTCCGGCCGCCTCATGTCGGCAAACGACTGCTTAAGCGAGTTGACGCTATCCCGTAATTCCACAAATAAAGGCATCCATTCTGGTGTCGACCCCCTAGGAGGTGACATCCTCATATTTGGCAATTGCTCCGCCTCCACACCAATAACGTCCTCATACATGTCGACACACACGTACCGACACACAGCAGACACACAGGGAATGCTCTATACGAAGACAGGACCCACTAGCCCTTTGGGGAGACAGAGGGAGAGTCTGCCAGCACACACCAAAAAGCGCTATATATGACAGGGATAGCCTTATGATTAAGTGCTCCCTTATAGCTGCTTTTATATTAATATATTGCCATTTATTTTGCCCCCCCTCTCTGTTATACCCTGTTTCTGTAGTGCAGTGCAGGGGAGAGACCTGGGAGCCTTCCTGACCAGCGGAGCTGTGACAGAAAATGGCGCCGTGTGCTGAGGAGATAGGCCCCGCCCCTTTTTCGGCGGGCTCGTCTCCCGCTATTTAGTACATTTAGGCAGGGGTAAATATCTCCATATAGCCTCTGGGGCTATATGTGAGGTATTTTTAGCCTTTTTAAAGGTTTTCATTTGCCTCCCAGGGCGCCCCCCCCCAGCGCCCTGCACCCTCAGTGACTGCCGTGTGAAGTGTGCTGAGAGGAAAATGGCGCACAGCTGCAGTGCTGTGCGCTACCTTAAGAAGACTGCAGGAGTCTTCAGCCGCCGATTCTGGACCTCTTCTTGCTTCAGCATCTGTGAGGGGGCCGGCGGCGTGGCTCCGGTGACCATCCAGGCTGTACCTGTGATCGTCCCTCTGGAGCTTCATGTCCAGTAGCCAAGAAGCCAATCCATCCTGCACGCAGGTGAGTTCACTTCTTCTCCCCTCTGTCCCTCGTTGCAGTGATCCTGTTGCCAGCAGGAATCACTGTAAAATAAAAAACCTAAGCTAAACTCTAAGCAGCTCTTTATGAGAGCCACCTAGAATTGCACCCTTCTCGGCCGGGCACAAAAATCTAACTGGAGTCTGGAGGAGGGTCATAGGGGGAGGAGCCAGTACACACCACCTGACCTGTAAAAGCTTTACTTTTGTGCCCTGTCTCCTGCGGAGCCGCTATTCCCCATGGTCCTTTCAGGAACCCCAGCATCCACTTAGGACGATAGAGAAAGATTTGTAATTTCAGCCTTAAATTAAGCAGTTCTTAAGGGTGTGGTATACTAGGTTGAGAAATCATAGTAACATGAAAATGCTTAACATGTTAATAAACAGTCCCTGGTGGCCAAGCAGTCACTTATATG
The DNA here is from genome assembly GCF_028390025.1 of Pseudophryne corroboree. Taxonomy (NCBI): domain Eukaryota; kingdom Metazoa; phylum Chordata; class Amphibia; order Anura; family Myobatrachidae; genus Pseudophryne; species Pseudophryne corroboree. Next base: position 222,257,672 of record NC_086446.1, read on the forward strand.
GTCGTGGCAGAAATTGGTAGTGTCATTTGAGGATACATGTTCTGGCAAGTACAGATCACTAACCTCCCCTAGTGCCCAATACGGATATGGACATTCTGAGAACGTCATGATTTCACACATTGACGTTTCGGATGTTGACTGTATTACTACATATCAGTTTTTACAATGGAGAATTTGACTTGCTATACCTTTGCCTTTATCCTGTGTGCATTGGACTTGGTCAGTTGTTTCTCACTGGCAGCTGGGATAAGGATGTCACAATCCGCCTCAAGAATGTTCCCATCATACGCCTGGGCTTTTGGGAAGCCAACAATTGTCCCATGTTGCTGTTCGAGAATAAAATTGGTCATATTCTTTTCACCCAAGTTTTAACCATGATAGCTACAGACAACTGCTTACAGGGAATCAGGGCTGACTTAAAGCAGTGATAAAAGTTAAGTTTTGCTTATCCATACTACTTAATCTCATGATATTCCATTTAGAAATTAGAATGACAATTTCACCAACACAGTTGTACATACAAAAAGGCAAAGCCTTTGTTAAAAACAATTTTAGAAGTTCAGTTATAAAGTGGTCTGCTTGCCTAACATCATGCGCTAGATAATGTAGCAGGGCATAAACATATCTACTTTAAAAAAAAGTATTACCCCCAAGCCTACAGAGGTGTCCTCATACACTATTGCAGCAGCTGTGCCAAACAGCCTTCTCAGAATGCCAGGTCCCATGCAACTACTTTACCAGAGCTTTTTATGGCTTAAAATGTGATAAAACAAAGCTGCTTCATGACATTGCACAGAGTCATTTGACCAAATGTGTGCAAAGTAGCAAATTGTAAAGTGCAACAGAATATGCTGTGCTGCACAAGAAACCTAATAAATCTATATATGAAGTGCTACGATGCAGCAACTCGCAGCTTTTTCCCCAAACAAATAGCATTGTACTTCATCTGAAACTTTGTAAATATTTATGCCTAATTCATGAGCAATTAAAGTTGCAGCCTGGTGTCCAATACAGATTGACTAGTGTTTTGTAGTGTCTGAAAAATAACAGTTATGCTACACTGCATGGCATAGCCCACTTGTGCCAGGCATCTTGAATCGCATGGAGTATCGAGGCTTGGTGTGTGGGGACACATCTGTACTTGGTTTTCTTCTGACTGATCCAAAGCTACAGCTATAGGAACAGACTGCATTTATATCCCAAACTACATATATTCTTCAGGATTGAGAGCTATCATGACAAACCAATCCAATATTAGGATTCAAGTGACATTAAGCAAAGCACAAAACTGGTATACCAGCCCACCTACTGGTGGGAAGTGGTTCCGTGGCAAAGTATCGACCATATTTTAGCAATTCTGAAGCTGCACTCCATCTACAAAGTTCATGTTGAGGACATAGGAGGTAATTCAGATCTGATTGCCCCACAATGCGCATCAGCAAACAGGCATTGCTGGTCAGCGACAGTGTGGTGCAAAAAATAAGAATTTACTTACCGATAATTCTATTTCTCGGAGTCCGTAGTGGATGCTGGGGTTCCTGAAAGGACCATGGGGAATAGCGGCTCCGCAGGAGACAGGGCACAAAAAGTAAAGCTTTCCGATCAGGTGGTGTGCACTGGCTCCTCCCCCTATGACCCTCCTCCAGACTCCAGTTAGGTACTGTGCCCGGACGAGCGTACACAATAAGGGAGGAATTTTGAATCCCGGGTAAGACTCATACCAGCCACACCAATCACACTGTACAACCTGTGATCTGAACCCAGTTAACAGTATGATAACAGCGGAGCCTCTGAAAAGATGGCTCACAACAACAATAACCCGATTTAGTTAGCAATAACTATGTACAAGTATTGCAGATAATCCGCACTTGGGATGGGCGCCCAGCATCCACTACGGACTCCGAGAAATAGAATTATCGGTAAGTAAATTCTTATTTTCTCTATCGTCCTTGTGGATGCTGGGGTTCCTGAAAGGACCATGGGGATTATACCAAAGCTCCCAAACGGGCGGGAGAGTGCGGATGACTCTGCAGCACCGAATGAGAGAACTCCAGGTCCTCTTTTGCCAGGGTATCAAATTTGTAGAATTTTACAAACGTGTTCTCCCCCGACCACGTAGCTGCTCGGCAAAGTTGTAATGCCGAGACCCCTCGGGCAGCCGCCCAAGATGAGCCCACCTTCCTTGTGGAATGGGCCTTAACAGATTTAGACTGTGGCAGGCCTGCCACAGAATGTGCAAGTTGAATTGTGCTACCAATCCCACGAGCAATCGACTGCTTAGAAGCAGAAGCACCCAGCATTGTTGGGTGCATACAGGATAAACAGCAAGTCAGATTTCCTGACTCCAGCCAACCTGGAAACTATATTTTCAGGGCCCTGATAACATCCAGCAACTTGGAGTCCTCCAAGTCCCTAGTAGCCGCAGGTACCACAATAAGCTGGTTCAGGTGAAACGCTGACACCACCTTAAGGAGAAACTGGGGACGAGTCCGCAGCTTTGCTCTGTCCGAATGGACAATCAGATATGGCTTTGTGAGATAAAGCCGCCAATTCTGACACTCGCCTGGCCGAGGCCAGGACCAACAGCATGGTCATTTTCCATGTGAGATATATCAAATCCACAGATTTGAGTTGTTTAAACCAATGTGATTTTTTTAGGAATCCCAAAACTACGTTGAGATCGCCCAGTGCCACTGGAGACATCAAAGGGGCTGTATATGCAGTACTCCCTTAACACTTCTGGACTTCAGGAACTGAAGCCAATTTCTTTCTGGAAGAAAATCAACAGGCCGAAATTTGAACCTTAATGGACCCAATTTGAGACCCATAGACACTCCTGTTTGCAGGAAATGTAGAAATTAACCTAGTTGAAATTCTTCCGTGGAGCCTTCCTGGACTCACACCCTGGCACATATTTTCACCTAAGTGGTGATAATGTTGTGCGGTCACCTCCTTCCTGGCTCTGACCAGGGTAGGGATGACCTCTTCCGGAATGCCTCTTTCCCTTAGGATCCGGCGTTCACCCGCCTTGGCGTCAACGCAGCTGCGGTAAGTCCCGGAACAGACACGGTTCTTGCCGAATCAAGACCCTTCTTAGTATCTCTTGAAGTTCCGGGAACCAAGTCCTTCTTGGCCAAACCGGAGCCACGAGTATAGTTCTTACTCCTCTCCTTCCTATCATTTTCAATACATTGGGTATGAAAAGCAGAGGATGGAACACATACACCGACGGTGTTACCAGAGCGTCCCAGCTATTGCCTGAGTGTCTCTTGACCTGGCGCTTCAGGTGGGACGCCATCATAACCACCTTTGGTCTTTCCCAACGGTTTACAATCATGTGGAAACTTCCAGATTAAGTTTCCACTTTTCCGGGTGGAATTCATTTATGCTGAGGAAATCTTCCCAGTTGCCCACTCCCGGAATGAACACTGCTGACAGTGTTATCACATGATTTTCCGCCCAGCGAAGAATCCTTGCTGTCATTGCCCTCCTGCTTCTTGTGTCGCCCCGTCTGATAACGTGGGCGACCGCCATGATGATGTCCTACTGGATCAGCACCGGTTGACTTTGAAGCAGGAGTCTTCCTAGGCTCAGAGCATTGTAAATTGCCCTTAGCTCCAGTATATTCATGTGGAGAGAAGTCTCCAGACTTGACCACACTTCCTTGGAAATTTTTTCCCTGTGTGACTACTCCCCAGCCTCTCAGGCTGGTATCCGTGGTCCCCAGAACACAGTCCTGAATGCTGAGTGTGCTGCCCTCTAAAAGATGAGCACTCTGCAGCCCCCACAGAAGAGACACCCTTGTCCTTGGAGACAGGATTATCCGCTGATGCATCTGAAAATGCGATCCGGACCATTCGTCCAGCAAATCCCCTGAGATCTGCCGAATGGAATCGCTTCGTAAGAAGCCACCATTTTTCCCAGGACTCCTGTGCATTGATGCACTGATACTTGGCCTGGTTTTAGGAGGTTTCTGACTAGGTCGAATAACTCCTTGGCTTTTTCCTCCCGGAGGAACACCTTTTTCTGGACTATGCCCAGAATCATTCCTAGGAACAGCAGACGTATCGTCGGAAAACAGCTGCGATTCTTGGAATATTTAGAATCCAGTCGTGCTGTCGTAGAACTACTTTAGATAGTGCTCTTCCGACCTCCAACTGTTCTCTGGAACTTGCCCTTTTCAGGATATCGTCCAAGTAAGGGATAATTTAGATGCCTTTTTTCTTTGAAGAAACATCTTTTCGGCCATTACCTTGGTAAAAGGCCCGGGGTGCCGTGGATAATTCAAACGGCATCGTCTGAAACTGATATTGACAGTTCTGTACCACGAACCAGAGGTACCCTTGTTGAGAAGGGCAAATTTGGACATGGAGGTAATCCTTGATGTCCAGGGACACCATATAGTCCCCTTCTTTCCGGTTCGCTATCACTGCTCTGAGTGACTCCATCTCGATTTGAACCTTTTATGTAAGTGTTCAAAGATTTCAGTTTAGACTATGTCTCACCAAGCCGTCTGGCTTCAGTACCACAATATAGTGTGGAAAAATAATACCCTTTTCCTTGTTGTAGGAGGGGTACTTTGATTATCACCTGCTGGATATACAGCTTGTGAATTGTTTCCAATGCTGCCTCCCTGTCGGAGGGAGCCGTTGGTAAAGCAGACTTCAGAAACCTGCGAGGAGAAGATGTCTCGACTCTCCAATCTGTACCCCTGGGATAATACTTGTACTATCTAGGGGTCAACCTGCGAGTGATCCCACTGCGCGCTGAGACTCTTGAGACTACCCCCCCACCTTGAGTCCGCTTGCACGGCCCCAGCGTCATGCTGAGGACTTGGCAGACGCGGTGGAGGGCTTCTTTTCCTGGGAAGGGGCTGCCTGCTGCAGTCTACTTCCCTTACCTCTATGTCTGGGCAGATATGACTGGCCTTTTGCCTGCATGCCCTCATGGGAAAGGAAGGATTGAGGCTGAAAAGACGGTGTCTTTTTCAGCTGAGATGTAACTTGGGGTAAAAAGGTTGGATTTCCCAGCTGTTGCCGTGGTCCCCAGGTCCGATGGACCGACCCCAACTAACTCCTTCCCTTTATACGGCAATACTTCCATGTGCCGTATGGGATCTGTATCACCTGACCACTGTCGTGTCCATGACATCTTCTGGGTGATATGGACAACGTACTTATCTTGATGCCAGAGAGCAAATATCCCTCTGTGCATCTCACGTACATATATATAGAATGCATCCTATTAAATGCTCTATATGAATAAAATATTTTCAGTCAGGGAATCCGACCAAGCCAACCCAGCACTGCATCTCCAGGCTGATGGCGATCGCTGGTCGCAGTATAACCACCGTATGTGTGTATATACTTTTTAGGATATCTTTCCAGCTTCCTATCAGCTGGCTCCTTGAGGGCGGCCGTATCTGGAGACGGTAACGCCACTTGATAAGCGTGTGAGCGCCTTATCACCCTAAGGGGTGTTTCCCAACGCGCCCTAATTTCTGGCGGGAAAGGGTATAACGCCAATATTTGCTATCGGGGTAACCCCACGCATCATCACACACTTCATTTTATTTTATCTGATTCAGGAAAAACTACAGGTAGTTTTTTCACTCCCACATAATACCCTTTTTTGTGGTACTTGTAGTATCAGAAATATGCAACACCTCCTTCATTGCCCTTAACGTGTGGCCCCAATGAGAAATACGTTTGTTTATTCACCGTCGACACTGGATTCAGTGTCCGTGTCTGTGTCTGTGTCGACCGACTGAGGTAAATGGGCGTTTTTAACGCCCCTGACGGTGTTTCTGAGACGCCTGGACCGGTACTAATAGTTTGTCGGCCGTCTCACGTCGTCAACCGACCTTGCAGCGTGTTGACATTCTCACGTAATTCCCTAAATAAGCCATCCATTCCGGTGTCGACTCCCTAGAGAGTGACATCACCATTACAGGCAATTTCTCCGCCTCCTCACCAACATCGTCCTCATACATGTCGACACACACGTACCGACACACAGCACACACACCGGGAATGCTCTGACAGAGGACAGGACCCACACTAGCCCTTTGGGGAGACAGAGGGAGAGTTTGCCAGCACACATCAAAACGCTATAATTATATAGGGACAACCTTATATAAGTGTTTTCCCTTATAGCATCTTTATATATATCTCAATATCGCCAAAATCAGTGCCCCCCCTCTCTGTTTTAACCCCGTTTCTGTAGTGCAGTGCAGGGGAGAGCCTGGGAGCCTTCTCTCCAGGCTCTGTGAGAGAAAATGGCGCTGTGTGCTGAGGAGATAGGCCCCGCCCCTTTTTCGGCGGGCTCGTCTCCCGCTATTTAGTGAATCTTGGCAGGGGTTAAATATCTCCATATAGCCTCTGGGGGCTATATGTGAGGTATTTTTCGCCAAAAAAGGTTTTCATTTGCCTCCCAGGGCGCCCCCCTCCCAGCGCCCTGCACCCTCAGTGACTGCCGTGTGAAGTGTGCTGAGAGGAAAATGGCGCACAGCTGCAGTGCTGTGCGCTACCTTTAGAAGACTGCAGGAGTCTTCAGCCGCCGATTCTGGACCTCTTCTTACTTCAGCATCTGCAAGGGGGCCGGCGGCGCGGCTCCGGTGACCATCCAGGCTGTACCTGTGATCGTCCCTCTGGAGCTGATGTCCAGTAGCCAAGAAGCCAATCCATCCTGCACGCAGGTGAGTTCACTCCTTCTCCCCTAAGTCCCTCGTTGCAGTGATCCTGTTGCCAGCAGGACTCACTGTAAAATAAAAAACCTAAGCTAAACTTTCTCTAAGCAGCTCTTTAGGAGAGCCACCTAGATTGCACCCTTCTCGGCCGGGCACAAAAATCTAACTGGAGTCTGGAGGAGGGTCATAGGGGGAGGAGCCAGTGCACACCACCTGATCGGAAAGCTTTACTTTTTGTGCCCTGTCTCCTGCGGAGCCGCTATTCCCCATGGTCCTTTCAGGAACCCCAGCATCCACAAGGACGATAGAGAAATGTAACTTGCAAGCGGATTGACAAGAGGCAGTTTGTGGGTGGTAATGGACCTTTTTTTGGGTGTCAGGGAAACCGCAGGCTGTTCGAAGCGTTTTGAGGGAGGGTGTGCGGACTATCGGCCTGTTCATTGCAATGTAGGAGTAACTCCTGGGCTGTGCACAGACTACACAGTGGAAAAATCATTCAATGGTGAGTGAGGTGTGAACGGATTTGCAGCTGTCTGCTGACTGAGGGATTTTTAGCAGCTTGGCTTACACATGCGATTGCACACATGCATGGCGAATATACACTCCACTTGGGCGATGACTGCTGGGCTGCTAAAATTGTTGTGCTGCATTCAGATAATCAGGTCTGATTTACCCCCATAGTCGGATTCAATATGTAGCAATGTTAAAGATATGACTTCAGAACTGCATAGGAATGCTCTTCGTGGTGGCCAATTTGCTGAAACGCTCATTTTAAGTCAAACCCCACAGAGGGGCATGCAGCAAAGTAAGCAATTATGGGCTACTATAAGTACTGGCAATATGCAAATAGTTCTCCAAATTGCCTTGCCATCTACGAGCATAAGACAGATAATAAATGATATGACTATGTATCTGCAACTCACAAGTTTATAGTCTTCAAGCTCTTTAGGATCAATGCCTTCTGGATTCCAAATTGTTCCATCTATTTCTCCAATGCCAACACACTTGGCACCAAAACGATGAAGGTAACGCATGGAATGCAGACCCACATTACCAAATCCCTGTGGAGTACAAAAAGTATTTGGAGGAGAAAATAAATAAAAACAGTTTACAAAGTAAACAAATAGAAAAGCCAAAAAAAAAATGGTTTATAGAAAGGTTGTATTGCTAATAAAAAAAAAAAAGGTTGCATTATGAAACCTGCCAGACCTCTTTTGTATTGTAAACCATGGAAACTAAACTGCATTCTGAGATTTTAAGGCCTAAATAAGACTAGTGTGAGAGGGCTATTCTGTGAGGTAACAGGTAGAGCTTGTAAAACATACTTCTAGTGGAAAGTGGCACACTCCAGCAGAACCATTTAGAGGCAAATATGAGGAACACTACCATGTCAAAGACAGATGTGAATGGGTATCAGAGCAGCACTGAAATATGCATGCAGGAAAATATAGGACAGTACAATTGATGGTAATGTGAATTAAGACTGTCCAATCAGAAAAGGTTTTGGCCATGTATTTACTTACATGAAGAGCATGAATGCAGTAACCCATAAATCAGGAACATGGATTGAACACTACTTGTATTGTAAAAGACAAACAAATCTCAAGTCACCTGAATGGCAAATGTTTTATCACCAAACCCTGGCGTCATCCCCAGCTGGCTCATATATGAAGCCTCATTGATGAAGTTCTCAATTCCATGGAAGACCCCACGACCAGTAGCAGAGACACGTCCATGGATGCCTCCTTGGCTAATAGGCTTTCCAGTAACACATGCATGTGCATTGATATCCTGCAATAAGGGTGAAACATGTTACTAGTCTCCAAAACTAACATATAACAAATTGTCAAATACAGTAACTACACAGAAAAACTCCTTCACTGTAAAAAAGGAAATTCCATGGAAACCATATATTTAGGGGTAGTCAAGACCCTTCACTTTATAGCCATAGCCCCCAAAATGGTCTTTGTCACCGCTGGGACAGTGGCTCTACTAAGCGCCTGCCTCTGCGAAGAGTGAATAATTACAGCTTACACTATACTGCCGTGTTCAGACACCATTTTACTAATGCAGTCACCAGGGTGCACATGCACAGTATATGCTGCCAAGATCTCTCCAGTGAAAATGTAGCACACTAGCAAATACTGTTACTAAGTACTTCCTGTAAGACTCCGCACAATACAAATATGCTTGGTTGAGGAATGTTCACCAATTGCATGTACCCTATATTTAGTTTCACATACATCTCTGAACTGTACATTGGACACTAAAAAGTAGGGACTAAGTGTTCAACCAATAATTGGTAAGCTTCCAACACTTAACTGAGCCATAGCGGTTTACTGGTCCTAATAGATATATCTGCAGATCAATTGATCTGCAGATATATAATGGACGGATCGAGCAGTGTGTTGAGCATACACACTGCCCGATCCGTCGGGGACCGACGTCATGAACTGGGCGGGCATGTACACACGCCCGCCCAGTTCAGCTGTCAAACACTGCCGGCCGACCCGTACACACAGCGTCGCGACAATATATCGGTAGATATATTGGCCGTCGGCTGTGCTGCGCGGCCAACACGATACGTCTGAACTCAGTCGCTCACAGACGTATCGGCCGTACACACTGGCCGACGGTCCCGCGATATATCGGCCGTTCAAGAGAACGGCCGATATATCGACGTGTGTGTACGGGCCTTTAGACGTTAGAAGTCTTCTGCTGGGCATACATGGTCAGAAAGTGCTGGTCAGACCTAGACATTTTATCTGACAGCTTGAAAACCAGCAGATAGTGGCAATACAGATATCTCTATGTATATGGCCATGATATCTGGGTTTCTATACAGGGGAGGAGGAGATTACCCCATTCTTTCCATGGGAAAGAAAAGAATTTACTTACCGATAATTCTATTTCTCATAGTCCGTAGTGGATGCTGGGGACTCCGAAAGGACCATGGGGAATAGCGGCTCCGCAGGAGACTGGGCACAAAAGTAAAAAGCTTTAGGACTACCTGGTGTGCACTGGCTCCTCCCCCTATGACCCTCCTCCAAGCCTCAGTTAGGATACTGTGCCCGGACGAGCGTACACAATAAGGAAGGATTTTGAATCCCGGGTAAGACTCTTACCAGCCACACCAATCACACCGTACAACTTGTGATCTGAACCCAGTTAACAGCATAACAGAAGGAGCCTCTGAAAAAATGGCTCACAACAACAATAAACCGATTTTTGTAACAATAACTATGTACAAGTAATGCAGACAATCCGCACTTGGGATGGGTGCCCAGCATCCACTACGGACTATGAGAAATAGAATTATCAGTAAGTAAATTCTTATTTTCTCTAACGTCCTAGTGGATGCTGGGGACTCCGAAAGGACCATGGGGATTATACCAAAGCTCCCAAACGGGCGGGAGAGTGCGGATGACTCTGCAGCACCGAATGAGAGAACTCCAGGTCCTCCTCAGCCAGGGTATCAAATTTGTAGAATTTGGCAAACGTGTTTGCCCCTGACCAAGTAGCTGCTCGGCAAAGTTGTAAAGCCGAGACCCCTCGGGCAGCCGCCCAAGATGAGCCCACTTTCCTTGTGGAATGGGCTTTTACAGATTTTGGCTGTGGCAGGCCTGCCACAGAATGTGCAAGCTGAATTGTACTACAAATCCAACGAGCAATAGTCTGCTTAGAAGCAGGAGCACCCAGCTTGTTGGGTGCATACAGGATAAACAGCGAGTCAGATTATCTGACTCCAGCCGTCCTGGAAACATATTTTCAGGGCCCTGACTACGTCCAGTAACTTGGAATCCTCCAAGTCCCTAGTAGCCGCAGGCACCACAATAGGCTGGTTTAAGTGAAATGCTGAAACCACCTTAGGGAGAAATTGAGGACGAGTCCTCAATTCTGCCCTGTCCGTATGAAAAATTAGGTAAGGGCTTTTATAGGATAAAGCCGCCAATTCTGAAACATGCCTGGCTGAAGCCAGGGCTAACAGCATTACCACTTTCCATGTGAGATATTTTAAGTCCACAGTGGTGAGTGGTTCAAACCAATGTGATTTTAGGAACCCCAAAACTACATTGAGATCCCAAGGTGCCACTGGAGGCACAAAAGGAGGCTGTATATGCAGTACTCCCTTGACAAACGTCTGAACTTCAGGAACAGAAGCTAGTTCTTTTTGGAAGAATATTGACAGGGCCGAAATTTGAACCTTAATGGACCCTAATTTTAGGCCCATAGACAATCCTGCTTGCAGGAAATGCAGGAAACGACCCAGTTGAAATTCCTCTGTAGGGGCCTTCCTGGCCTCGCACCACGCAACATATTTTCGCCAAATACGGTGATAATGTTGTACGGTCACATCCTTCCTGGCTTTGATCAGGGTAGGGATGACTTCATCCGGAATGCCTTTTTCCTTCAGGATCCGGCGTTCAACCGCCATGCCGTCAAACGCAGCCGCGGTAAGTCTTGGAACAGACATGGTCCCTGCTGGAGCAGGTCCTTTCTTAGAGGTAGAGGCCACGGGTCTTCCGTGAGTATCTCTTGAATTTCCGGGTACCAAGTCCTTCTTGGCCAATCCGGAGCCACGAGTATAGTCTTTACTCCTCTCCTTCTTATGATTCTCAGTACTTTTGGTATGAGAGGAAGAGGAGGGAACACATACACTGACTGGTACACCCACGGTGTTACCAGAGCGTCCACAGCTATTGCCTGAGGGTCCCTTGACCTGGCGCAATATCTGTCCAGTTTTTTGTTGAGGCGGGACGCCATCATGTCTACCTTTGGCTTTTCCCAACGGTTCACAATCATGTGGAAGACTTCTGGGTGAAGTCCCCACTCCCCCGGGTGAAGATCGTGTCTGCTGAGGAAGTCTGCTTCCCAGTTGTCCACTCCCGGAATGAACACTGCTGACAGTGCTATCACATGATTCTCCGCCCAGCGAAGAATCCTTGCCACTTCCATCATTGCCCTCCTGCTTCTTGTGCCGCCCTGTGTTTACGTGGGCGACTGCCGTGATGTTGTCCGACTGGATCAACACTGGCTGACCCTGAAGCAGAGGCCTTGCCTGACTTAGGGCATTGTAAATGGCCCTTAGTTCCAGGATATTTATGTGAAGTGACGTTTCCATGCTTGACCACAAGCCCTGGAAATTTCTTCCCTGTGTGACTGCTCCCCAGCCTCTCAGGCTGGCATCCGTGGTCACCAGGACCCAATCCTGAATGCCGAATCTGCGGCCCTCTAGGAGATGAGCACTTTGTAACCACCACAGGAGAGACACCCTTGTCCTTGGAGACAGGGTTATCCGCTGATGCATTTGAAGATGCGATCCGGACCATTTGTCCAGCAGATCCCACTGAAAAGTTCTTGCGTGGAATCTGCCGAATGGAATCGCTTCGTAAGAAGCCACCATCTTTCCCAGGACCCTTGTGCATTGGTGTACTGACACTTAGCCTGGTCTTAGGAGGTTCCTGACTAGGTCGGATAACTCCTTGGCTTTCTCCTTTGGGAGAAACACCTTTTTCTGTACTGTGTCCAGAATCATCCCTAGGAACAGCAGACGTGTCGTCGGAATCCGCTGCGATTTTGGAATATTTAGAATCCATCCGTGCTGTCGTAGTACTACTTGAGATAGTGCTACTCCGACCTCTAACTGTTCTCTGGACCTTGCCCTTATCAGGAGATCGTCCAAGTAAGGGATAATTAAGACGCCTTTTCTTCGAAGAAGAATCATTTCGGCCATTACCTTGGTAAAGACCCGGGGTGCCGTGGACAATCCAAACGGCAACGTCTGAAACTGATAGTGACAGTTCTGTACCACAAACCTGAGGTACCCTTGGTGAGAAGGGCAAATTGGGACATGGAGGTAAGCATCCTTGATGTCCAGAGACACCATATAGTCCCCTTCTTCCAGGTTCGCTATCACTGCTCTGAGTGACTCCATCTTGAACCTTTTTATGTAAGTGTTCAAGGATTTCAGATTTAAAATGGGTCATACATACATACATACATACATACATAGATAACCTTATATAAGTGTTTTTCCCTAATATAGCTGCTGTATATATTTATATGCCAAATTAGTGCCCCCCCTCTTGTTTTACCCTGTTTCTGTAGTGCAGGACTGCAGGGGAGAGTCAGGGAGCCTTCCTCCAACGGAGCTGTGAGGTAAAAATGGCGCCAGTGTGCTGAGGAGAAAGGCCGCCGTGAAGGGGGCGGAGCCTTTCTCCCGCTTTTTAATGGAAAAATTGGCAGGGGTTAAATGCATCCATATAGCCCAGGAGCTATATGTGATGTATTTTTTTTCAAAAAAAAGGTTTTGGTTTTTTTTGCGTCTCAGGGCGCCCCCCCCCAGCGCCCTGCACCCTCAGTGACCGGAGTGTGAAGTGTGCTGAGAGCAATGGCGCACAGCTGCGGTGCTGTGCGCTACCTTATTGAAGACAGGACGTCTTCTGCCGCCGATTTTCCGGACCTCTTCACTCTTCTGGCTCTGTAAGGGGGCCGGCGGCACGGCTCCGGGACCCATCCATGGCTGGGCCTGTGATCGTCCCTCTGGAGCTAATGTCCAGTAGCCTAAGAAGCCCAATCCACTCTGCACGCAGGTGAGTTCGCTTCTTCTTCCCTTAGTCCCTCGGTGCAGTGAGCCTGTTGCCAGCAGGTCTCACTGAAAATAAAAAACCTACTTTAAACTTTTACACTAAGCAGCTCAGGAGAGCCCCTTAGCCTGCACCCGTCTCGTTCGGGCACAAAAATCTAACCGAGGCTTGGAAGAGGGTCATAGGGGGAGGAGCCAGTGCACACCAGGTAGTCCTAAAGCTTTTTACTTTTGTGCCCAGTCTCCTGCGGAGCCGCTATTCCCCATGGTCCTTTCGGAGTCTACAGCATCCACTAGGACGTTAGAGAAAATGGGAATTACCAGTTTGTCTCAGCAATGCATACACCAGATGAAGCAGACTTAAATAAAATAAAATCAGACTGCTGGACAATTTGGCATGTCCGACTGCTCAATATTTTAAGACAGACTGCACAGATACTATCCAATTATCTGGCAAATCCACCAATATCAGTCAGATTGCCCAGATAGCTGAATGTATATCCAGCATAACCTACTGTAGATTGGTTAAAACAATTGATATAATGTAGAAGTGTCAGATTACCCAGGAAAACAAAGATGCAGCTTTAACATTAACCATGTATTTTGTTTTCAAATGAAAACATGTATCAAGAATGCGAGTCACTATACCCATAATATACTGAACTACGGTTAGGTTTTAGCCACTTTATGAATGCAGTGAAGATTGTGAAACAAATGATACATTAAAACTTTGGAAGCTAGAAGGCGCATTGACTGCGCAAGAAGTTACGCAGAGTGGTATTGTGTATCAACACAAACCAGATCTCATGTTCTCCACACCTCCCCAGCTTGCTACTGCAAGCAGAATAGCCTTTGAACATACTACATGGATACCAAACCTTAATCACTGCCACAAGCCAAGAAAAAAAAAAATAAGATTTTAAACCTACCGGTAAATCTATTTCTCCTAGTCTGTAGAGGATGCTGGGGACTCCGTAAGGACCATGGGGTAGACAGGCTCCACAGTAGATAGGGCACCTAAAAAGAATTTACTATGGGTGTGCACTGGCTTCTCCCTCTATGCCCCTCCTCCAGACCTCAGTTAGAGAACTGTGCCCAGAGGAGATGGACAATACAAGGCAGGATTTAGAAATCCAAGGGCAAGATTCATACCAGCCCACACCAATCATACCATGTAACCTGGATCATACATAACCAGTTAACCGTATGAACAAACAGTAACGGTCCAAGACCGATTCCAACTGTAACAGAACCCTTATGTAAGCAACAACTATATACAAGTCTTGCAGAGTTTCCGCACTGGGACTGGCGCCCAGCATCCTCTACGGCAGAGGTTCTCAAACTCGGTCCTCGGGAGCCCACACAGTGCATGTTTTGCAGGTAACCCAGCAGGTGCACAGGTGTATTAATTACTCGACACATTTTAAAAGTTCCACAGGTGGAGCTAATTATTTCACTTGCAATTCTGTGAGGAGACCTGCAAAACATGCACTGTGTGGGCCCCCGAAGACAGAGTTTGAGAACCTCTGCTCTACGGACTAGGAGAAATAGATTTACCGGTAGGTTTAAAATCTTATTTTCTCTTACGTCCTAGAGGATGCTGGGGACTCCGTAAGGACCATGGGGTTTATACCAAAGCATGCAATCGGGCGGGAGAGTGCGTATGACTCTGCAGCACCGACTGAGCAAACGCTAGGTCCTCATCAGCCAGGGTATCAAACTTGTAGAATTTAGCAAAAGTGTTTGACCCCGACCAAGTCGCCGCTCGGCAAAGCTGTAATGCTGAGACGCCTCGGGCAGCCGCCCAAGAAGAACCCACCTTCCTAGTGGAATGGGCCTTAACCGAATTTGGTACCGGCAATCCAGCCGTAGAATGAGTCTGCTGAATCGTATTACAGATCCAGCGAGCAATAGTCTGCTTCGAAGCAGGTGCGCCTATCTTATTGGCCGCATACAGGACAAACAGAGCCTGTTTTCACTAATTCTAGCCGTCCTGGCTACATAAATCTTTAAGGCAGACTACGTCCAGGGATCTGGAATCCTCCAGGTCACTTGTAGCCACAGGCACCACAATAGGTTGATTCGTATGGAACGAAGAAACCACTTTAGGCAAAAATTGCAGACGTGTCCTCAATTCAGCTCGATCCACATGAAAAATCAAGTAGGGGCTCGTGTGACAAAGCCGCCAATTCTGACACTCGCCTTGCTGATGCTAAGGCCAACAACATGACCACCTTCCAGGTAAGAAATTTCAACTCAACCTTATTAAGCGGTTCAAACCAGTGTGATTTTAGGAACTGCAACACCACGTTCAGGTCCCATGGTGCCACTGGAGGCACAAAAGGGGGCTGGATGTGCAGCACTCCCTTTACAAACGTCTGGACTTCTGGAAGAGAAGCCAATTCCTTCTGAAAGAAAATAGAGAGCCGAAATCTGTACCTTAACAGAGCCTAATTTCAGGCCCATATCCACTCCTGTCTGTAGGAAGTGGAGAAAACGACCCAGATGAAAATCTTCCGTAGGTGCATTCTTGTTCTCACACCAAGACACATACTTTCGCCAGATACAGTGATAGTGCAAACCCGTAGACCTATTTGAACACCCATGGTGTTACCAGAGCGTCTACTGCTACTGCCTGAGGGTCACGAGACCTGGCACAATACCTCCGAAGCTTCTTGTTGAGGCGTGACACCATCATGTCCATTTGAGGAGTTCCCCAAAGACGCGTTACGTCTGCAAAGACTTCTTGATGAAGTCCCCACTCTCCCGGATGGAGATCGTGTCTGCTGAGGAAGTCTGCTTCCCAGTTGTCCACTGCCGGAATGAAGACAGCCGACAGAGCGCTTACGTGATTTTCCGCCCAGCGAAGAATCCTGCTGGCTTCTGCCATCGAGACTCTGCTTCTTGTCCCGCCTTGGCAGTTCACATGAGCCACTGCTGTGACCTTGTCTGATTGAATCAGAACCGGTAGGTTTCGAAGAAGACTCTCCGCTTGTCAAAGGCCGTTGTAAATGGCCCTGAGTTCCAACACATTGATGTGTAGACAGGACTCCTGGTCTGACCACAGTCCCTGAAAATTTCTTCCTTCTGTGTCTGCTACCCATCCTCGGAGGCTCGCGTCCGTGGTAACCAGGATCCAATCCTGAATTCCGAACCTGCAACCCTCCAGCAGATGAGTACTTTGCAACCCCCACAGGAGAGGCACCCTGGTCCCTGGGGACAGTTATTTTCCGATGTAAGTGCAGATGGGACCCGGACCACTTGTCCAGAAGGTCCCATTGAAAAGTCCTTGCATGGAACCTTCCGAAGGGAATGGCCTCGTAGGCCGCCACCATTTTTCCCAGAACTCAAGTGCATTGGTGAACAGACACCCTTTTTGTTTTTAGCAGGTCTCTGACCATGTTCTGGATGTCCTGGGCTTTCTCGAGTGGGAGAAAGACCTTCATTTGTTTCGTATGCAGTATCATACCTAGGAACGTTAGTCGAGTTGTCGGAATCAACCGACTTCGGTAGATTTAGAACCCAACCGTGTTGCTGGAGCACTCTCAGAGAGAGCGCCACACTGCTCAGCAATTTCTCTGGATCTTGATTTTATTAGGAGATAGTCCAAGTATGGGATAATTGTGACTCCATGCTTGTGCAGGACCAACATCATTTCCGCCATTATCTTGGTGAAAATCCTCGGGGCCGTGGAAAGCCCAAACGGCAACGTCTGAAATTGGTAATGACAATCCTGTACAGCGAATCTCAGGTATTCCTGATGGGGGGGGGGAATATATGGGGACATGAAGGTACGCATCCTTTATGTCCAGAGACACCATAAACTCCCCCTCCTCCATATTGGCTATTATCGCTCTGAGTGATTCCATTTTGAATTTGAATCTTTATGTAAAGGATTAGGGATTTCAGATTCAAAATAGGTCTGACCGAACCGTCCGGTTTCGGGACCACAAATAGGGTTGAATAGTAACCTCTTCCCTGCTGGTTCAGGGGAACCCTGATTATTACTTGCTGTAGACACAGCGTTTGAATTACAGCTAAGACTACATCCCGTTCCGATGTGGAAGCTGGTAGAGCAGATTTGAAAAATCGGCGCGGGGGCACCTCTGCGAATTCCAGTTTGTAACCCTGGGAAACTATTTTCAACACCCAAGGATTCAGGCCTGAGCTGACCTAGGCCTGGCTGAAAAGTCGAAGACGTGCACCCACCGGTGCGGACTACCTCAGGGGAGCCCCAGCGTCATGCTGTGGGATTTGGAGTAGCTGGGGAGGACTTTTGTTCCTGGGCACCTGCCGAAGCAGGTGCTCTTTTGCCTCTGCCCTTACCTCTGGTGAGGAAAGAGGATCCCCGACCTCTTCTGGACTTGTGCGACCGAAAGGACTGCATCTGATAGGGTGGTACTTTCGTTTGCTGTTGGGGAATAAATGGTAAAAAGTTTGATTTACCTGCTGTAGCTGTGGAAACCAGGTCAGTCAGCCTATCCCCAAACAATACATCTCCCTTATAGGGTAGAACTTCCATATGTTTTTTGGAAACTGCATCACCCGTCCATTGGCGAGTCCATAAGGATCTTCTCGCAGAGATAGACATGGCATTGGCCCTAGAAGCCAGCAACCCAATGTCCCTTTGAGCATCCCTCATAAATAAAACTGCGTCTTTAATATGGGCTAGAGTTAATATAGTATCCTTATCCATCTTATCAAGATCAGCTGTCAGCTCATCTGTCCAAACTGAAATCGCGCTACACACCCATGCTGACGCAATTGTCGGTCTAAGGACTGCTCCAGTATGAGAATAAATACACTTTAAGGTAGTCTCTTGCCTGCGATCTGCAGGGTCCCTAAGGGCAGCTATGTCAGGAGACGGTAGCGCCACTTTCTTAGACAAGCGCGTCAGGGCCTTGTCCACAGTGGGAGGTGATTCCCAACGCTCCCTGTCCTGTTTAGGGAAGGGGTATGCCATATAAATTCTTTTGGGTATCTGCTGTCTCTTTTCCGGAGTCTCCCAAGCTTTTTCAAAGAAATCATTTAGTTCATGAGATGTGGGAACGTTAATAATCTGTTTCTTTCCCTTAAACATGTGCACCCTTGTGTCGGGGACCGAGGGTTCATCCGCAATATGCAACACATCCCTTATTGCCACAATCATACTGAATGCTTTGTCACCCTAGGGTGCAATTTCACTTCGTCATAGTCGACACTGGAATCAGAGTCTGTGTCGGTAGTAGTGTCTTGTGTTAAGGGACGCTTTTGAGACCCCGACGGGCCCTGTGAGTCGGTCCAATCCGAGGATTGACCCCCTGATGTCCCCCCTAATTCAGCCTTATCAAGCCGCTTCTGTAAGGATGCCACACTTGCATTCAACATATGCCACATGTTCATCCATTCCTGAGTCGGCACAACCGTCGGGGTCACCACTCATTTGCTCCACCTCCTCCTTGGAAAAGCCTTCCGTTTCAGACATGTCGACACCACGTACCGACACCCCACACACAGGGATTAACCTATAAGGGGACAAAACCCCAACCAGGCCCTTAGGAGAGACAGAGTATGCCAGCACACACCCAGCGCTTAACACTGGAAATATATGACCAGATAGCGCTTTTATATATAAAATGACCAGATTCCCACTCACTGCGCTCAAAATGCCCCCCTCCTCTTTTTTCCAGCCTGAATGTTCAGCAGGGGAGAGAGACCAGGTAGCCAGCGTTTTCCTCATGCAGCTTCTGTGGAGAAAATGGCGCTGGTTAGTGCTGGGGATCAACCTCCGCCCACCAGACGGCGGGCTTCGGTCCCGGTGATTTTTTTTTATAGAAAATGGTGGGGGATCGTAGAATTACTGCCCCGCAGCCTAATCTACGTGGTCAGTGCCCAAATGTGAGGTTTATTGCTGCCCAGGGCACCCCCCCCCCCCCCCTGCGCCCTGCACTCTTCAGTGCTGCTCTGTGTGTGAATGGGAGCAATGGCGAAGATCTGATGTCTTCTGCCGCCTATGATGTCTTCTGCCTTCTCATACTCGCCCGGCGGCGCGGCTCTGGGACAAACCCCAGGTGAGACCTGTGTTCGACTCCCTCTGGAGCTAATGGTGTCCAGTAGCCTTAGAAACAGAGCCCAACCGTTAAGCCAGCCCTGCTTCTCTCCCCTCAGTCCCACGATGCAGGGAGCCTGTTGCCAACAGGACTCCCTGAAAATAAAAAACCTAACAAAATTTTTTCCACAGAAAACTCTGGAGAGCTCTCTGCAGTGCACCCATTCTCCTCTGGGCACAAAATCTAACTGAGGTCTGGAGGAGGGGCATAGAGGGAGGAGCCAGTGCACACCCATAGTCAAAGTTCTTTTTAGGTGCCCTGTCTCCTGCGGAGCCCATCTAACCCCATGGTCCTTACGGAGTCCCCAGCATCCTCTAGGACGTAAGAGAAATGTTCAATACTTCAGGCAAGTGTCCAAGAAGAAACGTAGAGAGTTTATGGACTGAAGTGTAAAACCATTTCACAGAAGATATAAAAAGTAGTCTATACCATGAATAAGCTGCAGAAAAAAACTCACGGTATGTCCAATTGTGTTGGCATATGTATCTGCTATCCATGACATTTCCCTCTCCCCAGTACTCATATCAGGAGCAGGGACATCAATACCAGGTCCTATGTGAAAGAAAGGCAATCATTTAAGTTCTATTAAAAGCTAAAGACCTCTCCATTCACAACATTGAGCCAAGGTGAACATAGGCCTTGGAAACTAGCATTTGTTGAAGGCCTTCAATTTGCACTCTTAAAAGCCCATTACAAACCATGATAGATAATGTTGTGTAGTATCACACTTGGGTCAGGCAGTTTTTACATGTACTATTGAGCCAGTCACTAGAACAGTGGTTCTGAACGCCCAAGTACCCAACAGGTAATGAGTGGATTTTTTTTTTAATCAATCATACAGTTTCCAAAGACAGACCGCTTCAAAACATGTAGCAGCTTTAAGGATACAGAGGGAAACCAAAATCCCTTATTCGCTCAATTGCTACAATTTAAACAAAACATTTCATACAAAAAAAAAAAAAAAGTAAATTGTTTACATAAAAGCCATGTTCACTTTAACATGTATATCCATGTACACTAAGTTGAAAATTTGTATGCCCATATATTAGTGGAATACGAGTCTAGTAACTCAGCTATTATTGAAAGCCAAATATACTTCCCAACATGACCCTTTCCAGGAAGAACAAAAATGCAGTTCCTGGACTTCACTCCCTTAATTTCGGACTGCCATCACCTGTGCTAAACTAGTTCATTACTCGATAAGAAGTGTTTTAACACAGGTGGCGCAATCACAGATTAAGTTGGAAGTCCAGGAACAGAATTTAGTCCCTCCTGGAAAGGGTCATGTTGGGAGGTAGGCAATATTAGTCTTCAGACATTGGCAAAAACACGTTGTAATAACCCAGTTATCACCCCATCTCATGTACAGATGTGTCCAGATATAAATTTATTCAAATCACATAAATAGCCCCACTTGGCACCAAGATGCCAGGTGACCTATGTATTGTGGTCGATTTTCACGTGGTCAGGACACACACACAAAAAAAAAAAAGACAGCTATGTGTCTGGACCCTTGCACCAAGTGTCAACATATGTGCCTCTCAGATACATATTCTCCAACAGAACAGAGGTTAAAAAATAAAATAAAAAAAATAAAGTGTACATTTTATTCTGGGGCCAGACACCTAGTACAGGTTGAGTATCCCATATCCAAATATTCCGAAATACGGAATATTCCGAAATACGGACTTTTTTGAGTGAGAGTGAGATAGTGAAACCTTTGTTTTTTGATGGCTCAATGTACACAAACTTTGTTTAATACACAAAGTTATTAAAAATATTGTATTAAATGACCTTCAGGCTGTGTGTATAAGGTGTATATGAAACATAAATGAATTGTGTGAATGTAGACACACTTTGTTTAATGCACAAAGTTATAAAAAATATTGGCTAAAATTACCTTCAGGCTGTGTGTATAAGGTGTATATGTAACAAATGCATTCTGTGCTTAGATTTAGGTCCCATCACCATGATATCTCATTATGGTATGCAATTATTCCAAAATACGGAAAAATCCCATATCCAAAATACCTCTGGTCCCAAGCATTTTGGATAAGGGAGACTCAACCTGTATAAATTCTATGGGCGTTAAGAGCCCCATACTCTAGATAAATGCCCAATTTCATATAATTTCAGGCTAATATATTGGGTGAAACCAGGCATTTTGGATGCGTTTCCGATCAGAGTACCCGTGGGGGTCAGATCAGCTCCCCTAGATAGTTAGTGCTGCACTCGTGATCTGTTCCCGCAGGCATGGCTGGGATCACATAAGATATTGCATGCAAAATGTACCAAATCATATGGAATCTTACGGTACCGCTCCCGGGAGAGTTCAAGGGAAATCGCCTCCAACTTAAGTCAGACATATCGTTGTAGTGTATGGGACCTTTTAGTATAAATTCTATAGAAGTTCAATATCTGTTAATAGATGAGTGAACACCCAACAGACTACTAAATCTTACTCCCAAGCAAGTTCAAATTGCTCCACTGCTAGATGGTCAGATGCAATTATGCGAGACTGCATCTCTTCTCAGAAAATTGCTGCTCAATCGATGTGGGTTTCTGGAGTTTGGGAGATTTGCTTCGGGATGAATAAAGCAATGAATCTGAACGAAATTACACTGCAGCACACTGAATGTGATGTTACCGGCACATAGCTCCATAAAGGATAAATTATCCACAGAAAGAATTTAATTATAGACATGACGCATGGGACAGTGTAGGCAGAAACAGACAAAGAAAATGAAAGCATCCCCATATAAGAGTTAATGGGGAGGAGTATAGAGGTGCAGTTTGTTAAGCATGTTCCATATATCTAGAGTGAATCATACAGACGAGATGGGGTATGTCAAGGCTCTTACCTTGGCATCCCAGAGCTTTTCCCTCAACTAGATTTTTCCACATCTATATACACTAGACTAGTCTGCCAGGACACTGGCTCAGTTGAGTGGCGTGGTAGTGTCTTTCAAAAATAGTGATCCCTAACACAAAGTTGTAGGCACGCTCTTATTTCTTGGATTCTTCACTTCCAAAAATGAAATTAAAGTAAAAAAAAGGACTAAAGATTAAAGTTGTGACTTTGACATTTAAAAATGGTACATCTGCCAGGGCAAGACCTTCATCTTTCTTGGTTTGGTAGAATTAATTCTGTAAATAGGGGATTCCATATGACCAGGTCTTTAACATTTGTCTAACAGAGGGGTGGCATTAGCATGAAAACTTTTGTAAGATATGATAGCTAGGGAATACAATGGAAAACCGAAGTTCCAATCATTTTGTTGTGAGGGGTGGTATTTGTTCCCGTTTATTTTGAAATATACATATTACAGTTGTGAAAAAAAAAAAAAAAAAAAACCAAACACTGGTTTATATCAGGGTTTATATATAATGATGATGAAAATAAAATCTTTCTAACAAGGTATCCGTTCACAAATTTCTCTTATCCTTTCAAGAACATCTGTGTTCCAACTACCCACCTTTTAAAACCAGCAATCTCCCAAAAGGGAGTGTTATATAGTGGGGGGGGGGGGGGGGGGGGGGGGGTTTCAAAATGTGTTTACAAATCCGAGTAATGGACTTGTACAATAAAAAAAAAAAAAAAAAAAAAAAAAAGCCTCATGTACTAGAAACCTTGACCAACCATGCGTTAATTCTTTCTAACATTATGTTATTAGGCTTTATTTATTTTACATCAATAAAACCAACTTCTTGCAGCTTATTCCTATTACTTCTGAAATATGTAGATACTGTAAACTAAACATTTATAAATACAAAGTACTCTGATGAAATTGAAAATAAAAAAGTTAACGTCCAGCATTAGTCCTACTTTGTACTTATAATTAAATAAATCTGAATAGTAAGACAAGAAAAATGGCTCTTCCGAGAAAACAGAGCTAAGCATTAGCACTGGGCATGCCACTGGCATTAAACATCTTGAATGAAAAACTATTTGGTTTAACACAAGGGGGTTTAAGCCTTCCAACCCTGATAATGCAATATGAAAAAAAAAATAAAAATAAAAAAATAGAAAAAAAATTAATATATATATATATATATATATATATATATATATATATATATATATATATATATATATATATATATATATATATATATATATTTTTTTTTATTAAGATAGAACACATGCACACCTGCAATATGCTTTAAAGGACAAAATGAGTTTGTAAATATACCAATACCTCTCCATATGATGCAGCCATCAGATAAGCACTATTTTTTTTTTTTTTTTTTTTTTATTGTACAAGTCCATTACTCGGATTTGTAAACACATTTTGAAACCCCCTCCCCCCCCCCCCCCCCCCCCACTATATAACACTCCCTTTTGGGAGATTGCTGGTTTTAAAAGGTGGGTAGTTGGAACACAGATGTTCTTGAAAGGATAAGAGAAATTTGTGAACGGATACCTTGTTAGAAAGATTTTATTTTCATCATCATTATGGTGTTGGAGTTGTGGCACAGCGAGTGGAGTACTTTTTCACATAAAGGGCATTATACAAATCAACCCCAATCTGTTTTCGGCAGATAAACAGCCAGATATCACGATTAACGACCAATAGTCATTTTTGTAGTACCCAAACGGACCTGTGATCGTGCGATAACACACGGGATCAGGGATTAGCCCCAATCCCATGTGTTATCACAGCTACGGCAGCTGATCCTATTAGCAGCAGAAGATATTCCCCTAAATGCTTTTAATAGCGCTGATGACGTGAGCTAGCACTTTTTGCACTGTATGCAAGCACCAGTCATTCCCACATTTTATTTAGACACCCATCTCTCCCTGCCTGTGTTATACTGTCTATTGCTTGCAGAGCATGGGAGCATTAAGAAGGAGTCCAAAAATAAGAATTTACTTACCGATAATTCTATTTCTCATAGTCCATAGTGGATGCTGGGGACTCCGAAAGGACCATGGGGAATAGCAGCTCCGCAGGAGACTGGGCACAAAAGTAAAAGCTTTAGGACTACCTGGTGTGCACTGGCTCCTCCCCCTATGACCCTCCTCCAAGCCTCAGTTAGGATACTGTGCCCGGACGAGCGTACATAATAAGAAAGGATTTTGAATCCCGGGTAAGACTCATACCAGCCACAACAATCACACCGTACAACTTGTGATCTGAACCCAGTTAACAGCATGATAACAGAGGAGCCTCTGAAAAGATGGCTCACAACAATAATAACCCGATTTTTGTAACAATAATTATGTACAAGTATTGCAGACAATCCGCACTTGGGATGGGCGCCCAGCATCCACTACGGACTATGAGAAATAGAATTATCGGTAAGTAAATTCTTATTTTCTGACGTCCTAGTGGATGCTGGGGACTCCGAAAGGACCATGGGGATTATACCAAAGCTCCCAAACGGGCGGGAGAGTGCGGATGACTCTGCAGCACCGAATGAGAGAACTCCAGGTCCTCCTCAGCCAGGGTATCAAATTTGTAGAATTTAGCAAACGTGTTTGCCCCTGACCAAGTAGCTGCTCGGCAAAGTTGTAAAGCCGAGACCCCTCGGGCAGCCGCCCAAGATGAGCCCACTTTCCTTGTGGAATGGGCTTTTACAGATTTTGGCTGTGGCAGGCCTGCCACAGAATGTGCAAGCTGAATTGTACTACAAATCCAACGAGCAATAGTCTGCTTAGAAGCAGGAGCACCCAGCTTGTTGGGTGCATACAGGATAAACAGCGAGTCAGATTTTCTGACTCCAGCCGTCCTGGAAACATATTTTCAGGGCCCTGACTATGTCCAGTAACTTGGAATCCTCCAAGTCCCTAGTAGCCGCAGGCACCACAATAGGCTGGTTTAAGTGAAATGCTGAAACCACCTTAGGGAGAAATTGAGGACGAGTCCTCAATTCTGCCCTGTCCGTATGAAAAATTAGGTAAGGGCTTTTATAGGATAAAGCCGCTAATTCTGAAACACGCCTGGCTGAAGCCAGGGCTAACAGCATTACCACTTTCCATGTGAGATATTTTAAGTCCACAGTGGTGAGTGGTTCAAACCAATGTGATTTTAGGAACCCCAAAGCTACATTGAGATCCCAAGGTGCCACTGGAGGCACAGAAGGAGGCTGTATATGCAGTACTCCCTTGACAAACGTCTGAACTTCAGGAACTGAAGCTAGTTCTTTTTGGAAGAATATTGACAGGGCCGAAATTTGAACCTTAATGGACCCTAATTTTAGGCCCATAGACAGTCCTGTTTGCAGGAAATGCAGGAAACGACCCAGTTGAAATTCCTCTGTAGGGGCCTTCCTGGCCTCACACCACGCAACATTTACGCCAAATACGGTGATAATGTTGCAGTTACATCCTTCCTGGCTTTGATCAGGGTAGGGATGACTTCATCCGGAATGCCTTTTTCCTTCAGGATCCGGCGTTCAACCGCCCTGCCGTCAAACGCAGCCGCGGTAAGTCTTGGAACAGACATGGTCTTTGCTGGAGCAGGTCCTTTCTTAGAGGTAGAGGCCACGGGTCTTCCGTGAGCATCTCTTGAAGTTCCGGGTACCAAGTCCTTCTTGGCCAATCCGGAGCTACGAGTATAGTCCTTACTCCTCTCCTTCTTATGATATGATTCTCAGTACCTTGGGTATGAGAGGCAGAGGAGGGAACACATACACTGACTGGTACACCCACGGTGTTACCAGAGCGTCCACAGCTATTGCCTGAGGGTCCCTTGATCTGGCGCAATATCTGTCCAGTTTTTTGTTGAGGCGGGACGCCATCATGTCTACCTTTGGTTTTTCCCAACGGTTCACAATCATGTGGAAGACTTCTGGGTGAAGTCCCCACTCCCCCGGGTGGAGGTCGTGTCTGCTGAGGAAGTCTGCTTCCCAGTTGTCCACTCCCGGAATGAACACTGCTGACAGTGCGATCACATGATTTTCCGCCCAGCGAAGAATCCTTGCAACTTCCGTCATTGCCCTCCTGCTTCTTGTGCCGCCCTGTCTGTTTACGTGGGCGACTGCCGTGATGTTGTCCGACTGGATCAACACTGGCTGACCCTGAAGCAGAGGCCTTGCCTGACTTAGGGCATTGTAAATGGCCCTTAGTTCCAGGATATTTATGTGAAGTGACGTTTCCATGCTTGACCACAAGCCCTGGAAATTTCTTCCCTGTGTGACTGCTCCCCAGCCTCTCAGGCTGGCATCCGTGGTCACCAGGACCCAGTCCTGAATGCCGAATCTGCGGCCCTCTAGAAGATGAGCACTCTGTAACCACCACAGGAGAGACACCCTTGTCCTTGGAGACAGGGTTATCCGCTGATGCATTTGAAGATGCGAACCGGACCATTTGTCCAGCAGATCCCACTGAAAAGTTCTTACGTGGAATCTGCCGAATGGAATCGCTTCGTAAGAAGCCACCATTTTTCCCAGGACCCTTGTGCATTGATGCACTGACACTTGGCCTGGTTTTAGGAGGTTCCTGACTAGGTCTGATAACTCCCTGGCTTTCTCCTCCGGGAGAAACACCTTTTTCTGTACTGTGTCCAGAATCATCCCTAGGAACAGCAGACGTGTCGTCGGAATCAGCTGCGATTTTGGAATATTTAGAATCCATCCGTGCTGTCGTAGTACTACTTGAGATAGAGGTCGGAGTAGCACTAACTGTTCTCTGGACCTTGCCCTTATCAGGAGATCGTCCAAGTAAGGGATAATTAAGACGCCTTTTCTTCGAAGAAGAATCATTTCGGCCATTACCTTGGTAAAGACCCGGGGTGCCGTGGACAATCCAAACGGCAGCGTCTGAAACCGATAGTGACAGTTCTGTACCACAAACCTGAGGTACCCTTGGTGAGAAGGGCAAATTGGGGACATGGAGGTAAGCATCCTTGATGTCCAGAGACACCATATAGTCCCCTTCTTCCAGGTTCGCTATCACTGCTCTGAGTGATTCCATCTTGAATTTGAACCTTTGTATGTAAGTGTTCAAGGATTTCAGATTTAAAATAGGTCTCACCGAGCCGTCCGGCTTCGGTACCACAAACAGCGTGGAATAATACCCCTTTCCCTGTTGTAGGAGGGGTACCTCGATTATCACCTGCTGGGAATACAGCTTGTGAATGGCTTCCAATACTGCCTCCCTGTCGGGGGGAGACGTTGGTAAAGCAGACTTCAGGAACAGGCGAGGGGGGAGACGTCTCGAATTCCAATTTGTACCCCTGAGATACTACCTGCAGGATCCAGGGGTCCACTTGCGAGTGAGCCCACTGCGCGCTGAAATTCTTGAGACGGGCCCCCACCGTGCCCGAGTCCGCTTGTAAGGCCCCAGCGTCATGCTGAGGACTTGGCAGAAGCGGGGGAGGGC
This sequence comes from Pseudophryne corroboree, assembly GCF_028390025.1. Taxonomy (NCBI): domain Eukaryota; kingdom Metazoa; phylum Chordata; class Amphibia; order Anura; family Myobatrachidae; genus Pseudophryne; species Pseudophryne corroboree. Next base: position 222,285,361 of record NC_086446.1, read on the forward strand.
TTCTCTTCGTGGGAAGAGGCTGTCTGCTGCAGTCTTTTTCCCCTTCCTCTGCCCCGGGGCAGATATGAGTGGCCTTTTGCCCGCTTGCCCTTATGGGGACGAAAGGACTGAGCCTGAAAAGACGGTGTCTTTTTCTGCTGAGAGGTGACCTGGGGTAAAAAGGTGGATTTCCCAGCCGTTGCCGTGGCCACCAGGTCCGATAGACCGACCCCAAATAACTCCTCCCCTTTATACGGCAATACTTCCATATGCCGTTTGGAATCCGCATCACCTGACCACTGTCGCGTCCATAACCCTCTTCTGGCAGAAATGGACAGCGCACTTACTCTTGATGCCAGAGTGCAAATATCCCTCTGTGCATCTCGCATATATAGAAATGCATCCTTTAAATGCTCTATAGTCAATAGTATATTGTCCCTGTCCAGGGTATCAATATTTTCAGTCAGGGAATCCGACCAAGCCACCCCAGCACTGCACATCCAGGCTGAGGCGGCGATTGCTTGCTGGTCGCAGTATAATACCAGTATGTGTGTATATACTTTTTAGGATATTTTCCAGCTTCCTATCAGCTGGTTCCTTGAGGGCGGCCGTATCAGGAGACGGTAACGCCACTTGTTTTGATAAGCGTGTGAGCGCCTTATCTACCCTAGGGGATGTTTCCCAACGTGCCCTAACCTCTGGCGGGCAAGGGTATAATGCCAATAATTTTTTAGAAATTAGCAGTTTTTTATCGGGGGAAACCCACGCTTCATCACACACCTCATTTAATTCATCTGATTCAGGAAAAACTACAGGTAGTTTTTTCACACCCCACATAATACCCTTTTTTGTGGTACTTGTAGTATCAGAAATGTTCAAAACCTCCTTCATTGCCGTGATCATGTAACGTGTGGCCCTACTGGAAAATACGTTTGTTTCCTCACTGTCGACACTGGAGTCAGTGTCTGTGTCGACCATCTGAGGTAACAGGCGCTTTAGAGCCCCTGACGGTGTTTGAGACGCCTGTACAGGTATTAACTGATTTGCCGGCTGTCTCATGTCGTCAGTCTTTTGTAAAGTGCTGACACTATCACGTAATTCCTTCCATAAGACCATCCAGTCAGGTGTCGACTCCCTAGGGGGTGACATCACTAATACAGGCAATTGCTCCGCCTCCACACCATTTTCCTCCTCATACATGTCGACACAACGTACCGACACAGCACACACACAGGGAATGCTCTGATAGAGGACAGGACCCCACTAGCCCTTTGGTGAGGGAGAGTTTGCCAGCACACACCAGAGCGCTATATATATTATATATATATATATATATATATATATATATATATATATACACACATACATATACAGGGATAACCTTATATAAGTGTTTCTCCCTGATATAGCTGCTGTATATATTTATCTGCCAAATTAGTGCCCCCCCTCTCTTGTTTTACCCCGTTCCTGTAGTGCAGGACTGCAGGGGAGAGTCAGGGAGCTTTCCTCCAACGGAGCTGTGAGGAAAAAATGGCGCCAGTGTGCTGAGGAGATCGGCTCCGCCCCCTTCTCGGCAGCCTTTCTCCCGCTTTATGGAAAAATTGGCAGGAGTTAAATGCATCCATATAGCCCAGGAGCTATATGTGATGTATTTTTTTGCCATATAAGGTGTTTTTATTGCGTCTCAGGGCACCCCCCCCCCCCAGCGCCCTGCACCCTCAGTGACCGGAGTGTGAAGTGTGCTGAGAGCAATGGCGCACAGCTGCGGTGCTGTGCGCTACCTTATTGAAGACAGGACGTCTTCTGCCGCCGATTTTCCGGACCTCTTCAGTCTTCTGGCTCTGTAAGGGGGCCGGCGGCGCGGCTCTGGGACCCATCCATGGCTGGGCCTGTGATCGTCCCTCTGGAGCTAATGTCCAGTAGCCTAAGAAGCCCAATCCACTCTGCACGCAGGTGAGTTCGCTTCTTCTCCCCTTAGTCCCTCGGTGCAGTGAGCCTGTTGCCAGCAGGTCTCACTGAAAATAAAAAACCTACTTTAAACTTTTACTCTAAGCAGCTCAGGAGAGCCCCTTAGTATGCACCCTTCTCGTTCGGGCACAAAAATCTAACTAACTGAGGCTTGGAGGAGGGTCATAGGGGGAGGAGCCAGTGCACACCAGGTAGTCTTAAAGCTTTTACTTTTGTGCCCAGTCTCCTGCGGAGCCGCTATTCCCCATGGTCCTTTCGGAGTCCCCAGCATCCACTAGGACGTCAGAGAAATACAGTGCTACGAGTTTGCATCATTCGGTTTTCTGGTACGCATATATGTTTTGTCAATAAGAATTAATTCAGGTACTGAAGATGCAGTGTTTTATATTTGTGAAGGTTTATCGTGGGGGGGTTGTGACTGGGTCGATAACATTTCATCTGCAAGTAAAAGGTATGTTATAGTACAATCTCGACTGGATCCCTCTAGTGTCTGGATTAATCTCGTTATCCAAAAAAAAAAAAAACCACTTCTGTATTGACCAGTTATTTTCACTGTTTATTCACATAAATTGTGAAAACTGAGGTATGGCTTACATAGCCTTATCAAACAAAATGCATGATAACATGCAAATTAAGTCATATGAACTAGTCCGACAGCAACAGGCATCAGCCAGATGGAGAATAGGCAGACTGGATCTATAATAAGCAATTTACAACCATGTGGTGTAGATAAGATCAGGACAAGGTTTGGAAGTCCAAAGATAAAGCTATTTTTCGTTACATGTTCTGTAGTCCTACCAATCCCGGCATAAAACATTGTTGCACAGGATGGGGAGGACACAGGAGGGTAATAACTTTAAATTTAATTTTACAATAAATTTGCTTACAATCTACTAAAAATCATATTTTATTATAAATATTCAATGCGACTTACATTCCAAAAAAGGATTATTAAAGGCTATACATATGCAGCAACAACTTACCAATAAAACCTTTCTTTGCAAGCTCTATCGTAAACCTCCTGGTTATCTTTTCAAGTTCTGCATCCTGTCAAAAAAAAAAAAAAACATTAGCCTGCAGGAAATAAGTTATACACTTACAAAGACTTAGTCCAATGCCTATGCTCAATGGGTAATACTGCCCCCCTATAACACAGGTCTATCTAGTAATGCTTTACGGTAAAAGTTTTTGCTGCTAAAGGCTGAGAGGGACTTTAAATACATGAGTGACTTACGTCATGTCAGACAAGCAACAAAGCACGTCTCTCCCAGGATAAACATTTCAGAACATTTTAAAAAGCCAGGAAAGAGGTTAGTGCATAGGTAGACAATCTGTCTGGTTGCGAACTGTAATCTCTGCTTAAAGTTCTTATGTCAAGGCACAGAACTTTATATAAGCAGCACTGCACACAAGTCAGCATGTTCACTTTCTTCATACTCAGAGCTCTGAGCCCACTGGAGAGCAGTGATCACCTACAACTACTAAGAGTAGGAGTTGCAGGACACAGAAGGGAAAAAAATATATATATATAATAAATTTTGCACTAAATTATGACCGGAGGTAAGTGATATTGCCGAATCATACCCCACTCTAATAGTTAGAGTTTAATTCCTAAATGGCTATAATTCAATACATAAAATATATCTAAAATGCAGACAATACAGCTGTATTAACAATTAATCACAAAATGTCTGTTGTAACAATGAGTATCCAATGCGAATGGCAGTAAAATAAAAATATATAAACATTACACACAGTGGAAGTAGGAAAATACAAAGTTCCTTAAAGAGATCCTTGTACAGATATAATGGTTAATGGTATGCCTCCTTTATGAAATCCAACCAGTGTTGAGACCAAGAGGTTTTATTTAAATAAATACACTTTGTTAATAAGCTCTGCTTAGTAATATTGTCCATTGAGGGCTTAATTGCAATTACGCTTTGAATAAACAGCGTGTTTACAGTGTAGGAATCTTACCCATACAGCATCCAATGCTGCAGGAGTGTGGAGTGCTATGTGCTGTATTATGTCTCCAGGCTGTGAAGCTCAATGGCCTGACACTTATTTGGCGGTTCACTACAGAGGTGCCCGCACTCCTGGTGTGATCTCCTGCTGGAGCAATCAAGGCGATTAGAGCAAAAATAAGAATTTACTTACCGATAATTCTATTTCTCGGAGTCCGTAGTGGATGCTGGGGTTCCTGAAAGGACCATGGGGAATAGCGGCTCCGCAGGAGACAGGGCACAAAAAAGTAAAGCTTTACTAGGTCAGGTGGTGTGCACTGGCTCCTCCCCCTATGACCCTCCTCCAGACTCCAGTTAGGTACTGTGCCCGGACGAGCATACACAATAAGGGAGGCATTTTGAATCCCGGGTAAGACTCATACCAGCCACACCAATCACACCGTACAACTTGTGATCTAAACCCAGTTAACAGTATGACAACAGAAAGGGCCTCTTAAGATGGCTCCTTAACAATAACCCGAATTAGTTAACAATAACTATGTACAAGTATTGCAGATAATCCGCACTTGGGATGGGCGCCCAGCATCCACTACGGACTCCGAGAAATAGAATTATCGGTAAGTAAATTCTTATTTTCTCTATCGTCCTAAGTGGATGCTGGGGTTCCTGAAAGGACCATGGGGATTATACCAAAGCTCCCAAACGGGCGGGAGAGTGCGGATGACTCTGCAGCACCGAATGAGAGAACTCCAGGTCCTCCTTTGCCAGGGTATCAAATTTGTAAAATTTTACAAACGTGTTCTCCCCCGACCACGTAGCTGCTCGGCAGAGTTGTAATGCCGAGACCCCTCGGGCAGCCGCCCAAGATGAGCCCACCTTCCTTGTGGAGTGGGCTTTTACAGTTTTAGGCTGTGGCAGGCCTGCCACAGAATGTGCAAGTTGAATTGTGTTACAAATCCAACGAGCAATCGACTGCTTAGAAGCAGGTGCGCCCAACTTGTTGGGTGCATACAATATAAACAGCGAGTCAGATTTTCTGACTCCAGCCGTCTTTGCAATGTATATTTTTAAGGCTCTGACAACGTCCAACAACTTGGAGTCCTCCAAGTCGCTAGTGGCCGCAGGCACCACAATAGGTTGGTTCAGATGAAATGCTGATACCACTTTAGGGAGAAAATGCGGACGAGTCCGCAGTTCTGCCCTATCCGAATGGAAGATTAGATAAGGACTTTTATAAGATAAAGCCGCCAATTCAGATACTCTCCTGGCAGAGGCCAGGGCTAGTAACATAGTCACTTTCAATGTGAGATATTTCAAATCCACCTTTTTCAATGGTTCAAACCAATGGGATTTGAGGAAATCTAAAACTACATTTAGATCCCACGGTGCCACCGGAGGCACCACAGGAGGCTGTATATGCAGTACTCCCTTGACAAAAGTCTGGACCTCAGGGACAGAGGCCAATTCTTTTTGGAAGAATATTGACAGGGCCGAAATTTGAACCTTAATGGATCCCAATTTGAGACCCATAGATAATCCTGATTGCAGGAAATGTAGGAAACGACCCAGTTGGAATTCCTCCGTCGGAACCCTCCGATCCTCGCACCACGCTACATATTTTCGCCAAATGCGGTGATAATGTTTCACGGTGACTTCCTTCCGTGCCTTAATCAAGGTAGGAATGACTTCTTCTGGAATGCCTTTCCCTTTTAGGATCTGGCGTTCAACCGCCATGCCGTCAAACGCAGCCGCGGTAAGTCTTGAAAAAGACAGGGACCCTGCTGTAGCAGGTCCCTTCTCAGAGGTAGAGGCCACGGTTCGTCCGTGAGCATCTCTTGAAGTTCCGGATACCAAGTCCTTCTCGGCCAATCCGGAACCACTAGTATTGTTCTTACTCTTCTTTGCCGTATGATCTTCAATACCTTTGGTATGAGCGGCAGAGGAGGAAACACATACACTGTGGTACACCCAAGGAGTTACCAGTGCGTCCACAGCTATTGCCTGTGGATCTCTTGACCTGGCGCAATATTTGTCCAGTTTCTTGTTGAGGCGAGACGCCATCATGTCTACAATTGGTCTTTCCCAACGGTCTATTAACATGTTGAAGACTTCTGGATGTAGACCCCACTCTCCCGGATGAAGATCGTGTCTGCTGAGGAAGTCTGCTTCCCAGTTGTCCACGCCCGGGATGAACACTGCTGACAGTGCTATCACGTGATTCTCCGCCCAGCGAAGAATCTTGGCAGCTTCTGCCATTGCACTCCTGCTTCTTGTGCCGCCCTGCCTGTTTACATGGGCGACCGCCGTGATGTTGTCCGACTGAATCAACACCGGCTTTCCTTGCAGGAGAAGTTCCGCCTGGCTTAGAGCATTGTAGATTGCTCTTAGTTCCAGAATGTTTATGTGAAGAGACTTTTCCAGACTCGTCCATACTCCCTGGAAGTTTCTTCCTTGTGTGACTGCTCCCCAGCCTCTCAGGCTGGCGTCCGTGGTCACCAGGATCCAATCCTGAATGCCGAATCTGCGGCCTTCTAATAGGTGAGCCTTCTGCAACCACCACAGAAGTGACACCCTTGTCTTTGGTGACAGGGTTATTCGCAGGTGCATCTGCAGATGCGACCCTGACCATTTGTCCAACAGATCCCTTTGGAATATTCTTGCATGGAATCTGCCGAATGGAATTGCTTCGTAAGAAGCCACCATTTTTCCCAGGACTCTTGTGCATTGATGTACTGACACTTTTCCTGGTTTTAGGAGGTTCCTGACCAGATCGGATAACTCCTTGGCTTTTTCCTCTGGAAGGAAAACCTTTTTCTGAACCGTGTCCAGAATCATTCCTAGGAACAGCAGACGAGTTGTCGGGATTAAATGGGATTTTGGAATATTCAGAATCCACCCGTGTTGTCTTAGCACCTCTTGAGATAGTGCTAAAGCTGTCTCCAGCTGTTCTCTGGACCTTGCCCTTATTAGGAGATCGTCCAAGTATGGGATAACTAATACGCCTTTTCTTCGAAGAAGAATCATCATCTCGGCCATTACCTTGGTAAAGACCCGAGGCGCCGTGGACAATCCGAACGGCAGCGTCTGAAACTGATAGTGACAGTTTTGAACAATGAACCTGAGGTACCCCTGGTGTGCGGGGTAAATCGGAACGTGTAGATACGCATCCTTGATGTCCAAGGATACCATAAAGTCCCCTTCTTCCAGGTTCGCTATCACTGCTCTGAGTGACTCCATCTTGAACTTGAACTTTTTTATGTAGAGGTTCAAGGACTTCAGATTTAGAATAGGCCTTACCGAGCCATCCGGCTTCGGTACCACAAATAGAGTGGAATAATACCCCTTTCCTTGTTGTAATAGGGGTACTTTGACTATCACCTGCTGAGCGTACAGCTTGTGAATGGCTTCCAACACCCTCTCCCTTTCGGAAGAGACGGTTGGTAAGGCAGACTTCAGGAACCGATGAGGAGGATCCGTCTCTAATTCCAACCTGTACCCCTGAGATATTATCTGCAGGATCCAGGGGTCTACCTGCGAGTGAACCCACTGCGCGCTGTAATTCTTGAGACGGCCCCCCACTGTCCTGGGAAGGAGCTGCCTGTTGGTGTCTCTTCCCTCTTCCTCTGCCTCGTGGCAGATACGACAAGCCCTTTGCTCTCTTATTTTTGTAGGAGCGAAAAGGCTGCGGTTGAAAGGTCGGTGCCTTTCTCTGTTGGGGAGTGACTTGAGGTAAAAAAGTGGATTTCCCGGCAGTAGCCGTGGCCACCAAGTCTGATAGACCAACTCCAAATAACTCCTCCCCTTTATACGGCAAAACCTCCATGTGACGTTTTGAATCCGCATCGCCTGTCCACTGTCGTGTCCATAAGGCTCTTCTGGCTGAAATGGACATAGCACTCATCCGAGATGCCAGTGTGCAAATATCCCTCTGTGCATCACGCATATAGATAAATGCATCCTTTATTTGTTCTAACGACAGTAAAACATTGTCCCTATCTAGGGTATCAATATTTTCAATCAGGGATTCTGACCAAACTACTCCAGCACTGCACATCCAGGCAGTTGCTATAGCTGGTCGTAGTATAACACCTGCATGTGTGTATATATTCTTTTGAATAACTTCCATCTTTCTATCTGATGGATCCTTAAGTGCGGCCGTCTCAGGAGAGGGTAACGCCACTTGTTTGGATAAGCGTGTGAGCGCCTTGTCCACCTTAGGGGGTGTTTCCCAGCGCGCCCTAACCTCTGGCGGGAAAGGGTATAATGCCAATAACTTTTTTGAAATTATCAACTTTTTATCAGGAGCAACCCACGCTTCATCACACACGTCATTTAATTCTTCTGATTCAGGAAAAACTGTTTGTAGTTTTTTCACACCATACATAATACCCTGTTTTACGGTATCTGTCGTATCAGCTAAATGTAACGTCTCCTTCATTGCCAAAATCATATAACGTGTGGCCCTACTGGAAAATACGTTTGAATTTCTACCGTCGTCACTGGAATCAGTGCCCGTGTCTGGGTCTGTGTCGACCGACTGAGGCAAAGGGCGTTTTACAGCCCCTGACGGTGTTTGAGGCGCCTGGACAGGCATTAATTGATTGTCCGGCCGCCTCATGTCCTCAACTGACTGTTTAAGGGAAGATAAACCATCACGTAATTCCACAAATAAAGGCATCCATTCTGGTGTCGACCCCCTGGGGGGTGACATCTGCATATTTGGCAATTGCTCCGCCTCCACACCAATATCGTCCTCATACATGTCGACACCACGTACCGACACACACCGCAAACTCACAGGGAATGCTCTAATGAAGACAGGACCCACTAGCCCTTTTGGGGAGACAGAGGGAGAGTCTGCCAGCACACACCACAAAGCGCTATATATACAAGGGATATCCTTATATTAAGTGCTCCCTTATAGCTGCTTTAATATATATATATATATATATATATATAGCCATTAATGTGCCCCCCCTCTCTGTTTTACCCTGTTTCTGTAGTGCAGTGCAGGGGAGAGACCTGGGAGCCGTTCTGACCAGCGGAGCTGTGACAGAAAATGGCGCCGTGTGCTGAGGAGATAGGCCCCGCCCCTTTTTCGGCGGGTTCTTCTCCCGCTATTTTTCCAGTCAGGCAGGGGTTAAATATCTCCATATAGCCCCTATGGGCTATATGTGAGGTATTTTTAGCCTTGTATAAGGTTTATATTTGCCTCTCAGAGCGCCCCCCCCCAGCGCTCTGCACCCTCAGTGACTGCCCAGTGAAGTGTGCTGAGAGGAAAATGGCGCACAGCTGCAGTGCTGTGCGCTACCTTATGAAGACTGAGGAGTCTTCAGCCGCCGGTTTCCGGACCTCTTCACGCTTCAGCATCTGCAAGGGGGTCGGCGGCGCGGCTCCGGGACCGGACTCCACGGCTGGGCCTGTGTTCGATCCCTCTGGAGCTAATGGTGTCCAGTAGCCAAGCAGCAAATCCACTCTGCATGCAGGTGAGTTTACTACTTTCCCCCTAAGTCCCACGTTGCAGTGATCCTGTTGCCAGCAGGACTCACTGTAAAGAAAAAAAACCTAAACTAAACTTTCTCTAAGCAGCTCTTTAGGAGAGCCACCTAGATTGCACCCTTCTCGTTCGGGCACAAAATCTAACTGGAGTCTGGAGGAGGGTCATAGGGGGAGGAGCCAGTGCACACCACCTGACCTAGTAAAGCTTTACTTTTTTGTGCCCTGTCTCCTGCGGAGCCGCTATTCCCCATGGTCCTTTCAGGAACCCCAGCATCCACTTAGGACGATAGAGAAAAGATGATATCCACATGTATCCTTGATGATGCACAAGTATCCTTCTGACCTGTATTCTTTGAAAAAGCCCCAGGTTTGGGGCAAAACTAGTCAGAAGGATACCTGTGCATCAAGGATATGTGTGGATATCACCTATTTGCTCTAGCTGCCTCAATTGCGCCAGTGGGCCACCACACCAGGAGTGGTGCCACCTCTGTAGTGAACTGCCATACATCAAATAAGATCATAGGGCTACTGAGCTTCACAGCCGGGAGACCTAATGCGGCACAGAGAGCATGCCACTCTCCTTGAGCCTCAGACAGCTCTAGCTAATAAGAGAAACAGCCCCTGTCAGCAGGGACACTGCAGCATTAGATGCCATATGGTTACGATCCCTACAAGCTGAAATGATATTGCGCCCATCGGCAGAAACCGTTGAATATCTACCGGCAGGCGTAAACAGGTGCGAGAGGTGGAGTAAAGAATTGAATTCTGACCACTGAGTTTCAGGTAAGGGAAAAACAAAAGAAAAAATATTTGGGGGAGGTCATCCTTGCATTATGAGGACAAAGTACAAAAAGCTTTTTTTTCCACCCCCACAGGTATGTAAAGGGGGAGGGGGGGGGGGGGGGGGGGACCGAATATATCAATTCTCAGCACAGCTATGTAGCTCTCTGGTTAAGTGCCTGGAGCTGTTCAACAGCATCACAATCACTTAAGTCAGGAGATTCAATGGGAGGCAATCGCCAGACTACTGGTGGCCAAGATCATGACTGCCGGCCACCAGTAAAAGGTATGGCATTGTGGTACTAGTAAAGTCAGATTTCTGCTTGCACCTCAGGAGAAATCTAGTTGTGGGTTTACAGTGTGGCAACTACAATGGCTCTGGACGTTCACCACCTGAGCTTAAACTAGCACTGAATTGAATTACCTCAATGTGTGGGTACTGCATAAATACTTTTGAATATTAATGTTGAAGTAAGACCATCCCAAATAGTACCAAAACAGGTTCAGTAATAAAGGGGTTAAAAACAGACTACTCAGGGTAAATTTAAACAAACCGCTAAACCATATCAATCTTTATTGGAGAACCATGCACATACATACATACCGTGAAGGTAAAATAGAAGACTTACTGAATAATTCCTAGTGTTGATTTTCACACCAGCCTTGGCTCCACCAAAGGGCACATCTAAAAAAAGTTTGGTAAATTTAAACACACTAATGATGCGTCCTCCAGAAAAAAAATAAAGCGATCTGAGCTTTTCCTTCCCATAAGGAGAAAACACACTTAGAAATTATCCAACATACAGGTGTAACACTGAAAGGCTGACCACTAGATTTTCCTTGTCAAATATATGCTTGGGGGGGGGGGAGGGGGGATACCTGAGCAGGTCTGCCATATTTCTAGGACCCCTATGAGCAAAACCAAAATGCAAGTTAACTGCAATATTGAAAGAAAAATTCCAGTACTGCATGTTAAGTACCAATGACTAAACCAGGCTGTGCAAATGAAGTAAACTACAAACCATCCTGTGCCCACCCACTGCGAGCATCCTCCACAAGTAACCAAAACGCACTTAACATAATTGGCTCCGCTGGCAGTTTCAAGTATTATGCCAGCAACAATAGTGATCAACAGTAACTGCATATTACCAGTAATGACCTACATGCTAATACCATTGGGATGTGGCCAGGATGCCGGCACTGGAATCACAGCTAAAATCTGTGCAGGAACTCCGACAACACTTGGAATACAGACACCAGAATCCCGGTTGTCAGCATCCCAAACGCAAGTATGCCAGGGTGGAGTTAGGTTTAGGCTGCAGGGGGAGAGTTAGCACGCCAGAAGGGTAAATATACTTACACGACCTGTCGCGATTCTGTGCATCAGGATGCTGGTGTTGGTCATGACTGCCAGCATCCTATCCCCTGGCATAGGAAATGTGTTCCATACCATTAACACCCTGAGATTATAGATCCAACAGATTATAGCAATAAGTCCAACTAGATTCTAACGTACACATCATGGGGGGGGGGGGTGTTCATTGTTGAGGCACCCAATAATTATCACACTTGTCAGGCCCAAAAACACCTGGCTTAGCCATGTTAAGCTGCAGAGTCCCCCTCAGGAGACAGAAGGAATGAGTGCACCAATGCACAAGCGGATCAATTTAACTGCTGTCAGGCGCCTATTGCCTACAGCTGTGTTAACTGAATACCCCCCACATCCACACTGTATGCAAAACATATGCATTCAGTTCAAGAGGCTGGCATTTGTAACACCTGTCTTACATATGGAACATAAAAATGTATGTAGCCCACTCTTTCTATGCACTTCACAATTTCAATCATGTTTCCCCAGCACCAGAAATCCTGGTGAAAGACATGTCGAAAACATAATATAAATATTGATATAAGAGCACTAGTATGTTCTAGTAAACAAAGATACAGCTTGATAGTAAAACATTAAAAGAATAAAAATTTCAAATGGCAATCAAAACTACAATGTAAACAAACCTACATTCCTCTGAACTTTGTAATAGGACCATGCAAAAATGAACCCAGAAGAGTAGACTCAATATCTACAGCAAACAAAGTGCCATTAACTAGTATACAGAGAATTCCCCAGCAGCATGAAGTAGGGTCAGATGGTAGTCTTGTTTCATTCCCTTTGCAATGAATCTGTACAGTATATTTAAAATGTCAGTTTTGATTCCTTTTAATGCAATTAAATGCCTGTTTACCATCAAGCTGCATCTTTCTTTACTATAACATACTAGTGCTGTTATCAATTTTTATATTGCTTACCTGTCACTGCTTGTTCGCAAGGATGATCTCTCCTTTATTCAGCTACTCCTAACTCCCTTGGTGGGATCTTTTTGCATTTGTTCATCTTTAGGTCTAGAACATAAGCCAGTCTGACCATGAAGAGGTGAAAACCCTATAATCATTTAGTTAATGACTAAACAAACGGAATGGAAAACCCTTACCTACTACTGCACATTTGTAGGTCATTAAAGACGCCAAGGCTTTCACTTCATCAACACTGACTTCTGTACTGTAACGAATACCTAGAGAAAGAGAAAAGCTAGTTAGAAGTTCAAATATATGCACATAAAAAGGTTTCTAAAATAGTTGTCTGGCCCATGCTCACAGCACGATTCATCTTGATTTGATAAAACAAATAATGAATGCCAGTGTCCAACTAAACTTTAAACAGCAGAGATATGCCCCTGATTGGTTACCAATGTTTAATTATGACAACCACTCTAAAAACACTGAATCACAAACTGAGGAAAAACGCAAGTTTGCCAAGAGCCGCCCTCAAACGATGTCAGACATGCATTTTAGAACGGAAAAAAAAAAAAAAAAAAAAAAAAAAAAAGTACAAGGAAACGAATGACTCACTCCTTTGATAGTTTTTCAACAGGAAAATATTCCATTGGATACAAACCAAATAAACTTGCTGAAGTCAATTACAGTAAGTTATATTTAGGCTGCTTTCTGCAGCAATGCTTTATCTTAAAAAAAAATAATGAGCACTAAAGAATTTCTACACATCAAAATGGAAGTTTACACATTTGAATTAAGGTTAGAAACTTTGGGGGTAATTCAGATCTGATCGCAGCAGCAAATGTTAGCTAATGAGCAAAACCATGTGCACTGCAGGTGTGGCAGATATAACATGTGCAGAGAGTTAAGGGGGGTACTCACGGAGCGATAATCTAAGCAATCTGACTAGATTGCTTAGATTTTAAGCATGATCGCCAGTGTGTAGCGAACACAGCAATATCGATGCACTGCGCTATCGCTGGTGCTAGATTGGCCTGCATGCAGGTTGCTCACGTCACCCGCTGGGTGAAATGAGCGGTCCCCCGTCTCCCCCGCACGCTCAGCACACATTGCGCTGTGCTGAGCGGTGGGAGAGATGTGTGCTGAGCTGTTCGCTCAGCACACATCTCTCCCACATTGGCCTGTGAATACAGGCCTTTAGATTTGGGTGGGTTACTATGTTTCTGTGCACAGTAAATATGGGCTTCTTTATTTTTACACTGCAATTTAGATTTCATATTGAACACACCACACCCAAATCTAATAGGCCCTACACACTGGCTGATACCACTGAAAGATATGAACGATCTCATTCATTCATGAGATATTGCTCGTTCATCGTTGGTGCCAGCTTGTTTAAACATGCAAGCCAATATGGACAATCTTGTCCATATTAGCTTGCACTGCTATGGAGCCGGGTGACAGGGGAAGTGAAGAAACATTACTCCCCCGTCACCTCCCTGCCGCCAGGACGCCCACCTCTGTGGCACAGTATGTAGTGCCCATAACTCTCTGCGAGTTATATATGCCCCCCCTGCAGTGCACATGGTTTTGCCCAACTACTAACAAATTTGCTGCTGCAATCAGATCAGAATTAGGCCCTTTGTTCAATGTTAATTTCATCAACTGTCTGTAATTGAGAGAGACTTTACTTTTTAAACACACAACTGCAACTTTATCATTCACTTTACGATAGTGCCCAGATAGGATCCAAATTTGATCAAAATGCGCAATCTAGTTTTGCTTTCAGTAATGTGTGGATTGGTGAATCCATACACAAGACATTATGTTATAGAAAACAGGCATGCAGTCTCAGATTTTGAACTGTGCCACTTGCCATCAGGACACTGTCCTAAAGAGGGGTAAGTGCCTCAGCTGTCTATTGCAGTCAGGAGAAGATAGTTTTACTTTTTGACAGACATGCAGTGGAAGGTCAGGGTAAAGCAGATATTTTACCTTGACAGTTCATACATACAATTCTAAATTGCAGTTGTAGCAATACAATATATGATTGTACAGCATGCAGAGATAGCAGGTCATGCATAAAGATAAACAGCAGGTTATCATATCCAGTGTAATGGCAAGCATTGCTGCTTCACAGTGCCCTCTATTGTTGCTGCAGTCATGTTACACATCCCTTCTAGTCATAGTCGTGAGCGCATTTGCCAGAGGTTTTCTGTGCATATTTTCCCTGAAAAGGCTTATTCACATTGCTATGTGAATAAGATGCTCAAGCAAACTCAGATTACTACAAGGATATGCGGCATGCCTATTAGCCTGTGTGCATCTGCATAGGAAATGCTACACTACAGTGCTTCCCTGGAAAACACTAATGAACATTTCGTATGCAGACACTGCCACAGTCACACAATGAATATAGGCACGCCGCATATCTTTTTAATCAGAGACTGCTTGTTCGCCTTATTCAGACAGTGATGTCAATAAGACTTTCAGCATTAAAAAAAAAAAAAAAAAAAAAAAAAACACAGAGCTGCGTGAGAACTGCCAGCTCCTCAATGCCAGACATCTCATGGTGCATGGCATATTGAGGCTAGATGTATGAAGACATCTGTATATCTAACTGATGAGGCCATCTGTGCATAAAGTTACACTAGTGCATACTATGATGGGTAAAAGATTACCAGAGATACATTTTTTTATTTATTTTTTTAAACCGCAATATAAAAAGGGGGCAGAAGACATTATGCCCTCGTATCCATCAAATTGCTAAAGACATGACTTACAATTGGGCAGACTATAAAAGCATTGATATTTTTTAGAATTCATTCTGCCTAGCTCATTGCAATACGAGACAGAACACTCATTAGGGTAGCTTTTTGTTGCATGTAAAATGGTCACTTTAGAGCGACATTCAGGTTTCAGGTTGTACCAGCGCACTAGCAAACCCATGCATAATGCACTGGTGTACCCAGTTCTGCCTACACTTATTCTATGTATACACTCCAAGCAGCAATATGCTACCAATTTGTAATCGCTTGCAAACTTTCCAAGCTGGGTACAGACCTAATAGTACACGATGAAACGTTACATCACAACTGCTGTACACTATACAATCTCCTGTACAACAGGGCAATAGATCACATGCAACACCACTTTGCCTGTTGAATTGTCACACTGTATATGCCGCACATCCAATCAGACAGTTCAATGAACTATAGCCAGGAAACCGGTTCAGGGGTATACAGTATAAAGGGATATTATATGGTTATTGCACCCAGATCTCCCATCTAAAGTGACAGGAGATCACAGGGATGATTTTTAATTGATCCCCATTATCATGCTGATCGCTCCAGTTAGTGCCAGGTTTAGCCGCAGAGCAGCTAATGGACGCGATACCGAAAAGTGCCATTTGGGGGGTGCAAAGAGAACACTTTTCAGACATTTCAGCTTGCACCCCTGGGGTGTGAGCTGGAATGTCAGATCATGTGCAAACGGATCTGCAGTTGAACAGCTCTGTTGGGCACCATCTGCTGGCACAAATTATATTTGAATTCCACCCTACGGGCACAATTCAATTCGCTGACCGATGAACTGCGCCGGGAATTAGCTCCCGGTGATATTCAATATAGCACCATGACAACAGGATTTCTTCTTGCAAGCAGAAATGGCAAATGTCAGCACAATGCTAATTTCTGCCTTTTGTGCGGCAGAAACAGTCATGCTGGACAATTAAGTTTGAGAATGCCAGTTCCCCATTTAGTCCGAAGAACGGGCATTCTCCGATTTACAACTGCGCACTATTAAACGGTCATCAAATTGAATCGTGCCCAATGTGTAAGATATATTTACAATCTACACTGTTACAGTGTATTGCCTGATTTGTCCTATAGTGCAGTGGTTCTCACTGTCCTCAGGACCCCAAACAGCTCACGAATTCCAGATTGCACAGCAGTACTCATTACTTGATACATTTTAAAAGATCCACCATGCAGCTTATTGCTTATGATTCTGTGAGGAACCCTGAACAGTTTGGGGTCCTGAGGACAGAGTTTGAGAACCTAAGGCAGGCCTGGCCAACCTGTGGCTCTCCAGCTGTTGTAAAACTACAAGTCCCATCATGCTTTTCCACAGTTTTGCTATTTGGGAATGCTAAAACTGGCAGGGCATGCTGGGATGTGTAGTTTTACAACATCTGGAGAGCCACAGGTTGGCCAGGCCTGACCTAAGGTATAACGTGTACCCAGTTTCTGTTACAGGTCAAGATGAACATGGTACCCAGTTTGTGTTGTCACTTGGGTCTGGCAACTGTGTGGCTATGGCAGCAATTACACAGCCTTATAAGACACTCCATCACACAACCTGTGGGGGAACATAAAGTGCATGGTTGGCCAATTTGAGCGCATTTGACCTAAATGTGCAAGGGCTTTAAGTTAGATATGAATGGTGAACAAGACTCCTACAGTACCTGGCCAAACATGTTCATAGGAGTAAAGACTTCTAGAATGGCCAAGCCATTCAGTCCCAAATCACAAAATATTGGGTAACCTGGGTCTCCCCGTGTTTGGTACTGTTAAATCTGTAGTTCGTCCAAAATTATGCATTGGCATATGCGGGGCAAGTTAAAAAAAAAAAAAATACAGCCCTTTTGACACGAGAGCTTGTTACAGATTTTCATCTAACAAATTAAGGCCCTGATTTATCAAGCCTTGAAGAGTGATAAATAGCACAGTGATAAAGTACCAGCCATTCAGCTCCTGTCGTTTTTCAAACAGCCTGTAACATGACAGTTATGAGCTGATTGGTTGGTACTTTCTCACTCTAGAAGCATGATAAATAGGTACCTTCATAGGGGAGAAAAAAAAAAAAAAAAAAAAAAAAACTACAACCTTGTAAGTGATAAATCACTAACGACAGAAGGTAGCAAGCAACAGCAAGACTATCCCTGCACATGAGGACCAGAGTTACCCTTCCCAGCACGGTGTCAGAGGCAGCATTTACCATGCATGCTACATGGCAGCATAGTCAGTGTGACCCTGACAGCTGGGCAGCGCTGTGTCAGTAGTACGAGCCATGTGCAGACACTTAGGAAGGACACATGCACAGTATGCTGGGGGCAGAGCACATAGGATGCGCTGATGCCGGCACAGAGAGGGGGACACCGCAAGTCACAGTAACGGAGCGCTACCGGGCTGCAGAGCTGATCAACTCACCTCCCTTGCAGGGCGTGCGGTGCTGGCTGTGCTGGGCCCGGTAGCCCTCGATCACCTCCCAGTCGCCGTTATCCCGCTTGATGGGGAAGCTGACACTTAGGACGTGGTTGCAGGGCTTGATGATGCGCAGGATCCCCTTCACCCGCTTCCGCTTCTGCTCGTCCGTCTCCCGGGTGCGCAGGTCCTCCACCAGCTTGTCCTCCACGATGCTGGCGCCCCGGTCGAAGAATCCCTCCACCATCTTGAAGAAGTTGGGGTCGTCCTCCTGGTCCACAGCCTGGCTGTAGCAGCGCAGGAGCGGGGTGGAGGCGGCCGGCAGGGCTGTGTCGGCGGCGCATGAGGCCAGCACCCCGCCGCTCCTGGACACCAGCTCGCCCAGATACCGGTACATGGCTGCTGCGGAAGCTGAGCGCTTCAAAGAGACGGGACGGGCGCGGGAAGAAGGTGCAGCCGAGGTTGCGCCAGCAGCCACCTATATATAGGATGTGCGCGGCGCCGGGCCTGTCTGGGGGGGAAGTGGGGAGGGGGTGCGCGTGCACGTAACGCCGCTGCCTCCGCACTGCGCAGCCGCAGTCCCCTCACACATTGCACGCACCACGTAGGGTGTGTGCCGCTGTGCTTGTAGTAGGTTGGTAGGTTATTCTTATTCATCATCAGTGCTCTTGATGTGTCTGCAGCCCATTCATGTCACACACTGTACTGGGATTTAAGTAGTGGGTCTTAAAAAGAAAGAGTGACCTGTTTGTTTGTTTGTTTGTTTTGTTTGTCATGTAGAGTCACACTTTACTTAGGGTGCATACACACGGTGAGATTCGGTCTTATCCGATTCTCACCGTGCGACAGGGGGCCGGGTCGGCACTTAGCCAGTATCGCAAGCACATAATGAGTGTGCTTGCGATGCTGGCTATGTGCGATTTTGGCTAAGTGTCAATCCTGACTATCTCTTCTATAGAGATAGTCAGGATTGTCTTGCCTGCACAGCCTATTTTTTCTGCCGATGCCGACCGCGCGGGGCCGCGCATCGGATCGGGATCGCAAGGTGACTGTCACCTTGCGATCTGCACTATCTTTTCATCCGATTCTGACTATATAGTCAGAATCGAATGAAAAAATCTTACCGTGTGTACACACCTTTACAGTAAAAATAAAAAAATATTTTGAGGCATCATTAGTGCAGCTTTTGGTAAAATGTGCCAGTACAACAGCGATGGCACGCCAGCAGGGGCACTATAAGTCACAAAAATGATTCCATAAATTGAGGGTTTTAGTTTGCCATCCTATAGGAGTGCATATTAAAATGTGCGATTAGGGCCTGCTGTAAGTGCTTCTTATGTGCGCACTGTATCATTCCTAATTGAATAACCCCTGCTGGAGCTGTCTGACTTGCTGGTGGTGCTTTATAGGCCAGTGCATGCGCAGATAAAGTCCAAAAGACCAAATATTGCTTCATTGCTGAGGTGCCCGGTTTCCTAGACTAGCCTGGGGTTTCCTAGGCTAGCCTGGGGGCCAAGGGCAGCCAAAGAGTTGCACACACACACCACCAACATGGTGCTAGTGCAGGATCTGTGGGTGGGACCCCGAAGTTCCAGGATGATGTGGCCACACCCTCTCTTTGCACGAGGACCCAAAATTTATAATGACATCCCTAATTTATAATGACATCCCTAATTCTGTATACACCGCTAAAAAGGTCAATATGCATTAGGTCAACAGGTACAAAAGGTCGACATGTAAAAAGTAAGCAGTACAAAAGGTCGACAAGGTCAAAAGGGTGACATGACAATCAGGAGTGGATCTAGGCACGGGCAAGCAGGGCGGACGCCTGGGGCGCTGCGGCCCACGTGTGCAGCCGCAGTCATCCCACAGGTGCCCGCCGCCCACCCACATCTTGCACTCCAAATCCAGCTGCATCAATAACCCTGTGCTGTGTGAGTGCCCACTGCAGCCGGCGCCATTGTCAGACGCTAGAGGTCTTAATTGATCTCTAGTGTCTGTGTGGCACTATGGGAGAGACGTCATGATGCCTCTCCCATAGAGAGGAGCGGGCAGTCAGAGACGGAGCAGCAGCGACAGCAGCGGTCAGGAAGCAGGAGCTTGTTGTTTTTTTGTGTTTGTAAGCGGCGCCACTAGGGGGCATAACAACAGGGGCATCTCTACTGGTGGCACATCTACAGGGGGCACAACTACTGGGGGCACATCTACAGGGGGCATAACTAGAGGTCACAACTACTGGGGGCACATCTACTGGGGCAAATTTACAGGGGGCATATCTACTGTGGGCACAACTACAGGGGCCACACCCCTTCCCTACGAAGACACGCCCCTAATTTTATGCCGCGTGCCTTCGGCGCACACTAACCTTGTTTCTCTGACGTCCTAGTGGATGCTGGGGACTCCGTCAGGACCATGGGGATTAGCGGCTCCGCAGGAGACAGGGCACAAAATTTAAAAGTTTGACCACTAGGTGGTGTGCACTGGCTCCTCCCCCTATGACCCTCCTCCAAGCCTCAGTTAGGTTTTTGTGCCCGTCCGAGCAGGGTGCAATCTAGGTGGCTCTCCTAAAGAGCTGCTTAGAAAAAGTTTTATTAGGTTTTTTATTTTCAGTGAGTCCTGCTGGCAACAGGCTCACTGCAACGAGGGACTTAGGGGAGAAGAAGTGAACTCACCTGCGTGCAGGATGGATTGGCTTCTTAGGCTACTGGACACTAGCTCCAGAGGGACGATCACAGGTACAGCCTGGATGGGTCACCGGAGCCGCGCCGCCGACCCCCTTTCAGATGCCGAAAAGAGAAGAGGTCCAGAAACCGGCGGCTGAAGACTTCTCAGTCTTCATGAGGTAGCGCACAGCACTGCAGCTGTGCGCCATTGCTCTCGGCACACTTCACACCAACGGTCACTGAGGGTGCAGGGCGCTGGGGGGGGCGCCCTGGGCAGCAATGAGAAATACCTATTCTGGCTAAAATACATCACATATAGCCCCTGGGGCTATATGGATGTATTTAACCCCTGCCAGGTTTTCAGAAAAACCGGGAGAAGAAGCCCGCCGAAAAGGGGGCGGGGCCTATTCTCCTCAGCACACAGCGCCATTTTCCTACACAGCTCCGCTGCTAGGAAGGCTCCCAGGCTCTCCCCTGCACTGCACTACAGAAACAGGGTAAAAACAGAGAGGGGGGGCACTTATTTGGTGATATTAACAATATTTGAGCTGCTATAAGGGGAACACACTTATTTAAGGTTGTCCCTATATATTTATAGCGCTTGGGTGTGTGCTGGCAAACTCTCCCTCTGTCTCCCCAAAGGGCTAGTGGGGTCCTGTCTTCTATCGGAGCATTCCCTGTGTGTCTGCTGTGTGTCGGTACGCGTGTGTCGACATGTATGAGGACGATGTTGGTGTGGAGGCGGAGCAATTGCCTGTAATGGTGATGTCACCCCCTAGGGAGTCGACACCAGAATGGATGGCTTTATTTATGGAATTACGTGATACTGTCAGCACGCTGCAAAGGTCGGTGGACGACATGAGACGGCCGGCAAACCAGTTAGTACCTGTCCAGGCGTCTCAAACACCGTCAGGGGCTGTAAAACGCCCTTTACCTCAGTCGGTCGACACAGACCCAGACACGGACACCGAATCCAGTGTCGACGGTGAAGAAACAAACGTATTTTCCAGTAGGGCCACACGTTATATGATCACGGCAATGAAGGAGGTTTTGCATATCTCTGATACTGCAAGTACCACAAAAAGGGGTATTATGTGGGGTGTGAAAAAACTACCGGTAGTTTTTCCTGAATCAGAGGAATTGAATGAAGTGTGTGATGAAGCGTGGGTTACCCCCGATAGAAAACTGCTAATTTCAAAGAAGTTATTGGCATTATACCCTTTCCCGCCAGAGGTTAGGGCGCGCTGGGAAACACCCCCTAGGGTAGATAAGGCGCTCACACGCTTATCAAAGCAAGTGGCGTTACCGTCGCCAGAGACGGCCGCCCTCAAGGATCCAGCTGATAGGAGGCTGGAGAATACACTAAAAAGTATATACACACATACGGGTGTTATACTGCGACCAGCAATCGCCTCAGCCTGGATGTGCAGTGCTGGGGTGGCTTGGTCGGAGTCACTGACTGAAAATATTGATACCCTGGATAGGGACAGTATTTTACTGACTATAGAGCATTTAAAGGATGCATTTCTATATATGCGAGATGCACAGAGAGATATTTGCACTCTGGCATCAAGAGTAAGTGCGATGTCCATATCTGCCAGAAGAAGTTTATGGACGCGACAGTGGTCAGGTGATGCGGATTCCAAACGGCATATGGAAGTATTGCCGTATAAGGGGGAGGAATTATTTGGGGTCGGTCTATCGGATCTGGTGGCCACGGCAACAGCCGGGAAATCCACCTTTTTACCTCAGGTCACCTCCCAGCAGAAAAAGACGCAGTCTTTTCAGCCGCAGTCCTTTCGTTCCTATAAGAACAAGCGAGCAAAAGGACATTCATATTTGCCCCGAGGCAAAGGAAAGGGTAAGAGACTGCAGCAAGCAGCTCCTTCCCAGGAGCAGAAGTCCTCCCCGGCTTCTGCAAAGGCCTCAGCATGACGCTGGGACCTTACAAGCGGACTCAGGGGCGGTGGGGGGTCGCCTCAAGAATTTCAGCGCACAGTGGGCTCACTCTCAGGTGGACCCCTGGATCCTGCAGGTAGTATCTCAGGGTTACAGGTTGGAATTCGAGAAGTCTCCCCCTCGCCGGTTCCTAAAGTCTGCTTTGCCAACGTCACCCTCCGACAGGGCGACGGTATTGGAAGCCATTCACAAGCTGTATTCTCAGCAGGTGATAGTCAAGGTACCCCTTCTACAACAGGGAAAGGGGTATTACTCCACGCTATTTGTGGTACCAAAGCCGGACGGCTCGGTAAGACCTATTCTAAATCTGAAATCTCTGAACCTGTACATACAAAAATTCAAGTTCAAGATGGAGTCACTCAGAGCAGTGATAGCGAATCTGGAAGAAGGGGACTTTCTGGTGTCCCTGGACATCAAGGATGCTTACCTGCATGCCCCAATTTGCCCTTCACACCAAGGGTACCTCAGGTTCGTGGTACAAAACTGTCATTATCAGTTTCAGACGCTGCCGTTTGGATTGTCCACGGCACCCCGGGTCTTTACCAAGGTAATGGCCGAAATGATGATCCTTCTTCGAAGAAAAGGCGTATTAATTATCCCTTACTTGGACGATCTCCTGATAAGGGCAAGATCCAGAGAACAGCTGGAGGTCGGAGTAGCACTAACCCAAGTAGTGCTCCAACAGCACGGGTGGATTCTGAATTTTCCAAAATCCCAACTGATCCCGACGACACGTCTGCTGTTCCTAGGGATGATTCTGGACACTGTTCAGAAAAAGGTATTTCTTCCGGAGGAGAAAGCCAGGGAGTTATCCGAACTCGTCAGGAACCTCCTAAAACCAGGGAGAGTGTCTGTGCATCAATGCACAAGAGTCCTGGGAAAAATGGTGGCTTCTTACGAAGCGATTCCATTCGGCAGATTCCATGCACAAATTTTTCAGTGGGATCTGCTGGACAAATGGTCCGGATCGCATCTGCAGATGCATCAGCGGATAAAATTGTCGACAAGGACAAGGGTGTCTCTGCTATGGTGGTTGCAGAGTGCTCATCTGTTAGAGGGCCGCAGATTCGACATACAGAACTGGGTCCTAGTGACCACGGATGCCAGCCTGAGAGGCTGGGGAGCGGTCACACAGGGAAGAAACTTCCAGGGCGTGTGGTCAAGCCTGGAAACGTCTCTTCACATAAATATACTGGAACTAAGAGCAATCTACAATGCTCTAAGCCTGGCAAAACCTCTGCTTCAGGGTCAGCCGGTGTTGATCCAGTCGGACAACATCACGGCAGTCGCCCACGTAAACAGACAGGGCGGCACAAGAAGCAGGAGGGCAATGGCAGAAGCTGCAAGGATTCTTCGCTGGGCAGAAAATCATGTGATAGCACTGTCAGCAGTGTTCATCCCGGGAGTGGACAACTGGGAAGCAGACTTCCTCAGCAGACACGATCTTCACCCGGGAGAGTGGGGACTTCATCCAGAAGTCTTCCACATGATTGTGGTCCATTGGGAAAGACCAATGGTGGACATGATGGCGTCCCGCCTCAACAAAAAACTGGACAGGTATTGCGCCAGGTCAAGAGACCCTCAGGCAATAGCTGTGGACGCTCTGGTAACACCATGGGTGTACCAGTCAGTGTATGTGTTCCCTCCTCTGCCTCTCATACCCAAGGTACTGAGAATTATACGGCAAAGGGGAGTAAGAACGATACTAGTGGCTCCGGACTGGCCAAGAAGGACTTGGTACCCGGAACTTCAGGAGATGCTCACGGAAGATCCGTGGCCTCTACCTCTAAGAAGGGATCTGCTTCAGCAGGGACCGTGTCTATTCCAAGACTTACCGCGGCTGCGTTTGACGGCATGGCGGTTGAACGCCGGATCCTAAGGGAAAAAGGCATTCCGGAAGAGGTCATCCCTACCCTGGTCAAAGCCAGGAAGGAGGTGACTGCACAACATTATCACCGCATTTGGAGAAAATATGTTGCGTGGTGTGAGGCCAGGAGGGCCCCGATGGAGGAATTTCAACTGGGTCGATTCCTACATTTCCTGCAAACAGGATTGTCTATGGGCCTCAAATTAGGGTCCATTAAGGTTCAAATTTCGGCCCTGTCGATTTTCTTCCAAAAAGAATTGGCTTCAGTTCCTGAAGTCCAGACTTTTGTAAAAGGAGTACTACATATACAGCCCCCGGTTGTGCCCCCAGTGGCACCGTGGGATCTCAATGTAGTTTTGGATTTTCTCAAATCCCATTGGTTTGAGCCACTCAAATCGGTGGATTTGAAATATCTTACATGGAAAGTAACCATGCTACTGGCCCTGGCTTCAGCCAGGAGAGTGTCGGAATTGGCGGCTTTATCGTATAAAAGCCCATATCTGATTTTCCATTCGGACAGGGCAGAATTGAGGAGGCGTCCTCAGTTTCTTCCTAAGGTGGTATCAGCGTTTCACCTGAACCAGCCTATTGTGGTGCCTGCGGCTACTAGCGATTTGGAGGATTCCAAGTTGCTGGACGTTGTCAGAGCATTGGAAATATATATTTCAAGGACGGATGGAGTCAGAAAATCTGACTCGCTGTTTATACTGTATGCACCCAACAAGCTGGGTGCTCCTGCTTCTAAGCAGACGATTGCTCGTTGGATTTGTAGCACAATTCAACTGGCACATTCTGTGGCAGGCCTGCCACAGCCTAAATCTGTCAATGCCCACTCCACAAGGAAGGTGGGCTCATCTTGGGCGGCTGCCCGAGGGGTCTCGGCATTACAACTCTGCCGAGCAGCTACGTGGTCAGGGGAGAACACGTTTGTAAAATTCTACAAATTTGATACCCTGGCTAAGGAGGACCTGGAGTTCTCTCATTCGGTGCTGCAGAGTCATCCGCACTCTCCCGCCCGTTTGGGAGCTTTGGTATAATCCCCATGGTCCTGACGGAGTCCCCAGCATCCACTAGGACGTCAGAGAAAATAAGAATTTACTCACCGGTAATTCTATTTCTCGTAGTCCGTAGTGGATGCTGGGCGCCCATCCCAAGTGCGGATTATGTACAATACTTGTACATAGTTATTGTTACAAAAAAATCGGGTTGTTTATTGTTGTGAGCCATCTTTTCAGAGGCTCCTACGTTTATCATACTGTTAACTGGGTTCAGATCACAAGTTGTACGGTGTGATTGGTGTGGCTGGTATGAGTCTTACCCGGGATTCAAAATCCTTCCTTATTGTGTAC
Organism: Pseudophryne corroboree; assembly: GCF_028390025.1. Lineage (NCBI taxonomy): Eukaryota > Metazoa > Chordata > Amphibia > Anura > Myobatrachidae > Pseudophryne > Pseudophryne corroboree. The sequence continues at coordinate 222,310,882 of NC_086446.1, forward strand.
GCTCGTCCGGGCACAGTATCCTAACTGAGGCTTGGAGGAGGGTCATAGGGGGAGGAGCCAGTGCACACCACCTAGTGGTCAAACTTTTAAATTTTGTGCCCTGTCTCCTGCGGAGCCGCTAATCCCCATGGTCCTGACGGAGTCCCCAGCATCCACTACGGACTACGAGAAATAGAATTACCGGTGAGTAAATTCTTATTTTTGCCTATCGGGGGGGGGGGGCAAAGGAAACTTTAGCCATGGGCGCCACAAGGTCTTTAAAACCGTCCCTGATGACAATGGTCGACGCACATATGGTCAACGCAAGTTTAAATTTTTTTCAATTTTTTTCTACTTTTTCATACTTCCCACTGTTACATCCCTGCTTCTTTAGGTATTTCTGGTAGTATACATTACCCTTTTTAAAAACATATTTTGAGTGACGTTTATCGTGATCTGTTAACTTTCAGCTTTTTCTCCTTTGATGTCATGCACTTTGAAAAATGCAAATTATTTTACCTTAATTAGGATAGCACCAGAGTGAAGTAGCTATTAAACCATTAGTCATCCTATATAATAAAATGCTAACGCTGCTCCTCACCTCTATGGGTTGAGTTTAAGTGTTTTGCATGCCAGTGGTCACTAGATGGCGCCCTACAGAGCAATTAAAGTGATGCTCCATTCAGATACGCACAGCCGCGGCCGTTGACTCTACTGTTATGTTGTTCCATCATTTTGACAGACTGATAACTAGTAAGTTATGTATCGCGCATGTATGAATTTGATTTTATCTTAAAAATTAGTCACCAGATGTTAAGTTGTACTAATAAATTCTGTAGTATTAATGCCACTTCAGATTGCTATTAAAATAATTTTGCTTAAAGCATGTATGTGATCTGATAAAAAAAATTAAACATTTTGATTCAACTATACATTATTTGTGTATTATTTATTAACACTTATGTTTGAAATGGGCAAATAAATTCAGCAAAACTGGTTTGCTTATTCAAAGTAAAAGCAATGCTAAATAATGCATTAAGTTTGAAGTCTTGCAGTATTTTTCTCAAGACTTATTCAACGGAAGCACTGCTTTGCAAACAGAGAGTATTTTTTTTGCTTATTTAGCCTCATTCCTAAATGGAACATGTATGTACAGATACTGTATAGTGGGTCTGACAAGTCTTCAGGAAGCTTGGAATTCAGCACTATCACCAAACCCTTCAAGGGTCACTGGAAATTCTCCTTACTCTACCAGTGTTTTGCTGATATAAACATACGCTGGGAAGGCATGAAAGGGGTGTGACAACCATGTGATTGTCAATGTACCAATAGCAACATAGGCCTGTACCTTTAGGGGAGTGAAGTTGTAGCTGCAACTTTTGGAATTAGCCTTGTACACAGAGAAGCTGTTAAATATTAGAAACCACCTTTAGTGGCATACACTAAACGTGCATTGTTGTGGATATTTAACACTTTTTTCAGTATCATGTATTAAAAGCTGGTTTTGTGTTGGTGCCTGTAAATATAATACCCCTTTTCCACTAGCTCAAAAAACCCGGGGTTTTGCACAGGGGCGCGCATTTACCTGGGAATTTTGGTAGTGGAAAAGGCTCCCTCTGAAAAAACCTACCCTAATCGTACCCGGGTAGCTACCTGGGTTGGACCCGGGAATGACCCGGGTAAGGGTGTAGTGTAAACGGGTTACCCGGGTCATCCAACCCGGGACCCGTTTACAGCGTGTTAAGAACCCATACCTCCCTGACCGCAGTGTCCTGCAGGTGGTCGGGAGGTTGGGGGTGACAGAGCATGCCGTCAGAGCTGCTGTCTGTCCTGCTATGCAGACAGCAGCGCTGGCCGGGACAGTGTTTGCCGGGGGCAACCCAGCAGCTTCCAGAGTGCTGGGCTTGCCCCCAGCGTGACGGGCAGCATCGAATTGGGAGCGTGGCCTAACGGGACCGAGGCCATGCCCCGAGGGTCCCGATCTGCCGGTTTTCCTGACGCTTGGAGATGACGTCATCTCCAAGCGCTGGCCAGAAGACACTGCACCCAGGTGCAGTGTAAACGGCGCCAACCCGGGATATTCCCGGGTCGGCGTCGTTGTGGAAAAGGGGTCCGTCTCTGGTCTGACCTGGCTTGGAACCGTGTTCCAAATCCCTGGTCAGACCCGAGACTTCTAGTGGAAAAGGGATATTAGTAATTGCTTACCAAACTGTTCCCAAAGTACTACAGATTTGTAATTGTGCATAAAGAAATGCGCACAAAACAAACTTTTGGTCAATTCTTGTCCTAGTAACCATGAGGCAGCTGTTACACGTACACATTTTTCGTGTCTGTTTCTGGTCTTTGTGTCCCTGCCTATTTTGTCAGTCCCAAGCCCCACAATTTCAGATGGTAGCCTGGCATATAAGTGACAACAACAGTATCTCAAAAAAGCCTACTCATATGTGATGATTCTATAATGTCTGTTTTTAGGAGTTAAGTGTGGTATAATTTGGAGTGTATTAGAATTCATTTCAGTGTAAAACAGCAATGTAAAGGTAAAAATGTATAGTGGAAAGGTGGACTAATGAGAAACTGAGATAATGGAAAAAAAATACATATCAACCAATCAAACATTTACTTTCATTGTCTAACTTGCCATAGACAGATGCATCAAAATTTTTGACATTCCAAGCACCGTGCAGTCAGTACTGCTGCTACAGAACTGCCCGCAGAGACGCCCGGAGCATCCTACCTAAGGATGCTCCAGGCGGAGCTCTACTTTCTATTAACTATTTTAAATTACCTGCTCGGTGCCAGGGGTTTTCATGCTCAGGGTGCCATGCTCGTTGCCAGGGGTTTCATGCTCTGGGTGTCATGCTCGTTGCCAGGGGTTTCATGCACTATGTGTCATGCTCATTGCTAGGGGGTAATGCTTGTTGCTAGGGCTGTACTCCCAGTGCCACATATGCCCCCAGTGCCAGATATTCCCCCACAGTGCCAGGTACACACATGCCCCCAGTGCCAAATATAGCCCCCCCCCCCATGTGCCAGGTACACATATACCCCCCCCCCAGTGCCACATATGCCCCCTCAGTGCCACATATGCCCCCCCAACTGCCAAATATGCTCCCCCTCCCCCAGTGCCGAATATGCTCCTCCAGTGCCAGTTAAACTCCCCCCCACCCCCGCTACCCCGCTGTTTTGTGATGGAGGGACACAGAGGGCACAGCGCGTGCCTCTCCTGTGTCCCTCCTGCGTCTCCGGCGGGTCTGTTAAATGAAGTGCCGGTTCGTGAGCCAATCAGAGCTCACGAACAGCACTTCATTTATTAGACCCGCCGGAGACGCAGGAGGGACACAGGAGAGGCACGCGCTGTGCCCTCTGTGTCCCTCATTCACAGCAGCGGAGGGAAGGAGGGAGAGGAGACCGCAGATTGACATGCGGACGGCTCGTCCGCATGTCAATCTGCGCTAAATCAGTGGCGGCGCCCCCCTCCCGCAGCCCTGCACCTCCAAGCCACCGCGAGGGCTGCGGGGGCAGTAGTTACGCCTCTGGCTGTGGGGCAGCCACATACCCAAAGGGTACATGTATAGCATGCTTATAAATATTGCTTTACATCATCTTAAAAAATGCTAATGAGTATGACACTCTTTCCCAGTATCGTGGGAAAAAAATAACCATAATATTACAATAAAATCATTGAATGACTAATCATAGTGTGAAATGTAGATTTCTGACCATCTTACATAGATTTGGGCGTGATAACATGAATCAGTAACCAGATGTTGGGTGTAGATTAAAAGATTGACAGTGTCTACATAGACAGTCAGTAGGTTGACACTATATGGTCGACAGTTAAATAGGTCAACGGGGTCAAAAGATCGACATGCAAATTGTTGACACAAAAAAGGTTGTCACGTTTCTTTGAAACATTGGGGATCATTCAGATCTGATCGCTGCTGTGCGTTTTCACACAGCGGGCAATCAGATCCGAGGTGGGGGCCCTGCCGCTGGCCCCTACTTCCAATTCCTGTGCGGTGCCGATTGCTGTCACTTTGGTGGTGGAGGAGGAGAGCAGATGCACATGATTCCGCTGATGCTCGGCTCTCCCCGCCCAGAGTCCTGGCTTTTCTCCCCCCAGCCATGCTCTCTGCTCCCTCCCACGTCAGTAGCTAAGGGAAAGGAGGAAGCAAGTCTTTCCCTGTGCCGCGGAGCCCGGCATTGCAACCTTATGGGGAGAGGGGCCGCACTTTGCTGCCTGCACGCTGGGTCCCCTGTAGCTCCTTCTATTGCTTGCCCTCAGGGAGAATAAATGTAAGAATGATAAGTGAAATAGGGAGTTTCCACCCAATGTTATTATTGGAATTCTGGTGGCGTTTAACAGTTGGTATAGCTATCTCTCATTATACTACCTACCTTTTGCTGGTGCCCTGCCACCGGTGAGAAGTCTCACTGGCTCCTTACAATAATATAAAAGTACTATAAACAATTGTTAAATTGTATTATTTTTTATTTTGTAAAGCACCGAACAAACACTTTACTATACAGTGCAAATAGCTACATTATCGGGTTGGTGCTGATATGCTGGCAGTCATGATGCCGGCGGTCAGAATACCGATCATGGCATCCCGATGGTTAGAATTCTGACAGAGGGTGGGTAAGTATGAAAACCCTCACCCCCTACCTCCCTAACCCTCCCTTCCCATAGCCTAAACCTAACCCTCCCCCTCCGCAGCCTATCCCTAACCCTCCCTGGTGGTACCTAGACCTAACCCCCCTTCCCGCAGCCTCCCCAACCCCACAGCCTAATCCTAGTCCTCCCTGGGGAAAGGCTCTGCCTCACCCTACCGCACTTCACTGCCCTGGGGGTGCCTATACCTAACCCCTTCCTTCCGGTAGCATAAATCTAACCCCACCTCCCCGCAGCCTAACCCTCACCCCGCAGCCTAAACCTAACCTGACGCCTCTATCCTGCGCGCGGTTTACCTCTCCAGCGTTCCTGCAATGGCTTGTTCAGTATCCCAGGTGTCGGGATTCTGGCTCCAGGCTTGTGATCCTAGGGGGTCATTCCGAGTTGTTCGCTCGCTGACGTTTTTAGCAGAATTGCGATCAGGCTAAAAACCGGCAGTGCTGCCCATGCGTATGGGCCACAGGGCGCATGCGCTAAGTACTTTCACACAAAACTATGCAATTTTACACAGGGCCGAGCGACGCATTTCAGTCGCTCTGCTGATCGGTGAGTGATTGACAGGAAGTGGGTGTTTCTGGATGGTAACTGAGCGTTTTCCAGGAGTGTGCTAAAAAACGCAGGCGTGCCAGACCAAAATGCAGGAGTGGCTGGGGAAACGGGGGAGTGGCTGGCCGAACGCAGGGCGTGTTTGTGACGTCAAACCAGGAACCAAACAGTCTGCAGGGAACGCAATCTAAGAGTAGGTCTGGAGCTACTCAGAAACTGTATGGAAATATTTAATAGCAGCGCTGCGATCCTTTCATTAGCAATTCTGCTAAGCTAAGATACACTCCCAGAGGGCGGCGGCTTAGCGTGTGCAATGCTGCTAAAAGCAGCTAGCGAGCGAACAACTCGGAATGAGGGCCCTAGTCGGGATGCCGGTGCTGGTAATCCGAGCAGTGTCGGGATTCTAGCATCGGTATCTCAACTGCTGGGATCCCAACCGCTGAGATCCTCACCAGATCCCAAATAAGCCAGCGCTTCTTTTTTATTATTACAAATCAACATTAATCTGCTCTTTTTACATTTACTGTATACTAGCACGGCTCATCTTTTAATGACAAAGAAGGCTTGTTACATGTATAGGCACTCTAGAGATGGTCCCTGAGAACTCACAGCAGGCTGACAGCGCATCATGACCATTTTACTCACTATTATCAATAATACTGCTTATTCCAGGCCCTTCACATCTTAATGCTTATACCCCAGACAGAGACGTTCTTATGCAGGCAACCACGCCAGACCTCTTATTGATATTTTTTCATGTAATCCTGATTATTATTTATTGATAAAGTGCCAACATATTCTGCCAACTCTGCTACAGCCAGGTTATAAAGAATGTGACATGCATTCAACTTCTCCTCATACCAGGATGGGAGCCCTGCCTATTTTGTCTGTCCCGGGCCCCACAATATCTGATGGCAACCTTGCTATTTAAGGTGCATACACACGGTGTGATGTAACCTTACAATTTTGACTATATAGTCAAAATCGTAAGGAAAGTTAGTGCATATCACACCGTGTGTTCACAGCTTCCGATACAGATGCGTGCTCCCATGGATCGGTATCGCAAGAAAAGATAGACTGTGCAGGCAAGTCAATCTTGACTATATTGTGAACTATCTGGTACATAGGGGGTAATTCAGACCCGATCGCTGCTGTGCGTTTTCGCTCAGCAGCGATCGGGTATGAACTGCACATGCGTATGCCCTGCCCTGCAATGCGACGGGGAGCACCGGACAGCGACAGGATGTACGAAGAGAGCGATCGCACCGGCGATCGCAAGAAGATTGACAGGAAGAGGCCGTTTGTGGGCGGCAACTGATCGTTTCCAGGGTGTGTCCAGAAAAACGCATGAGTGTCCAGCCATTTGGAGGTAGGGATTCTGACGTCAGCTCCGGCCCCGATCATCGCACGGCAAGAGTAAGGGGGTAATTCTGAACCGTTCGCACACTGCTGTTTTTCACAGTGATGCGAATGGGTCGGTTCTGTGCATGCGCAGCAGCCGCAATGCACAGGCGTGTTGTTGCCCATGAGAAGGAGGGAGGTGGAGGAGGGAGCCGCAGCAGCGCAATGTAATTGGTGTAGGCGCTTCTGCAGCTGTCCCTCTCCTTCCACATAGGCCACCGCTGTGAATGTTGGGATGCGCTTCCCTCATGGCAGCGGGCAGCCTATGTGGAAGGAGAGGGACAGCTGCAGCAGCGCCTCCATCAATTACATTGCGCTGCTGTGGCTTCTGAGTCCCCCTCCTTCCTCCATCTTCTCCCCTGCCCGGGATCATCATCTGCCAGAAGCTGCACCTAGGAGCCTGACTGCCAGCGGAGACAGTAAGTATAATTTATTATTTCTATCTATCTATCTATCTATCTATTCTGTCTGTCTGCCTTAATGTGTAAAAAGGGGACGCTGTCTGCCGTAATGTGTAAAAAGGGGACGCTGTCTGCCATAATGTGTAAAAAAGGGGATGCTGTCTGCCGTAATGTGTAAAAAAGTGGACGCTGTCTGCCGTAATGTGTAAAAAGGGGACGCTGTCTGCCGTAATGTGTAAAAGAGGGACTGTCTGCTGTAATTTGTAAAAAAGGGGACTATCTGCCGTAATGTGTAAAAAGGGGACGCCGTCTGCCGTAATGTGCAAAAAACGGGACGCTATCTGCCGTAATGTGTAAACACGGGACGTTGTCTGCCGTAATGTGTAAAAGGTGGACTCTGTATGCCGTAATGTGCAAAAAGGGGACACTGTCTGCCGTAATGTGTAAAAGGGGAATCTGTCCGCCGTAATGTGTAAAAGGGGCACTACCTGGTGTAGTGGTGCTACTGTGCGGCGTAAGTTGAATAATGGAGACTACTGTGCACCGTTATATGAATTGGTATTATTTTGTGGCCACACCCCTTCCCCATGAAGCCACGCCCCTATATTTTTTGCACGCGCCTACGCCGCACACTGCCCCTTTTTTACATGGAGGGGGGCTCCGATGCCATTTCTTGCACTGACAGTCTAGTTACAGCACTGTTGCTAGGTATCCATTTCCCTGGCCCTGAGCAGGTCCCCCTCACTAGATCCTCTCCAGGGGTGAGGGGGTGGACTTGGATGGGATGAGGGGGGGGGCCAAAGCATTTTGTCGCACCTGGGCCCACCGCTCCTAGTTCCGCCACTGGTGTCAACCATTTAATAATTTTACCTATTGATTGTCTATCTATTCACTGTCTAGCTTCCATCTGCATACCTCACTATTTACATTAAGCCAATATATCTGTTCATGTTTGTGCAAAGATAGGACAACCTACAGGTCTCACATATTCTTTGTAGGAATTTATGTTCCTAGGAGCCTTTAATCTACCCACCAGGGACATTTTAAAAGAGAATGTGAAATGGCATGCAGCCTCCGTCGCAGGCCCACTCCTTTCCAGCAGATAGTTGACTCTGGCTTTGAGCCGGAGCCTACTACGCATGGGCAGGTCACCGGGAACATGGAGTCCACGCCTTGTTCCCGGGGACACCTCCAGTGTGCATGTGCAAATCACTCGGAAATGGCAGGAGCTGCCATTTTCCAAGTGATTTTTACCCATACTGCAGAGCCACTACCGTGCGACTCCAGAGGGGTAAGTATATTCTATGGGTGCAATGTAGAGATGAGCGCCTGAAATTTTTCGGGTTTTGTGTTTTGGTTTTGGGTTCGGTTCCGCGGCCGTGTTTTGGGTTCGAACGCGTTTTGGCAAAACCTCACCGAATTATTTTTGTCGGATTCGGGTGTGTTTTGGATTCGGGTGTTTTTTTCAAAAAACCCTAAAAAACAGCTTAAATCATAGAATTTGGGGGTAATTTTGATCCCAAAGTATTATTAACCTCAAAAAACATAATTTACACTCATTTTCAGCCTATTCTGAACACATCACACCTCACAATATTATTTTTAGTCCTAAAATTTGCACCGAGGTCGCTGTGTGAGTAAGATAAGCGACCCTAGTGGCCGACACAAACACCGGGCCCATCTAGGAGTGGCACTGCAGTGTCACGCAGGATGTCCCTTCCAAAAAACCCTCCCCAAACAGCACATGACGCAAAGAAAAAAAGAGGCGCAATGAGGTAGCTGACTGTGTGAGAAAGATAAGCGACCCTAGTGGCCGACACAAACACCGGGCCCATCTAGGAGTGGCACTGCAGTGTCACGCAGGATGTCCCTTCCAAAAAACCCTCCCCAAACAGCACATGACGCAAAGAAAAAAAGAGGCGCAATGAGGTAGCTGTGTGAGTAAGATTAGCGACCCTAGTGGCCGACACAAACACCGGGCCCATCTAGGAGTGGCACTGCAGTGTCACGCAGGATGGCCCTTCCAAAAAACCCTCCCCAAACAGCACATGACGCAAAGAAAAAAAGAGGCGCAATGAGGTAGCTGACTGTGTGAGTAAGATTAGCGACCCTAGTGGCCGACACAAACACCGGGCACATCTAGGAGTGGCACTGCAGTGTCACGCAGGATGTCCCTTCCAAAAAACCCTCCCCAAACAGCACATGACGCAAAGAAAAAAAGAGGCGCAATGAGGTAGCTGTGTGAGTAAGATTAGCGACCCTAGTGGCCGACACAAACACCGGGCCCATCTAGGAGTGGCACTGCAGTGTCACGCAGGATGTCCCTTCCAAAAAACCCTCCCCAATCAGCACATGATGCAAAGAAAAAGAAAAGAAAAAAGAGGTGCAAGATGGAATTATCCTTGGGCCCTCCCACCCACCCTTATGTTGTATAAACAAAACAGGACATGCACACTTTAACCAACCCATCATTTCAGTGACAGGGTCTGCCACACGACTGTGACTGATATGACGGGTTGGTTTGGACCCCCCCCAAAAAAGAAGCAATTAATCTCTCCTTGCACAAACTGGCTCTACAGAGGCAAGATGTCCACCTCATCTTCACCCTCCGATATATCACCGTGTACATCCCCCTCCTCACAGATTATCAATTCGTCCCCACTGGAATCCACCATCTCAGCTCCCTGTGTACTTTGTGGAGGCAATTGCTGCTGGTCAATGTCTCCGCGGAGGAATTGATTATAATTCATTTTAATGAACATCATCTTCTCCACATTTTCTGGATGTAACCTCGTACGCCGATTGCTGACAAGGTGAGCGGCGGCACTAAACACTCTTTCGGAGTACACACTTGTGGGAGGGCAACTTAGGTAGAATAAAGCCAGTTTGTGCAAGGGCCTCCAAATTGCCTCTTTTTCCTGCCAGTATAAGTACGGACTGTGTGACGTGCCTACTTGGATGCGGTCACTCATATAATCCTCCACCATTCTATCAATGTTGAGAGAATCATATGCAGTGACAGTAGACGACATGTCCGTAATCGTTGTCAGGTCCTTCAGTCCGGACCAGATGTCAGCATCAGCAGTCGCTCCAGACTGCCCTGCATCACCGCCAGCGGGTGGGCTCGGAATTCTGAGCCTTTTCCTCGCACCCCCAGTTGCGGGAGAATGTGAAGGAGGAGATGTTGACAGGTCGCGTTCCGCTTGACTTGACAATTTTGTCACCAGCAGGTCTTTCAACCCCAGCAGACCTGTGTCTGCCGGAAAGAGAGATCCAAGGTAGGCTTTAAATCTAGGATCGAGCACGGTGGCCAAAATGTAGTGCTCTGATTTCAACAGATTGACCACCCGTGAATCCTTGTTAAGCGAATTAAGGGCTGCATCCACAAGTCCCACATGCCTAGCGGAATCGCTCCGTGTTAGCTCCTTCTTCAATGCCTCCAGCTTCTTCTGCAAAAGCCTGATGAGGGGAATGACCTGACTCAGGCTGGCAGTGTCTGAACTGACTTCACGTGTGGCAAGTTCAAAGGGCATCAGAACCTTGCACAACGTTGAAATCATTCTCCACTGCACTTGAGACAGGTGCATTCCATCTCCTATATCGTGCTCAATTGTATAGGCTTGAATGGCCTTTTGCTGCTCCTCCAACCTCTGAAGCATATAGAGGGTTGAATTCCACCTCGTTACCACTTCTTGCTTCAGATGATGGCAGGGCAGGTTCAGTAGTTTTTGGTGGTGCTCCAGTCTTCTGTACGTGGTGCCTGTACGCCTAAAGTGTCCCGCAATTTTTCTGGCCACCGACAGCATCTCTTGCACGCCCCTGTCGTTTTTAAAAAAATTCTGCACCACCAAATTCAAGGTATGTGCAAAACATGGGACGTGCTGGAATTTGCCCATATTTAATGCACACACAATATTGCTGGCGTTGTCCGATGCCACAAATCCACAGGAGAGTCCAATTGGGGTAAGCCATTCCGCGATGATCTTCCTCAGTTGCCGTAAGAGGTTTTCAGCTGTGTGCGTATTCTGGAAAGCGGTGATACAAAGCGTAGCCTGCCTAGGAAAGAGTTGGCGTTTGCGAGATGCTGCTACTGGTGCCGCCGCTGCTGTTCTTGCGGCGGGAGTCCATACATCTACCCAGTGGGCTGTCACAGTCATATAGTCCTGACCCTGCCCTGCTCCACTTGTCCACATGTCCGTGGTTAAGTGGACATTGGGTACAACTGCATTTTTTAGGACACTGGTGAGTCTTTTTCTGACGTCCGTGTACATTCTCGGTATCGCCTGCCTAGAGAAGTGGAACCTAGATGGTATTTGGTAACGGGGGCACACTGCCTCAATAAATTGTCTAGTTCCCTGTGAACTAACGGCGGATACCGGACGCACGTCTAACACCAACATAGTTGTCAAGGACTCAGTTATCCGCTTTGCAGTAGGATGACTGCTGTGATATTTCATCTTCCTCGCAAAGGACTGTTGAACAGTCAATTGCTTACTGGAAGTAGTACAAGTGGGCTTACGACTTCCCCTCTGGGATGACCATCGACTCCCAGCGGCAACAACAGCAGCGCCAGCAGCAGTAGGCGTTACACGCAAGGATGCATCGGAGGAATCCCAGGCAGGAAAGGACTCGTCAGACTTGCCAGTGACATGGCCTGCAGGACTATTGGCATTCCTGGGGAAGGAGGAAATTGACACTGAGGGAGTTGGTGGGGTGGTTTGCGTGAGCTTGGTTACAAGAGGAAGGGATTTACTGGTCAGTGGACTGCTTCCGCTGTCACCCAAAGTTTTTGAACTTGTCACTGACTTATTATGAATGCGCTGCAGGTGACGTATAAGGGAGGATGTTCCGAGGTGGTTAACGTCCTTACCCCTACTTATTACAGCTTGACAAAGGGAACACACGGCTTGACACCTGTTGTCCGCATTTCTGGTGAAATACCTCCACACCGAAGAGCTGATTTTTTTGGTATTTTCACCTGGCATGTCAACGGCCATATTCCTCCCACGGACAACAGGTGTCTCCCCGGGTGCCTGACTTAAACAAACCACCTCACCATCAGAATCCTCCTGGTCAATTTCCTCCCCAGCGCCAGCAACACCCATATCCTCCTCATCCTGGTGTACTTCAACACTGACATCTTCAATCTGACTATCAGGAACTGGACTGCGGGTGCTCCTTCCAGCACTTGCAGGGGGCATGCAAATAGTGGAAGGCGCATGCTCTTCACGTCCAGTGTTGGGAAGGTCAGGCATCGCAAACGACACAATTGGACTCTCCTTGTGGATTTGGGATTTCAAAGAACGCACAGTTCTTTGCGGTGCTTTTGCCAGCTTGAGTCTTTTCAGTTTTCTAGCGAGAGGCTGAGTGCTTCCATCCTCATGTGAAGCTGAACCACTAGCCATGAACATAGGCCAGGGCCTCAGCCGTTCCTTGCCACTCCGTGTGGTAAATGGCATATTGGCAAGTTTACGCTTCTCCTCCGACAATTTTATTTTAGGTTTTGGAGTCCTTTTTTTTCTGATATTTGGTGTTTTGGATTTGACATGCTCTGTACTATGACATTGGGCATCGGCCTTGGCAGACGACGTTGCTGGCATTTCATCGTCTCGGCCATGACTAGTGGCAGCAGCTTCAGCACGAGGTGGAAGTGGATCTTGATCTTTCCCTAATTTTGGAACCTCAACTTTTTTGTTCTCCATATTTTATAGGCAGAACTAAAAGGCACCTCAGGTAAACAATGGAGATGGATGGATTGGATAGTTTACTAGTATACAATTATGGACGGACTGCCACGGTTAGGTGGTATAAAAAAACCACGGTTAGGTGGTATATATTATAATAATAATACAATTATGGATGGACGGACTGCCTGCCGACTGCCGACACAGAGGTAGCCACAGCCGTGAACTACCGCACTGTACACTGGTTGATAAAGAGATAGTAGTATACTCGTAACAACTAGTATGACACTATGACGACGGTATAAAGAATGAAAAAAAAACCACGGTTAGGTGGTATATATTATAATAATAATACAATTATGGATGGACGGACTGCCTGCCGACTGCCGACACAGAGGTAGCCACAGCCGTGAACTACCGCACTGTACACTGGTTGATAAAGAGATAGTAGTATACTCGTAACAACTAGTATGACACTATGACGACGGTATAAAGAATGGAAAAAAAACCACGGTTAGGTGGTATATATTATAATAATAATACAATTATGGATGGACGGACTGCCTGCCGACTGCCGACACAGAGGTAGCCACAGCCGTGAACTACCGCACTGTACACTGGTTGATAAAGAGATAGTAGTATACTCGTAACAACTAGTATGACACTATGACGACGGTATAAAGAATGAAAAAAAAACCACGGTTAGGTGGTATATATTATAATAATAATACAATTATGGATGGACGGACTGCCTGCCGACTGCCGACACAGAGGTAGCCACAGCCGTGAACTACCGCACTGTACACTGGTTGATAAAGAGATAGTAGTATACTCGTAACAACTAGTATGACACTATGACGACGGTATAAAGAATGGAAAAAAAACCACGGTTAGGTGGTATATATTATAATAATAATACAATTATGGATGGACGGACTGCCTGCCGACTGCCGACACAGAGGTAGCCACAGCCGTGAACTACCGCACTGTACACTGGTTGATAAAGAGATAGTAGTATACTCGTAACAACTAGTATGACACTATGACGACGGTATAAAGAATGGAAAAAAAACCACGGTTAGGTGGTATATATTATAATAATAATACAATTATGGATGGACGGACTGCCTGCCGACTGCCGACACAGAGGTAGCCACAGCCGTGAACTACCGCACTGTACACTGGTTGATAAAGAGATAGTAGTATACTCGTAACAACTAGTATGACACTATGACGACGGTATAAAGAATGGAAAAAAAACCACGGTTAGGTGGTATATATTATAATAATAATACAATTATGGATGGACGGACTGCCTGCCGACTGCCGACACAGAGGTAGCCACAGCCGTGAACTACCGCACTGTACACTGGTTGATAAAGAGATAGTAGTATACTCGTAACAACTAGTATGACACTATGACGACGGTATAAAGAATGAAAAAAAAACCACGGTTAGGTGGTATATATTATAATAATAATACAATTATGGATGGACGGACGGACTGCCGACTGCCGACACAGAGGTAGCCACAGCCGTGAACTACCGCACTGTACACTGGTTGATAAAGAGATAGTAGTATACTCGTAACAACTAGTATGACACTATGACGGTATAAAGAATGAAAAAAAAACCACGGTTAGGTGGTATATATTATAATAATAATACAATTATGGATGGACGGACTGCCTGCCGACTGCCGACACAGAGGTAGCCACAGCCGTGAACTACCGCACTGTACACTGGTTGATAAAGAGATAGTAGTATACTCGTAACAACTAGTATGACACTATGACGACGGTATAAAGAATGGAAAAAAAACCACGGTTAGGTGGTATATATTATTATAATAATAATACAATTATGGATGGACGGACTGCCTGCCGACTGCCGACACAGAGGTAGCCACAGCCGTGAACTACCGCACTGTACACTGGTTGATAAAGAGATAGTAGTATACTCGTAACAACTAGTATGACACTATGACGGTATAAAGAAAGAAAAAAAAATACCACGGTTAGGTGGTATATATTGTAATACAATTATGGATGGACGGACTGCCTGCCGAGTTCCGACTGCCGACACAGAGGTAGCCACAGCCGTGAACTACCGCACTGTACTGTGTCTGCTGCTAATATAGACTGGTTGATAAAGAGATAGTATACAATACATACAACAATATACTACTATACTGGTGGTCAGGCACTGGTCACCACTAGTCACACTGGCAGTGGCACTCCTGCAGCAAAAGTGTGCACTGTTTAATTTTAAATTAATATAATATTATGTACTCCTGGGGGCTCCTGCTATAACAACCTGCAGTGCTCCCCAGTCTCCCCCACAATTATTATAAGCTTTGCCTTTTATACATTGATGTGCAGCACACTGGGCTGAGCTGAGTGCACACAGACTGAGTCACACTGTGTGACTGGCTGCTGCTGTGTATCGTTTTTTTTCAGGCAGAGAACGGATATAGCAGAGAACGGATATATATTAAAATAAATAAAAGTTAACTAACAACAACTGCACTGGTCACTGTGGTAAACTCTGTCTGACTCTGCACAATCTCTCTCTCTCTTCTAATCTAATTTCTAATGGAGAGGACGCCAGCCACGTCCTCTCCCTATCAATCTCAATGCACGTGTGAAAATGGCGGCGACGCGCGGCTCCTTATATAGAATCCGAGTCTCGCGAGAATCCGACAGCGTCATGATGACGTTCGGGCGCGCTCGGGTTAACCGAGCAAGGCGGGAAGATCCGAGTCGCTCGGACCCGTGAAAAAAAACATGAAGTTCGGGCGGGTTCGGATTCAGAGGAACCGAACCCGCTCATCTCTAGTGCAATGTGTGCGACATGGCCCCTCCCGGTCCTAGGGGCCCGTGTACACCATTCACACTGCACAAATTATAGAAACGCCCATTCTACCCACACTGTTTTCTGTATAAATGCCACAGGGGATACATTGATACCCATGTATTTGGACGCTCTAAAATAATGTAGGAAAGTTGTGGATGCAAAAATAGGATTTTAATACCTACCGGTAAATCCTTTTCTCTTTGTCCGTACAGGATGCTGGGGACTCCAAAAGGACCATGGGGGGCATAGACGGGATCCGCAGGAGACATGGGCACTTTAAGACTTTAAAAGGGGTGTGAACTGGCTCCTCCCTCTATGCCCCTCCTCCAGACCTCAGTTATAGGAACTGTGCCCAGGGAGACGGACATTTCGAGTAAAAGGATTTTTGTTAAACTAAGAGTGAGATACATACCAGCTCACACCACAACACACCGTACAACATGGCTATTAAGAAAATACCAGTTAACAGCATGAACCAAAAACAGCAACAGGCTGAACATAACCAAAACACAACCTTTGTGTAACCAAAGCAACAACTATCAACGAGTACTGCAGATAGTGTCCGCACTGGGATGGGCGCCCAGCATCCTCTACGGACCAAGAGAAAAGGATTTACCGGTAGGTATTAAAATCCTATTTTCTCATACGTCCTAGAGGATGCTGGGGACACCAAAAGGACCATGGGGTTTATACCAAAGCTCCAGACCGGGCGGGAGAGTACGGACGACTCTGCAGCACCGATTGAGCAAACATGAGGTCCTCATCAGCCAGGTTATCAAACTTGTAGAACTTAGCAAAAGTGTTTGAACCCGACCAAGTAGCTGCTCGGCAAAGTTGAACCGCCGAGACTCCTCGGGCAGCCGCCCAAGATGAGCCCACCTTCCTGGTAGAATGGGCCTTCACCGAATCCGGGAACGGCAATCCAGCCGTAGAATGAGCATGCCGAATCGTATCACAGATCCAGCGTGCAATAGTCTGCTTTGAAGCAGGAGCCCCAATTTTGTTGGGAGCATACAGGATAAACAGAGTCTCTGTTTTCCTAATACGAGTCGTTCTAGCTACATACATTTTCAAAGCTCTGACTACATCGAGAGACTTTGAATCAGCCAAGGCTTCAGTAGCCACAGGCACCACAATAGGTTGGTTCATGTGAAACGAAGAAACCACCTTTGGCAGAAATTGTTGACGAGTTCTCAATTCCGCTCTATCCTCATGGAAGATCAAATACGGGCTCTTGTGAGACAAAGCCGCTAATTCCGACACCCGCCTTGCGGATGCCAAGGCCAAAAGCATGACCACTTTCCAAGTGAGAAATTTTAACTCAACCTTTCGTAAAGGTTCAAACCAGTGTGACATAAGAAACTGCAACACCACGTTAAGGTCCCATGGTGCCACTGGGGGCACAAATGGAGGTTGGATGGGCAGCACTCCTTTCACGAAAGTCTGAACCTCTGGAAGGGCGGCCAATTCTTTTTGAAAGAAAATCGATAAGGCCGAAATCTGCACTTTAATGGAGCCTAACGTTAGGCCCGCATCCACACCTGCTTGCAAAAAATGGAGAAAACGACCCAGCTGAAATTCGTCCGTAGGAGCCTTCTTGGATTCACACCAAGACACATATTTTCTCCAAATACGGGGATAATGCTTCGCCGTTACTTCTTTTCTAGCTTTAAGTAGAGTGGGGATGACTTCATCGGGAATACCCTTCCGAGCTAGGATTTGACGTTCAACCGCCACGCCGTCAAACGCAACCGCGGTAAGTCTGGGAACACGCACGGCCCTTGCTGCAACAGGTCCTCTCTTAGAAGAAGAGGCCAGAGATCTCCTATGAGTAATTCCTGAAGATCCGGATACCAGGTCCTCCGTGGCCAATCTGGAACAATGAGTATCGCCTGAACCCTTGTTCTTCTTATGATCCTTATCACCTTTGGAATGAGTGGAAGTGGAGGGAACACATATACCGACTGAAACACCCATGGTGTCACCAGGGCGTCCACCAGAGGCAGAACTCTGGGAGGCAACGGAGTCATCTGCCGCTGGGCTCCTGCTCTGAAGGGGGGCACCTCTCCTCCCATTCTGTGACACCATTGAATTAAGTTAATTGATAGCTGCCGCTGTCTTTTCAGTGGCCGACTTCCTCACTGGTCCCTGCACCTTACAAGTCACACCCTCTTTATTATACTGAATAAACACATTTTACAAGTCTCATACCCAGGATTAGAAACCACAACCTATTACACTGGAAGCAGACGCTATACTAATGAAGCTGTTTGCTCCTGTATCGGAAATATGAGAATTTTAACTATATGAAGTTACATCTCTGACAATTAAACGTAACGTCATAAAGTTAGAATTCTCATGCTTCCTCTACAGGAGCAAATAGCTCCATCAGTAAAGTGTCTGCTGTTAGTGTAACAGGTCATGGGTTCTAATCCTGGGTATGACTGCTAAGAAATGTGTGTTCAAAATAAAAGACAAATGTATAAATACAGTATATACATTTTTTTCAAAACACTCCATATACACAAATATGTATATGGAGTGCCTTCAAAGTGAAGCACTTCTGCATACAGCAGTGAGATATGTTGTGTAACCTGGGGACAACATCATGACACCACTAGGTTAAGCATGTGGTGGAGACCAAAATATCAGTATAGGGTAGGTCTAAATATATTAGATCTAGTGTTTTTCTTCCTAATCCCAAACTACAGTAAGATTGTGTGGGCATGTATATTGTTCCCTTGTGGTATACCATACACAGGGATAATGGATACCTAAACTATATGCCGTAGATATTGAACATGCGCCCAGAACAGGGGGTGTGGTTACACCTCATGGGGCATGCCCAAGTTATGGAACGTGCCCAAGTCATGGGGCGTGACCTTGTGGCATGCCCCCATCTCTCTGCATATGGGTCAAGAAGAGCGTAGGGAGATAGCTGCTCGGCTAGGCTTTTGGCTGGATCAGCCCATCAGGCCATCGGCCCTTCTGTCATTTGCTTGAAGTGCCCGATGGCCAGTCCGGACCTGTAGGAAAGTAAGGGACTGTTAGCTTCAGTTGGATGAAAAACACTGGTCTAATGCCAGACAATTAGGATAAAGTTGGGGTGGGCAGGGGTTAAAGTGTGTGTGTGGGGGGGGGGGGGGGGGGTGGAAACAAGGTGGAAATGGGTTCCACCACCTGTAATGGTAGGGTAAACTAGTTCCAAAACCTCCTTTGCCCCGCACAGTAATTCCAACAGAAAAACCTGCCCCATCACCTACTGTACATCAATAGATAATGCAGGCAGCGCTAGTGTTACTGATGAGCTGCAGCCACCTACTTCTTCCTCAGGTCCTGGTGGCTCCGTGCTCCTCCTTCATTTACTGCCCACCCACCCCTGGTACTCACACACGCTGTGTCTGTTGGACAGCATTCTTCCCCTCTTCAGGTCCAAGTGACTTAATTTTCCAGCATGGAGTATGTTATGGCATGCTGTCACCGCTGCTGAAGTGGAGAGGAGCCATGAAGAGGAGCAGGCTCTGTGCATCTTGAAGACAAGATGAGAGTTGGCTGGAGGAATAAGAGAAGTGGGGTAGCTGCTGGAGGGACACAGGCGGTGAGCTGCTGGAGTGACAGATGCAGAGCTGTGTATAAGGGGCACTACTGTGAGCAATATGTGTATAATCAGTGCAAATGTGGTCATTATGTATAAGTGGCACTACTATTGTGGGCATTATGTGTAAGGGGCACTACTGCTGTGGGAATTGTGTATAAGGGGAACTACTATGGGCATTGTATATAAGGGGCACTACTGTGTGGCATAACATGTATAGAGGGTACCATTGTGTAGTGCAATGTGAATAAAGGGCACTACTAAGTGACGTAACCTGAATAAAGGGCATTACTATGTGGTGTAATATGAATCAGAGGCACTACTGCAGTGTAATGTAAATAAGATTGTGCTTCTATGTGGTGTAATTTGAACTGGGGGTACTATTATGTGGCCTAAAATAATCTAATATGGGTTTTGTTAGATGAGTGCTCGGGATTGTCAAGAGAAAACTAATTTATTTTATGAAAGAGGTACACCATCCTGACAAATAATGCAGACTGTTACATCATTAGATTGTGAGCGTCATTTTGAAAGTGTCATTATATCAGGAAATAAATAGTCCATTAATGTATACATTTCTAACACACTCACTAAAAATAAGACTTAAGTAGGAAACTGTTAATAAATAAATAGATAAATAAATATAGTTGATAATAAAAGAAATGAAGACCGTTTACGCTGTGATTCACAGTAACTCTAAAGACACATATTTTAATAAAAGTAAATAATAAAAAAGTTCTCCCAAATCTCCCACACAAGAATGAAGGTTATTTCATTTTTTATACGCAGATCAGACAGACCAAGGGCATAAAATGCTAAATATTTAAAAAAGGAAATGTTTTGCAAAGACAAATGCTTGGAAAATATGCTAACCACATGCACATTACTGTGTGTGTCAACATTGTACTCTTTGTGTGCAACTAGCAGCAACGGCTGTATAGCTGTGGAAAATCTCAATTTCTCAAGACACTTTCAGGATCTCTTGAGAACAGAACTACCGCTCATTCTGAGATTATATGCGTGATGCTCTCTGAAGGAGTTCATTAAAAATCAGCCTGTGGTGTAGAGGGATGTTACTAAAAGGCTGACACATAATCCCCATAAAATAAATATATTTCATTTCTCATCTTATTGCTTTTATTTCTAACCAGGTATTATTGCAGTCATATTGGCATTTATTAATATTTCCTTATGACTTAGCAATGAGCCAAACATATCCTGGTTACCTTGCAATCTTAATGCACTAGGCACAGTTATTCCGCCAGGTCCTAAATTAACAATAAGCATAGGATTTAGGTATTCCTGTTTAACAAGAATATGCAAAATCAGATTTGGTTCTGTATTTAGAATATGTAGATGTGGTGAAGCCAGAGGCGGAACTACCGCCAGTGCAACCAGTGCGTTGCACTGGGGCCCGCCACTGTCCAGGGGCCCAAAGCATGTAATGAGTCAAACTGACTCATTACATGCCGCTGTGTGCTGCGGGCAACCGCTGCCCGCAGCACACACCCGCCCGGACAGAGAGGAGAGGACACATTAGTCCCTTGAAATCAGGACTGTACCTCAGAAATTGGGGTCATGGTTGTGAGGTATGTACATTTCTGTTATTTAATTATGTTCTTAAAGTTGAGCCAAAAAAAAAACTGATCGCCAAATAAAGTCAAATAAGTTGCTGCAAAACATTTTTTTAAACTACTTTTTTCCGCCAGTTTACCCTGTTTAGTGTATATTTTTCTTTTCCCTTTTCCTTTTGCCATTCCATGCTGAATTAAGTGTTTCTCAATTCCATGTGGGATTAAGGAGGAATCCGACCCAAAGAGAATCCCCATTGTGTGCACCCTGTGGGCTGCCTTTCGGGGCTAATTGAATAGTCCCAGAGGATCAATGAAATTGCTGCTGCTAATTAAATTCCAACCTAAGTCATTTCACAGAGAATTGTTTTTCTATGCGGTAGCAACTTCTTAAAGTGTTTAAATGCGTGCAGACCTGCACTTGTTTCGGAATAAAGTACATGAGTTGCCAGGTGCTACACAAGTTTGATAAGGCTTGCTAGGAAAAGATAGCATTTAAGAAATTCTAACTGTCATAGATGTTCCTCTAATGAAGTACAAATCTGTGCCTGCGCCCCTGACCTCTGCCTTATTATTGATTACAAACCTGATCTTTGCAACATTTGACCATCCTGTCTAGCAGTTCCAAACAGCTAAGTCCATAAACTTGCGGTGATTCCTTGTAACTGTGGAGTCTGTTAAACTGCTCAGGTCACTGCTGTGAGTGCCAAAACTACACCGACAATAGAATCCTTCTAGGCAGGGGTGGTCTTCAGGTTGCCTAATGTTGGGATCCCGGCGCACAGTATACCGGCGCCGGAATCCCGACACTCGGCATACCGACAGATATTCTCCCTCGTGGGGGTCCTCAACCCCCGGGAGGGAGAATAACTAGCATGACGTGCGTAGCGCACCACCGTGCCCACAGCGTGGCAAGCACAGCGAGCCCGCAAGGGGCTCATTTGCACTCGCCACGCTGTCGGTATGCCGGAGGTCGGGCTCCCGGCGCCGGTATGCTGGTCGCCGGGAGCCCGGCCGCCGGCATACCATACAGTGGCGTAACTACTGCCCCCGCAGCCACTGTGGCTTGGGGGCGAGGGGCTGCGGGGGCGCCGCCACTGCTTTAGCGCAGATTGACATGCGGACGAGCGTCCGCACGTCAATCTGCTCTCACTAACCCTCCGCTGCTGTAAGGAGGGACACGGAGGGCACAGCGCGCACCTCTCCTGTGTCCCTCCTGGGTCTCCAGCGGGTCTAATAAAGGAAGTGCCGGCACATCCTTTAACAGACCCGCCGGAGACCCAGGAGGGACACAGGAGAGGCGCGCGCTGCGCCCTCCGTGTCCCTCCATCACAAAACAGCGGCGGAGCATATGCAGCACAGGGAGAGGTGGCTTATGTGGCACTGGGGGCATATGTGGCACTGGGGGTATATGTGTACCTGGCACATGGGGGGGCTATATTTGGCACTGGGGGCATGTGAGTACTTGGCACTGTGGGGGAATATCTGGCACTGGGGGCATATGTGGCACTGGGAGCACGGCCCTAGCAACAAGCACTACCCCCTAGCAACGAGCATGACACCCAGTGCATGAAACCCCTGGCAACGAGCATGACACCCAGTGCATGAAACCCCTGGCAACGAGCATGACACCCCGAGCATGAAAACCCCTGGCACCGTGCATGGAACCAAGAGCATGAAACCCCTGGCAACGAGCAGGTAATTTAAAAGTAATTAGAAGCCTTACTGTAGGACTTAATGTGTAATGGGCATTACGGCGCGGCATAATGTATTACAGACATTGCGGTGTGTGTCATAATGTGTCACAGGCATTACGGTGTGTGGCATACTATATCACGGGCATTGTGGTATGTGGTATAATGTCTCACGGGCATTGCAGTGTGGCATAATGTATAACGGGCATTGCGGTGTGTGGCATAGGTTATAACGGGCATTGCGGTATGTGTCACAGGCATTACGGTGTATGGTATACTATATCACGGGCATTGTGATATGTGGTATAATGTCTCAGGGTCATTGCAGTGTGTGGCATAATGTATCACGGACATTGCGGTGTGTGTCATAATGTGTCAGGCATTACGGTGTGCTGTATACTATATCACGGGCATTGTGGTATGTGGTATAATATCTCAGGGTCATTGCGGTGTATGTCATAATGTGTCACAGACATTGTATGTGCTATAATGTATCAGGGGCATTGCAGTGTGTAGCATAATGTATAACGGGCATTGCGATTCCTGTCATAATGTGTCACAGGCATTACGGTGTGTTGTATACTATATCACGGGCATTGTGGTATGTGGTATAATGTCTCAGGGTCATTGTGGTGTGTGTCATAATGTGTCACAGACATTGTATGTGCTATAATGTATCAGGGGCATTGCAGTGTGTAGCATAATGTATAACGGGCATTGCGATTCCTGTCATAATGTGTCGGGGGCATTACGGTGTGTGGCATAATGTGTCGGGGGCATTACGGTGTGTGCACATTGTGTCATGTGCATTATTGTGTGCGGCATAATGTCTAAGGGCCATTACAGTATGTGGCATAATGTATACTGGGCACTACTATAAGGAGGAAAAATGACAAATAATGTAAGGGGCATGAATCAGGATTATTTTTCTTTCCTGTGGTGGCTAACGTCTGGGCGTGCAGGTTGCAAAACTGGGGTATAAGGTAGTCCTTTTCCTGCAATGCCACGCCCCTTTATGCGAAGCCACGCCCATTTCAACGAAGTCACACCCCCTTCGGCGCGCGCATGTTTGTCCCTTTACTAGTGCCAATTATGGGGGATGGGAGGATGGGGGGATGAGGGGGGGGGGGGGGGACTCCGAAGAATTTTTTGGCTTGGGGGAGAAAAATTTCTAGTTACGTCACTGATACCATACTACACCCCTAGGCAGTCTGCCATTTGAAAAAGCATCACCTAAAGGTCTGCAAAGATCTTGGCGCATTGAAAAGTTATATTATAAGTTAGTAAAATGTTAATTGACTGAAGGAACACACCCAGTCCAGCAGTGGGAATGGAATAAAAACTACCACCTTCATGCTTTGTGCATTTAAATTAATTCCAGGTGAGTAAGTTCAATTTGTTTGTGGTACAATGAGAACATTTGGTTACAGAACAAAAAAAGCTTCCTTGTATGTTTATACCGAGTGTCCGGTGGGTCTTGGCTGGCCACATGGTTCACCGGCATTGGTACAAGCATGCAGGTACGCTCGGGTATGGAGTACCCTGAAGAATATGGCAGCAGGTACGCAGTACCACCCACTGCACACTTTGTACCTGTGACTGCCATTACCACAATTATAATGCGCTGCCAAGCAACAAGACCATGGTATTTGGCAGCATGACGGCGCCTTCCACTTTGTCAGGGCTACAGGGAGCGCAACGGTGACATCATGAGATCACATCACGCTTCCTCTCCTGGCGGCCGAGGCTGGCACTAAGAGAGGAGCCTGAGGACTGGGCTGGGTGCCTTTTCCCACAGTGTCCAGCTGTTTCCCTTCACTCAGCTCAAGTGACGCATCGGCACTAAGCGACTTTTGTTCTTCACAGGCTGGGCTGCCGGGCATGTCTCTGGCTTCACTGTGAGGGGGAATTAATTTTTTTATATAATGTGGACGCTAATTTATATTTTTATTATTATGGGGGCATTACTATATATTTATATTGTAATGTGGGACACTACTATATATGTCTTTTATTATGGGGGCATTACTATATTTTTCTATTGTAATGTGGACATTACTATTTATTTCTATTATTATTGGGCATTACTATATATTTCTTTTGTAATGTGGTACACTACTATATATGTCTATTATTATGGGGGCATTACTATATATTTCTTTTGTAATGTGGACTCTACTATATATGTCTATTATTCTTGGGCATTACTATTTAATTCTATTGTAACGTGGACACTACTATGTATTTCTATTATTATGGGGGCATTACTATATATTTCTATTGTAATGTGGGACACTACTATATATGTCTATTATTATGGGGGCATTACTATATATTTCTTTTGTAATGTGGACACTACCATATATGTCTATTATTCTGGGGCATTACTATATATTTATTTTGTAATGTGGGACACTACTCTCTTTGTCTATTATTATGGGGCATTACTATATATTTGTTTTGTAATGTGGGACACTACTATATATATCTATTATTCTGGGGCATTACTATATAATTCTATTGTAATGTGGACACTACTATACATTTCTATTATTATGAGGGCATTACTATGCATTTCTATTGTGATGTGGGACACTACTATATATTTCTGTTATACCGGGGGCACTACTACAGTATATATTCCTGTTATTAAGGTGGCATTACTATGTATTTTTATTAAATTGGGGGCATTACAATATATTTCTATTATACTGGGGGCATTACAATCTATTTCTATTATACTGGAGGCAGTACTATATATTTCTAGCCTTGCCTCCAGAGTGCAAAGAAAAGGTACTGTGCAGTGTGGCCACACCCCTAGTGTAATGTATCCACTCCCCCTAGTGTCATGTGGCCATGCCCCCTCATGACACATGACCATGTCCATTTTTGTCACACTCGGTACCACTAAGAAAATATTTCTACTTGCACCACTGGTCACTGGCTATACAGTGCATCCGGAAAGTTTTCACAGCGCTTGACTTTTTTCACAATTTGTTATGTTACAGCCTTATTCCAAAATGGAATAAATTCATTTTTTCCCCTCAGAATTCTACACACAATACCCCATAATGACAATGTGAAAAAAGTTTTTTTTGAGATTTTTGCAAATTTATTAAAAATAAAAAACTAAGAAATCACATGTACATATGTATTCACAGCCTTTGCTCAATACTTTGTTGATGCA
This sequence comes from Pseudophryne corroboree, assembly GCF_028390025.1. Classification (NCBI taxonomy): domain Eukaryota; kingdom Metazoa; phylum Chordata; class Amphibia; order Anura; family Myobatrachidae; genus Pseudophryne; species Pseudophryne corroboree. The sequence goes on from NC_086446.1 coordinate 222,336,468, forward strand.
GCTTTGGCAGCAATTACAGCCTCAAGTCTTTTTGAATATGATACCACAAGCTTGGCACACCTATCTTTGGGCAGTTTCGGCCATTCCTCTTTGCAGCACCTCTCAAGCTCCATCAGGTTGGATGGGAAGCGTTGGTGCACAGCCATTTTCAGATCTCTCCAGAGATGTTCAATCAGATTCAAGTCTGGGCTCTGGCTGGGCCACTAAAGTACATTCACAGAGTTGTCCTGAAGCCACTACTTTTATATCTTGGCTGTGTGCTTAGGGTCCTTGTCCTGCTGAAAGATAAACCGTCACCCCAGTCTGAGTGGCTTCCGTCTGGCCACTCTATTATACAGGCCTGATTGGTGGATTGCTGCAGAGATGGTTCTCCTTCTGGAAGGTTCTCCTCTCTCTACAGAGGAATGCTGTAGCTCTGATAGAGTGACCATCGGGTTCTTGGTCACCTCCCTGTCTAGGGCCCTTCTCCCCTGATTGCTCACTTTAGATGGCCGGCCAGCTCTAGGAAGAGTCCTGGTGGTTCCGAACTTTTTCCATTTACGGATGATGGAAGCCACTGTGCTCATTGGGACCTTCAAAGCAGCAGATATTTTTCTGTACCCTTCCCCAGATTTGTGCCTCGAGACAATCCTGTCTCGGAGGTCTACAGACAATTCCTTTGACTTCATGCTCGGTTTGTGCTCAGACATGCACTGTCAAGTGTGGGACCTTATATAGACAGTTGTGTGACTTTCCAAATCATGTCCAATCAACTGAATTTACCACAGGTGGACTTCAATTAAGCTGTAGGAACATCTCAAGGATGATCAGTGGAAACAGGATGCAACAGAGCTCAATTTTGAGCTTCATGGCCAAGGCTGTGAATATTTATGTACATGTGATTTCTTAGTTTTTTATTTTTAATAAATTTTAAAAAAAATCTGAAAAAAACTTTTTTCACATTGTCATTATGGGGTATTGTGTTTAGAATTTTGAGGGAAAAAATTAATTTATTCAATTTTGGAATAAGGCTGTAACAAAATGTGGAAAAAGTGAAGCGCTGTGAATACTTTCCGGATGCACTGTATATCCTAGTCTTATTCGTTTATTACTCTCTTGTTTGTACAGTTTTGTTGTGTGGGTGTACTGTGCTTTCCCTTTGAATAGTATCTTTGTTTATGTATATTTCAAACCAATAAAAAACATTTGTATGTAAATTATGTAAAAAAAAATATGTAAATTGACGAATATTTAAGTACTTGGCTGCCATTGAAATTGGAAATATAGTTTAACCCTTTCGGTGGTCTTTTTATTATTATCATGTCACACCTCCCAGGGTGGGTTTTTAAATGAATTACCTGCTCATTGCCAGGGGTTTTATGCGCTGGGTGCCATGCTCGTTGCCAGAGAATTCATGCTCTGGGATCCATGCTCGATGCAAAGGGGGTGTACAGTCACATGCAGGCACTAACCCACCAGCACTAATAATTCTTCTCCTTCCTCCTCTTCCCTAGTACTCCGCTCGGGGGGGACATCTTGAGGCAACTGTGTCATTCCACGAAACTCCACCCCCCGAATGGAATACTAGAGAAGAGGGAGGAGAGGGAGCAGAATGCATGCACAAAGTGCAGCGGCCCCCACCGCTAGAAACAGCACTGCCTGTTGTATTGGCTGGACATGTCCCAAAAATCTTTTCTGGGATAGCCAATATTGGCAGTGCAGCTGGCCCCAGAGTTTTTCCGGGCATATGTTATGCACACCAGTGCCTGCAGGAATGTACTGGTGTCAGAACTGTTATGCACTCCAGTGCCTGCAGGAATGTACTGGTGTTTGAACTGTTATGCACACCAGTGCCTGCAGGAATGTACTGGTGTCTGAACGGATAGGTATGCAAAACAAATGAACTCACAGACAGACTGGGGAATATGACATTACGTACACAGAAGGTGATAGGGTAACAAAATACACACAAAGTGAACAGAGAAGCCCAGAGGCTAAGGAACTGGGTGTCTCCCTAGTATTAGTAATGCTCAGATGGGAAAAGCAAGATGTTGTGTTTTAATACGTAGAGAACCCGAAATGTTGTTGCTAAGGGCAACAGCAAAACCCTAAAGGGTTACCAATGGGTGTGGCAGTAAACTCCTTGGTCAGAGATGGAATGATAGACACAAGGAGAGTCTCCACAATCCTAATTCTCACTTGCAGTGCACAGGTTCAGCTTACTGCCACTAAACTGACACCTGACACCTTGCACAGTGAGACAGGATTTAGGCAGGCAAGTCTTAGAATACAGCCGCAAACTTGCTAAGTTCACAGAGTAGTAAAAGAACCCCAGCAAGCTAAACGACTGACTCCAGTCTTACTGCTAGGTCTGGATTGGCCAGAGTGTAGTACCAAATCCCCAGGCCTATTTGCAGTAAGCAACAACAAATACAAAGCTACACAGTACTGGCTAACTTTCAGGAACTGACTAACCAACAAAGATTCAGCAGCATCTGCTTAACCTGAGAAGAGGCCTTATAAAGCAGGTGCTGTCCACGCCCCACTCAGACCTCACAGACTGTGAGCACAAAAACCAGCACCGGATCCCCTGCCATGCACAGAGCCTGTAACCACTGCACAGCAAAAGACCCGAACCGGAGTATCAGCTGCGCTCAGGTTACTCCGCTAGCACTTGTCTCCCGGTTGCCATGACGACGTGGCAGCACAGGGCAGGAGACCCTAACAGCATACCACTGAAGTGGTTAAGGCATTTTAAGTGATGTAAATAAAGAGCAGATCTAAAGATTCAGTCTTATCAGTACTGATTTTAAAGTTGGATAGAAAGCTAAATTGGTGAATCTCCGTCAACACATTAGGGAAAGTAATCAGTGGAAACTGATAGTAAAATATTGTCAGCATACACAGCAGAGCTCTTCTGTGAATTGATGTATGTCATACTATTGTATGAGAGTTTGCATTATTGTTCTTTCAGTCAAAGCTCTGGCTCAACCACTTGAATGTTTTGGTTGTATTTTTAGAGAGGATCAGGGATGCCAAGGAGGTAGGGTGGTCCCAGATTACCTTGGCATAGGAGATGTAACCAGGCCCCAAAAGTGGCGGAACTAGCGAGCGGTGGGCCCTTGTGCGACAAAATGCTTTGGCCCCCCTCATCCCATCCAAGTCCACCCACTCACCCCTGGAGAGGATCTGGTGAGGGGGACCTGCTCAGGGCCAGGGAAATGGATACCTAGCAACAGTGCCTTAACTAGACATAAGCGCAGTGTGCAAGAAACGGCATCGGAGCCCCCCTATGTAAAACAGGGCCAGTGCGTGCCATAAAAAATATAGGGGCAAGGCTTTGTGGGGAAGGGGTGTGGCCACAAAATAATACCAATTCATATAACGGTGCACAGTAGTCTCTATTATTCAAATTACGCTGCACAGTAGCGCCACTACACCAGGTAGAGCCCCTTTTACACATTATGGCGGACAGATTCCCCTATTTACACATTACGGCAGACAGCGTCCACCTTTTACACATTACGGCAGACAGCGTCCCCTTTTTACACATTACGGTAGGCAGCGTCCCCTTTTTATACATTACGGCAAACAGCGGTCCCTTTTTACACATTACGGCAGACAAAGTCCCCTATTTACACATTACGGCAGACAGCGTTCCCTTTTTACACATTACGGCAGACAGCGTCCCTTTTATACACATTACGGCAGACAGCGTCCTCTTTTTACACATTACGGCAGACAGCGTCCCCTTTTTTACACATAACGGCAGACAGTGTCCCCTTTTTACACATTACGGCAGGCAGCGTCCCCTTTTTACACATTACGGCAGACAGCATCCCGTTTTTACACATTACGGCAGACAGCGTCCCCTTTTTACACATTACGGCAGACAGCATCTCCCTTTTTACACATTACGTCAGACAGCGTCCCCCTTTTTACACATTAAGGCAGATAGCGTCCCCTTTTTACACATAACGGCAGACAAGAAAGAAAGAAAGAAAGAAAGAAAGAAAGAAAGAAAGAAAGAAGAGATTATACTTACTGTCTCCGCTGGCAGTCAGGCTCCTCATGCAGCTTCTGGCAGATCATGGTGATCCCGGGCAGGGAAGAAGAAGGAGGAGGGAGGGGGAGGAGGGAGCGGCAGCAGCGCAGTGTAATTGGTGTAGGCGCCACTGCTGCTGTCCCTCTCCTTCACCATAGGCTGTCCTCCACCGCTGTGATGAGGGAAGCGCATCCAAGCATTCACAGCGGCGGAGGTTAGCCTATGGTGAAGGAGAGGGACAGCTGCAGCAGCGCCTCCTCCAATTACATAGCGCTGCAGTTTTACCGCGCTGGCTTTGGGCCCCTTGACAGGGGCGGTCTCCAGTGCAAGGCACAGCTTGCACTGGCAGTAGTTCCGCCACTTGGCCCTATAGTTCTGCATACAATAAGGTAGACCAGCTGCACCCCCTCCAGAGGCCACACTTTACTAGCACTCTAAGGTTCAGAATTTGATTTTGGCTCTGCACCCCCTCCAGAGGCCACACCTCACTAGCACTCTTAGGTTCAGAGGGGCAGATGTATTAACCTGGAGAAGGCATAAGGAAGTGATAAACCAGTGATATGTGCAAGGTGATAAAAGGCACCAGCCAATCAGATCCTAACTATTCATTTACATATTGGAGCTGATTGGCTGGTGCCTTTATTACCTTGCACATATCACTGGTTTATCACTTCCTTATGCCTTCTCCAGGTTAATACATCTACCCCAGAATTTGATTTGGGCTCTGGACTGGTTAGAAGTGGAGTGAATGAAGTTACAGTAGGTGGTCTAATGATGCTTCTCATTCAGCACTACTTTCTGGAAAGTTAATAAGCAGGAAGGAGAACAGATTAAATACTAATCTGGAAGACTGGTGTGCTGCAATCTATAATTGTACCTATATTCTATGATCCTTTATCTGACTAGATCTATATGAACTATTGGAAAGTTCCCTGTCCATATCTTTGCTTAGAAAATGGCAATATATAAGGGATCGTATGAGGATTAACCAATGGCTATTAATAACCAATTTTAATTAATGAAATAAAAGTTATGTCTTAGAAAAATATTTATAATTTAAGAGTTCCACATGCAAGAGTCTTTCTTTCATTGTATTAATCTGTTGACAATGGAGCAAGGAACAGGTAAGGTACAAGTTGTACTGGCAATTAGCTTTTTATGAGGGTTTTAAATAGGGTGCTCTAGTCAGTTATTGGTGTTTCAAGTCATGGGGAAACTAGCTCCTTGATGATTGGACAATTTCGGAATCAGCTGTTCAATCCATTATGGTGGCACCCATGCAGTGCTGGCTTCAGGAGAAGTGGCAACACTCTGGTGCTAACTTGTCACAGCATGTTTTTATTTGCTGTACTGACCATTGATAGCAAGTCAACTGATTAAATGACAGTGCCAATTGCAGTAAGAGGGTCTCCGAGCCGTTATGTGAAGCACCTAGCCTCGCCCTAAAGTCATGATAGCCCTGGAGAGTATGAGATGAGGGTCAGTGTGTCTTTTGATAGTGAAAATTGATGTTCAACCTCAGGGTTTTAATCTATGAGTCAATATTCTGGCAAAGTTATGCTTCATGTGACTGCTGACGTCATGGAGGTGTGTAGTTGAAATGAGACTTCCCTATATTAACCTCACATTATGATGCCAGAGCTGTTGCTGTGTTCCTATTTATGATCCATGGCTTATATCAGTGACTAAACTCTACTTGTTTCCTAAGTCTTCTGATATATCTTTGTGTATGACTATTGCTTCCCTGTGACCAATATCTCTTATTTCCCTGTAGCTCCAGAGATCTCCCTCTGACCTAGGCTTGTTCATAACTCTTCTCAGCTTTTCTCTTGTGGAAATACCGTGACTCCCTGTAAAAAAATACTTGGCTTCCTGAAACTGCGCTGTGTTACTCCTTACCACCCTGTCACTCTAAGAGCCAGTACAAGGAGCTACCTGCATACTGGGCAAAATAAAGACCATACCTCTTTGCGGGGGTCCCTGGTGATTGCCACAATCTGCATTAGACTCCACAACCCTGTTTATGATAGTTCAAGAGTCATGAATCAACTGCAGATTTTTAACACTGCTTGCTTAGGAATATTCCAGCTATAGTAATTATTTTTCCTCTTACTTGTCGCCTTATGCCAGTGGTTTCCAAACTTTTTGGAATCACGGCGCCCTAGAATATCAGAATTATTTGTCACGGCACCCCTAGGCCAAAAATTTCTTATTCAGAAATTTAGAAGAAATATTACATTAAGTAGATCGCGTTTATATGTCATCCTTAGGGTCAGTTGTGTGGTGAGGGACAAGATTTGCTTCTGTTAGCCACATATTTTACGACTGGCAGCCACCAACACTGGTGGCTGCCAGTCATAAAGAATCTGCATGCAGGCTTTTACTAATTGAAGGTCTTTAATAGAAGTAAGAGAATGCGATGTTTGGCACATTCGGTTGCTCTACCTATAAGGTTAAAATCCCGTTTTCACACCTGGGATGTATAAGTGATCCATGCTTGATTCATCTCCGTCTGAGGTCCGATATCCGGGTACCTCCTTTCACCAGAATTAGTTCCTACATATATATTTCGCTTCAATCATTAATTTTTATTGTTTTATGTATATACTATATATTCTTTACCTCAACAAGTCAAGTCTGTCTGTGATCAAATTGATTACTATTAAATTCTTATGAGAGAGCCACGTAGTTCTATTGGTTTATGTTTGCTATATAATTTGAGCTTAAGTACGGTCAGCTGTCGGTTTTAGATACACCACAGTTTAAATACTGGAGAATCTGGAGGCAGGATATCACCTTTGAAAAAGTCACGTGGAGCGTGACGAAACGCGTTATAAATAAAATTGTTCATTTTTAGATTCGACACGTTGGCTCTCTCTATTGATTATATCATACATTTCTGAAATTCAGCGCAGCCGCCCTTTTCTCTTGTTTATACCAGCACTGGTTTTGCCTATTATATTGACCATGAATAATTTGAATTGGTCCTGGACCACCAACCCAGGGCACCCCTGCAAGTGTCCCGAGGCACCCCAGGGAGCCACGGCACACAGTTTGGGAACCTCTGCCTTATGCACATTCCAGATTTGGCCTAGCAGACATTATCTGTGGAGGTAAGTAGAAAGTATTTTAAGGTATCCACGATTTCAGAGCATATTGTAGTGTTGAGGAAGAATGATCAAATAGGTAAATGGGAAAGCTTAATAAAATTAGGTTGACAGCAAGCTCTGTCCAGGAGAATGGCACAATATCTGCCTTGAACACCCGTGCCAAAATAGTATCAATGAAAGAAAATCTAAGTTAGTATATTTTGTGAGGGAGCCAGATCATTCACAAACTGCCAGGGGTCAACAAATATGTATATATTATACACATATCTTAGGTGCAAGCTGCATATTTGGAGGCTTGATCCTTTGTAAAAGATTACAAAAATCATGTGTATGTAATTTTTTATGATATCGTAGCTGACTTTTAGCCAGTTCCCAATATTGCTCTGTGGGCCTAATTCAGACCTGATTGCTAGGGTGCATTTTTTGCATCTCTGCGATCAGGTAGTTGCCACCTCCAGGGGGAGGGGAAATCGCTGTGCAGGGGTGCGATCGCATGTGCAGGAGTGCTGCACAAAGCCACAAACAGAAGTTTGTGCAGTCTCTGCACAGACCAGGACTTACTCTTCCAGTGCGATGATCGGGGCCAGAGCTGACGTCAGAAACCCTCCCTTCAAACGCCTGGTCCCTCCTGCGTTTCTCTGGACACTCCTTAAAAACGGTCAGTTGCCACCAACAAACAGCCTCTTCCAGTCAGTCACCTTGCGATCGCCCATGCGATCGCATTTCTCGCACCATCCTGTCGCTGCCCGCCAATCCCCGTCACTGCGGACCGACGCGCCTGCGCATTGCAGTGCATATGCATGCGCAGTTCAGACCAGATCGCTGGTTGTACGAAAATGCAGCCTAGCGATCAGGTCTGAATTAGGCCCTATGTGATTTATATTTCATAATTCGACCAATTTTGGAGAAGTTCTACATACAATTTACCAAAACAGGCATATAACATTGGCTATTTCACATGCTCCTTAAATGATAAATGACATGACACAATGGCCCTCATTCCGAGTTGATCACTAGCTGCTTTCGTTCACAGCGCAGCGATTAGGTCAAAAAGCGGCACTTCTGCGCATGCGTATGGTGTGCACTGAGCACGCGCGTCGTACTTTCACAAAAGCTGATGTAGTTTCACACAAGGTCTAGCGACGCTTTTCAGTCGCACTGCTGGCTGAAGAGGGATTGACAGGAAGTGGGTGTTTCTGGGTGGCAACTGACCGTTTTCGGGGAGTGAGTGAAAAAACGCAGGTATGTCGGATGAAAACGCAGGAGTGGCTGGGGAAATGTAGGTGTGGCTGGCCGAACGCAGGGCGTGTTTGTGACGTCAAAACAGGAACTAAACAGACTGAAGTGATCGCTAACTAGGAGTAAGTCTCGAGCTACTCTGAAACTGCACAATCATTTTTTGTAGCCGCTCTGCGATCCTTTCATTCGCACTTCTGCTAAGCTAAGATACACTCCCAGAGGGCGGCGGTTTAGCGTTTGCACTGCTGCTAAAAGCAGTTAGCGAGAAACTCGGAATGAGGGCCAATGTTAATTCAAAAGCATATAAAAGTACTGTTTCAAGCACAACTGATTTGCTGGCTAAAATATATTTTAGAATGGTCCAGCTATTGTAGCAGTATGATTTGTTCAGGCTCTGTGGATAGCATAGACAAGAACACCTTACATGTTGGGGTACCCTATGCAACCCCCCCCCCCCCCATACTCAGAGGGAGAATGCCTCTCTTGGAGGTGGTTCAGCCACAGATGCTGCTTCTTACATTAGTAGGTTTGCATAACTTTAGGTTATGACATTATACACAACTGACATAGAGGAGCACCAACTGAAAGTTTCACATGTCCTTGTGGGGTGCCATAGTGCATTAAAAATTATCTAGATTTGCCTAATGTTAGCGCCTGCCCTAGCAATAAGCAGGAGGCCAAATTTATCATAGCTGGCGGATATCAACAAAAGTGACCATGCAACTCAAAAGCAAAAGACTTCTACACAACCAGAAGTGGAAAGAGATTTAGTTGAGATAAATGGTTAAGGACTTTTTTGGTAGGACAGTCCCAATTTTGGAGGACTGCTGTAGCATCTCATAATCGGGAGCTTTGTCCTGATTAGTGGGGGCAGGCGATTGTGTTAGAAACTGTTGAAGAAATGGGCAATTAACATTATGAGGAATTAGTCGAACCCTGGTTGTTCCCTGTTTCAACTGCTTCCGTCAGGCAGGCGCTACAGAGCACTGCCGGTAAAAACTACAAAACACCAAAATTGTTTTTTTCCGCAGGCAATTCGTTTGTTGAACTCTTGAAATAAGAGTCCGCCCTGTTTTGGCACTAGTGTTTTTTTTTTATAAGAGGATGTTGTTTTAAGGACTATTGTTTGTAAACTTTTTATGTATTATTTAATGTGTTGTGATTGGCAATGTAAAATGTTGTTTTATGCGAGTTCTTTGGCATGCAGTTGACCGGAGACAAATTCCAGGTATACAAAGGTATACTTGGCCAATAAAATTTTTGATTCTGATTACTTTAGGTTGTATATGTCAAAGTGGAAAAGCCCTAAGTAAAAACGTTAAAACGTAAAAACCTCTGCCTTTTGATAAAGCTTTATGTTTCTTATCTGTAAGCGACAGCTGGATCCTTAAATATACACTGCGCTATTTTGTGTGTAATTTGCATCTGTTTTGGCTCACCTGAAGCAAATTGCAATCAGTGTAGATAAGGATAAAGCTACTGTATGTATGATCCTGCTTTGTTGACCTAATGTAATTGCATTTCTGTTTCTTTTTGTTAACACACTACCCATTGCTTTTATTTTTTTGTGTGATATTTCTTACAACTGATTTAATCTGTTAAGTATACAGAGAATCAAATTAGGTGAACAAGTTAAGAAAATGTTAGTAATAGTACTAATTGTTTTACCTTATGTCTGCTTTTACTGTACATTCATGTGTAAATGTAAACATTGCTACAGCTACTTAGTGCATATATTTCTTATCGCTAATGTAAATAACATTATTCATTAATGAAATCTACCAATTTTAGCAGAGAATGAGAAACACCCATCACCATGTTGTGAAAAACAAATGTAAGCAATGTTATGTAAATTATACATTTTACATTTCATAAACATCTTCTGTACCTGGTTAATATTACCTATTAACATGTAACCCAGTTTGACTATTATACTAACATTAGCTGTTTATGAAATGGAATAGGTGACTGAGCATCTCAGGAGTCTCAGGATGATTAAACAAACGTCTTTACGACTTAATGTAAAAAGAAAATCTAGTAGGACAAAGTATTGGTAAGTCTCTTTCTTTGCATGATATTGTAAAAACAATCATATAATTCTGTTGGCAGCAGCAAGTTAGTGCTGCAGTTTGTTTAATCTATAGTATTGATGAGTATGTCAAGAATGGGCTTCCAATCAAATAAGATCCAGCCAATATCAGATCCACGGTAATAAACAGGCTGTTAACAAAAGAGGATAACTGCAGCTGATTTGTATTCGGGAGCCATACAGCAAGGTTGTTGGGACACTGGACTATGGGACGTTCTACAGCCACCTATGCTGCCTGACCAGAGAACCATATGGCCAAAGTGGACATGAGCTTAGAAGCAAACATGAAACCAATAAAAATTAGTAAACATGTGGACAGAGTACCAGTTAGCTGCACGACAGACCTATTCCACCTAAGCTCCATGTCGCATTGCCTAGGAGGTTGCCACTGCTCTAGTGGAATGCCCTGACACCCGGTCTGGGGGTGGTCTTCAGTATGCCGACTGACGGGATCCCGGCGCACAGTATACCGGCGCCGGCATACCGACACTTATTCTCCCTCGTGGGGGTCCACAACCCCCTGGAGGGAGTATAAAATAGCGTGGCGAGCGCAGCGAGCCCGCAAGGGGCTCAATTGCGCTCACCACACTGTCGGTAAGCCGGCGGTCGGCCTCCCGGCGCCGGTATGCTGGTCGCCGGGAGCCCGACCGCCGGCATACCATAGTGAACCCCGGTCTGGTGCCAGTCACCTTGCGCTTGAATAGGCTAGAGCAGTGGTTCTCAAACTCGGTCCTCAGGACCCCACACGATTCACGTTTTCCATGTCACATAGCAGCTGCACTGTGTATCACCAACTGTCACATTTTTTAAATCTACAAGAGACCTGCAAAACATGAACCGTGTGGGGTCCTGAGGCCCGAGTTTGAGAACCTGTGGGCTAGAGTGATGACTGAGTGGATACAATGCACTATAGTTTGCTTTATAGCCGTCTAACCACATTTATGTGCAACATAAAGTACGAGCAAAGAATCTGTGCGATGGACAGAAGAGGTCTTGACCAAGTAAATCCGCAGAGCTTTAACTACATCTAGGAGAGCGAGATCATACAATATGTTTAGATTCAAAATATCTGCTAAGATTAAATGTTCACATAATTTTGCCACTCACAGATATTTAATATTACATCATATTCCTCAATTAAAAAAAATGAGCATGTCTAAAAAAAAAAAAATTCTCATTTGTTTGATTTGATTCTCTTTATTTACTTTTAGGACTTTTGTTAAAATCCAAGGTAGTTTACAGCCAATGTTTGGTGGAAATATAGAAAATTTTGCAGTATTCACAAACTTTCAAACACCACTGCATATAAAACCTAGTGTTCAAGGCGTGAAGACTTAAAATCTCTGGAAACGTTGCTTAGCACCCAGACGTGTGAAGATGACTCCACCCAACGGTCTCTGAATTGGAGCACCTGCCACCCATATTGGGTGAAGAGGGATCCTATCAAGTGCTAGCAGTGTTGGACTGGGGCATTAAGTGGTAGAGGCCTATGTTTAGGCATGTGGCCAGTCTCCAGAGGCGTGTGTCCAGCCACCACATTGGTTTGCCTAACCATCAGAGAATACATTGTCTGGGCCCCTTGATATATATTGATATATATAGTAGAGATGAGCGCCTGAAATTTTTCGGGTTTTGTGTTTTGGTTTTGGGTTCGGTTCCGCGGCCGTGTTTTGGGTTCGAACGCGTTTTGGCAAAACCTCACCGAATTTTTTTTGTCGGATTCGGGTGTGTTTTGGATTCGGGTGTTTTTTACAAAAAACACTAAAAAACAGCTTAAATCATAGAATTTGGGGGTCATTTTGATCCCAAAGTATTATTAACCTCAAAAACCATAATTTACACTAATTTTCAGTCTATTCTGAATACCTCACACCTCACAATATTATTTTTAGTCCTAAAATTTGCACCGAGGTCGCTATGTGAGTAAGATAAGCGACCCTAGTGGCCGACACAAACACCGGGCCCATCTAGGAGTGGCACTGCAGTGTCACGCAGGATGTCCCTTCCAAAAAACCCTCCCCAAACAGCACATGACGCAAAGAAAAAAAGAGGCGCAATGAGGTAGCTGTGTGAGTAAGATTAGCGACCCTAGTGGCCGACACAAACACCGGGCCCATCTAGGAGTGGCACTGCAGTGTCACGCAGGATGGCCCTTCCAAAAAACCCTCCCCAAACAGCACATGACGCAAAGAAAAAAAGAGGCGCAATGAGGTAGCTGTGTGAGTAAGATTAGCGACCCTAGTGGCCGACACAAACACCGGGCCCATCTAGGAGTGGCACTGCAGTGTCACGCAGGATGTCCCTTCCAAAAAACCCTCCCCAAACAGCACATGACGCAAAGAAAAAAAGAGGCGCAATGAGGTAGCTGTGTGAGTAAGATTAGCGACCCTAGTGGCCGACACAAACACCGGGCCCATCTAGGAGTGGCACTGCAGTGTCACGCAGGATGTCCCTTCCAAAAAACCCTCCCCAATCAGCACATGATGCAAAGAAAAAGAAAAGAAAAAAGAGGTGCAAGATGGAATTGTCCTTGGGCCCTCCCACCCACCCTTATGTTGTATAAACAAAACAGGACATGCACACTTTAACCAACCCATCATTTCAGTGACAGGGTCTGCCACACGACTGTGACTGATATGACGGGTTGGTTTGGACCCCCCCCAAAAAAGAAGCAATTAATCTCTCCTTGCACAAACTGGCTCTACAGAGGCAAGATGTCCACCTCATCTTCACCCTCCGATATATCACCGTGTACATCCCCCTCCTCACAGATTATCAATTCGTCCCCACTGGAATCCACCATCTCAGCTCCCTGTGTACTTTGTGGAGGCAATTGCTGCTGGTCAATGTCTCCGCGGAGGAATTGATTATAATTCATTTTAATGAACATCATCTTCTCCACATTTTCTGGATGTAACCTCGTACGCCGATTGCTGACAAGGTGAGCGGCGGCACTAAACACTCTTTCGGAGTACACACTTGTGGGAGGGCAACTTAGGTAGAATAAAGCCAGTTTGTGCAAGGGCCTCCAAATTGCCTCTTTTTCCTGCCAGTATAAGTACGGACTGTGTGACATGCCTACTTGGATGCGGTCACTCATATAATCCTCCACCATTCTATCAATGTTGAGAGAATCATATGCAGTGACAGTAGACGACATGTCCGTAATCGTTGTCAGGTCCTTCAGTCCGGACCAGATGTCAGCATCAGCAGTCGCTCCAGACTGCCCTGCATCACCGCCAGCGGGTGGGCTCGGAATTCTGAGCCTTTTCCTCGCACCCCCAGTTGCGGGAGAATGTGAAGGAGGAGATGTTGACAGGTCGCGTTCCGCTTGACTTGACAATTTTGTCACCAGCAGGTCTTTCAACCCCAGCAGACCTGTGTCTGCCGGAAAGAGAGATCCAAGGTAGGCTTTAAATCTAGGATCGAGCACGGTGGCCAAAATGTAGTGCTCTGATTTCAACAGATTGACCACCCGTGAATCCTTGTTAAGCGAATTAAGGGCTGCATCCACAAGTCCCACATGCCTAGCGGAATCGCTCCCTTTTAGCTCCTTCTTCAATGCCTCCTGCTTCTTCTGCAAAAGCCTGATGAGGGGAATGACCTGACTCAGGCTGGCAGTGTCTGAACTGACTTCACGTGTGGCAAGTTCAAAGGGCATCAGAACCTTGCACAACGTTGAAATCATTCTCCACTGCACTTGAGACAGGTGCATTCCACCTCCTATATCGTGCTCAATTGTATAGGCTTGAATGGCCTTTTGCTGCTCCTCCAACCTCTGAAGCATATAGAGGGTTGAATTCCACCTCGTTACCACTTCTTGCTTCAGATGATGGCAGGGCAGGTTCAGTAGTTTTTGGTGGTGCTCCAGTCTTCTGTACGTGGTGCCTGTACGCCGAAAGTGTCCCGCAATTTTTCTGGCCACCGACAGCATCTCTTGCACGCCCCTGTCGTTTTTTAAAAAATTCTGCACCACCAAATTCAAGGTATGTGCAAAACATGGGACGTGCTGGAATTTGCCCATATTTAATGCACACACAATATTGCTGGCGTTGTCCGATGCCACAAATCCCCAGGAGAGTCCAATTGGGGTAAGCCATTCCGCGATGATCTTCCTCAGTTGCCGTAAGAGGTTTTCAGCTGTGTGCGTATTCTGGAAAGCGGTGATACAAAGCGTAGCCTGCCTAGGAAAGAGTTGGCGTTTGCGAGATGCTGCTACTGGTGCCGCCGCTGCTGTTCTTGCGGCGGGAGTCCATACATCTACCCAGTGGGCTGTCACAGTCATATAGTCCTGACCCTGCCCTGCTCCACTTGTCCACATGTCCGTGGTTAAGTGGACATTGGGTACAACTGCATTTTTTAGGACACTGGTGAGTCTTTTTCTGACGTCCGTGTACATTCTCGGTATCGCCTGCCTAGAGAATTGGAACCTAGATGGTATTTGGTAACGGGGGCACACTGCCTCAATAAATTGTCTAGTTCCCTGTGAACTAACGGCGGATACCGGACGCACGTCTAACACCAACATAGTTGTCAAGGACTCAGTTATCCGCTTTGCAGTAGGATGACTGCTGTGATATTTCATCTTCCTCGCAAAGGACTGTTGAACAGTCAATTGCTTACTGGAAGTAGTACAAGTGGGCTTACGACTTCCCCTCTGGGATGACCATCGACTCCCAGCGGCAACAACAGCAGCGCCAGCAGCAGTAGGCGTTACTCGCAAGGATGCATCGGAGGAATCCCAGGCAGGAGAGGACTCGTCAGAATTGCCAGTGACATGGCCTGCAGGACTATTGGCATTCCTGGGGAAGGAGGAAATTGACACTGAGGGAGTTGGTGGGGTGGTTTGCGTGAGCTTGGTTACAAGAGGAAGGGATTTACTGGTCAGTGGACTGCTTCCGCTGTCACCCAAAGTTTTTGAACTTGTCACTGACTTATTATGAATGCGCTGCAGGTGACGTATAAGGGAGGATGTTCCGAGGTGGTTAACGTCCTTACCCCTACTTATTACAGCTTGACAAAGGGAACACACGGCTTGACACCTGTTGTCCGCATTTCTGGTGAAATACCTCCACACCGAAGAGCTGATTTTTTTGGTATTTTCACCTGGCATGTCAACGGCCATATTCCTCCCACGGACAACAGGTGTCTCCCCGGGTGCCTGACTTAAACAAACCACCTCACCATCAGAATCCTCCTGGTCAATTTCCTCCCCAGCGCCAGCAACACCCATATCCTCCTCATCCTGGTGTACTTCAACACTGACATCTTCAATCTGACTATCAGGAACTGGACTGCGGGTGCTCCTTCCAGCACTTGCAGGGGGCGTGCAAATGGTGGAAGGCGCATGCTCTTCACGTCCAGTGTTGGGAAGGTCAGGCATCGCAACCGACACAATTGGACTCTCCTTGTGGATTTGGGATTTCGAAGAATGCACAGTTCTTTGCTGTGCTGCTTTTGCCAGCTTGAGTCTTTTCATTTTTCTAGCGAGAGGCTGAGTGCTTCCATCCTCATGTGAAGCTGAACCACTAGCCATGAACATAGGCCAGGGCCTCAGCCGTTCCTTGCCACTCCGTGTGGTAAATGGCATATTGGCAAGTTTACGCTTCTCCTCCGACAATTTTATTTTAGGTTTTGGAGTCCTTTTTTTACTGATATTTGGTGTTTTGGATTTGACATGCTCTGTACTATGACATTGGGCATCGGCCTTGGCAGACGACGTTGCTGGCATTTCATCGTCTCGGCCATGACTAGTGGCAGCAGCTTCAGCACGAGGTGGAAGTGGATCTTGATCTTTCCCTAATTTTGGAACCTCAACATTTTTGTTCTCCATATTTTAATAGGCACAACTAAAAGGCACCTCAGGTAAACAATAGAGATGGATGGATTGGATACTAGTATACAATTATGGACGGGCTGCCGAGTGCCGACACAGAGGTAGCCACAGCCGTGAACTACCGCACTGTACTGTGTCTGCTGCTAATATATAGACTGGTTGATAAAGAGATAGTATACTCGTAACTAGTATGTATGTATAAAGAAAGAAAAAAAAACCACGGTTAGGTGGTATATACAATTATGGACGGGCTGCCGAGTGCCGACACAGAGGTAGCCACAGCCGTGAACTACCGCACTGTACTGTGTCTGCTGCTAATATAGACTGGTTGATAAAGAGATAGTATACTCGTAACTAGTATGTATGTATAAAGAAAGAAAAAAAAACCACGGTTAGGTGGTATATACAATTATGGACGGGCTGCCGAGTGCCGACACAGAGGTAGCCACAGCCGTGAACTACCGCACTGTACTGTGTCTGCTGCTAATATATAGACTGGTTGATAAAGAGATAGTATACTCGTAACTAGTATGTATGTATAAAGAAAGAAAAAAAAACCACGGTTAGGTGGTATATACAATTATGGACGGGCTGCCGAGTGCCGACACAGAGGTAGCCACAGCCGTGAACTACCGCACTGTACTGTGTCTGCTGCTAATATAGACTGGTTGATAAAGAGATAGTATACTCGTAACTAGTATGTATGTATAAAGAAAGAAAAAAAAACCACGGTTAGGTGGTATATACAATTATGGACGGGCTGCCGAGTGCCGACACAGAGGTAGCCACAGCCGTGAACTACCGCACTGTACTGTGTCTGCTGCTAATATATAGACTGGTTGATAAAGAGATAGTATACTCGTAACTAGTATGTATGTATAAAGAAAGAAAAAAAAACCACGGTTAGGTGGTATATACAATTATGGACGGGCTGCCGAGTGCCGACACAGAGGTAGCCACAGCCGTGAACTACCGCACTGTACTGTGTCTGCTGCTAATATAGACTGGTTGATAAAGAGATAGTATACTCGTAACTAGTATGTATGTATAAAGAAAGAAAAAAAAACCACGGTTAGGTGGTATATACAATTATGGACGGGCTGCCGAGTGCCGACACAGAGGTAGCCACAGCCGTGAACTACCGCACTGTACTGTGTCTGCTGCTAATATAGACTGGTTGATAAAGAGATAGTATACTACTAATATTATATATACTGGTGGTCAGGTCACTGGTCACTAGTCACACTGGCAGTGGCACTCCTGCAGCAAAAGTGTGCACTGTTTAATTTTAATATAATATTATGTACTCCTGGCTCCTGCTATAACCTATAACTGGCACTGCAGTAGTGCTCCCCAGTCTCCCCCACAATTATAAGCTGTGTGAGCTGAGCAGTCAGACAGATATATAATATATATAGATGATGCAGCACACTGGCCTGAGCCTGAGCAGTGCACACAGATATGGTATGTGACTGACTGAGTCACTGTGTGTATCGCTTTTTTCAGGCAGAGAACGGATATATTAAATAAACTGCACTGTGTGTCTGGTGGTCACTCACTATATAATATATTATGTACTCCTGGCTCCTGCTATAACCTATAACTGGCACTGCAGTAGTGCTCCCCAGTCTCCCCCACAATTATAAGCTGTGTGAGCTGAGCAGTCAGACAGATATATATAATATTATATATAGATAATAGATGATGCAGCACACTGGCCTGAGCCTGAGCAGTGCACACAGATATGGTATGTGACTGAGTCACTGTGTGCTGTGTATCGCTTTTTTCAGGCAGAGAACGGATTATAAAGTAAACTGCACTGTCCTCACTAGTAAACTCTCTCCACTCAGTCTCTACACTTCTACAGTAACAGTACTCCTCCTAGTCAGCTCCAGTAAATCTCTCTCAGTCTCTTATAATCTAAATGGAGAGGACGCCAGCCACGTCCTCTCCCTATCAATCTCAATGCACGTGTGAAAATGGCGGCGACGCGCGGCTCCTTATATAGAATCCGAGTCTCACGCTAATCCGACAGCGTCATGATGACGTTCGGGCGCGCTCGGGTTAACCGAGCAAGGCGGGAAGATCCGAGTCGCTCGGACCCGTGAAAAAAAACATGAAGTTCTGGCGGGTTCGGATTCAGAGAAACCGAACCCGCTCATCTCTAATATATAGTAAATACTGCAAGTGCTTGCATGATAATTTACCAGATTAATAACAGCAATGCACTGCAGAAAATAGACCATAGTCCTGTGCAGTATAAGGTAACATGTATAATATATAATTCAAGTGCACAATCTGTGTCAAAGTCGAAAAATATTGTAATGCATGCCTAACGTACTAACCCCATGTACATGCCTGCTGCGCGTGCACTCAGTCTGCCGAGCGTGCGCATATCCACAATTTGCGTAACGGAGCTTTTCACGGCCATGCGCCTTAGCGCGTGGTATGCGCATTTACGGTAGAGTTTGTGAACGCATAGAGGGTTATTAGAACATTACATATTTAACCCAAATAGTGTACATTGTAGATATAGTTCCCCTAGACCATGTCAGCGAGTATTACTAGTTTAAACAGTTCCTGGACAGAGGGATTCACCTTTGCATGATAGGAAGGGTCAGATAAAGGTTGGAAGGTGATGTCTAGTATCCAGCTGTAGGGTATTTTGAGGGTAACATTCCGGTGTTGGTTAGAGAAAGATCGTTATTCCTGTGTATAGTTATGTACAAAAGTAGAATATGAACTTTAACTGTATTTACTGTATTTTATGTATGCGGCGGGAATCCAGAGGATACCACCCACAAGAGCAGTTGGGGAAAGACATCGCCCACCTATTCAAATCCACCTATGACCTCTTCTGTAATGTAGAGACACATCTCTGTGTCCAATGGACAATGAGATTACAGTGACCATTGTATTGTGTATGCATGTTGTGTATAAAAAGACCATTGTTGCCTGGCCGGTCAGAAGACTCTGAACGCTATCTGTATGACCAGCGGAGGACCGAGCCGGGTTGCGCTTGCGAACATTCTCACGTATGTACATTCTCTGTAGCCATTATTCTGTTTAGATTTACTTGTTAGCCTGTAGTGTATGATTTGTATTGTTTTACCTTTTGGAATTAATCCACTGAGGCCTTAGAACCCTGTGGTTGCAACTACAAATCAGTGTTGTGTTTTCACTTTCCTGCATGGGCTTTATAGTGTATTAATCTGTTTAAGGTGTATAAGCATTGATAAGGTGTACGCACTGCGGGTACTTTGTATCGCCAGCGCTACTTAAGGTTTAAAGGTATTACATCATTACAGTACTTTGCTGTTAAGGGTTTACAGTGTAAGCATATCATTACATTGTATCATTAACAAGGTTTAGAGGTTATCCATTGTGTGTGCGCTCGCTGTGTGTACTCTGTACACTCAGCGCGGCGTGTGTACACCAAGTGCGTACCACGTGCAGGACTCTGTACGCAAATAGAGTACAAAGTGCGTAGTACGTGCATTTAGTCTAGCGGCCATAACGGCTCAACGGTAAAAGTGTATTTAGAGGTATAGCTTTGCGATCTAAGGTAATATCGACATTATCAATTGGGAGCTAGTCCGGTTCCTTCTCATACCCGCAGCCTAGCAGAGTTTTCGCAGACTTTATCTATCAGCAAAGGGCGGAAAGGTATCCCCTGTTAAGCCTTCTCTTGGTCGGTGGATACACTAGTGCTGATTAGATAAGCGTCTGCCTTGCATGGTTTGAAGGGATGCTGGAGGGATCCGTCAGGTAAGAACGCAAAAGCTATTTTTCTTTTTAAAATCTGTAAATTTCTGTTTTGGCGCCAAATGCGCACGCAACACACGCGTACACCTGTATTTTGTACTTTGCATATCTGCTGGCATTATTGCCATAAACATTGATTACTAGATTCATTTTGACCTGTACTGAGAAAATTTGTTGCTATTTAGTTAAAATATAGAGTTAATAGTTAAGGAAGTAAGTGTAAGACGCACACGCAGCCTGGCCTAGTTGTAAAGGTTTATACAGTAGAAACTGTGTGTGTGTTAAGTAAGTGATTATAGTTAAATATCGCTTACATTTATAGAAGTGTGGGATTTGTAGTACTGCGGACGTACGGCCTTTGTACACGTGTAAAGGCCTACACACGTGGCGTGTTTACGCAACGTGCGTACAGGTACGCCCACTAAATACAAATCACACAATAGCATTGTTTCAGTTTAGGCGATACGGTAGCCACGCGATAATAGCACAAATTGATCAGTTTCCAATATTTAGTTTAAATACCTTTCTTACTGTATCACCTCTTGAATTATTCTGTTTTATCTGAATGAAAGTTAATTTTCTGTACAGAAAAACCAAAGTGTATATGAGTGAACGAGCGTGAGTGTGCAAACAATAAAGGTTTTGTGGACCCAGGGAATTCGGGATCCCGTAGGAGACCACATCAGGTGAGTGGACACTTGGTGGCGTGAGAGTGGCTTTCTCACGTTCACATTGATTAAGGTATAAAGGAGCAATTAGTATAACAGCAGACCAAGAGGTCAGCGAAGTCAGAAAACCGCTGACAAAGTCACGCGAAGCTCTGAATACCGCGGCCTAAAAGGTGCGCGAGGTTTTGTGTAGAGAGCGCAGCCCTGGGGGTTGGCGTAGTACCCAAATAGGCCCGTTCAGATACGCTCCAGCTGAGGTTTCGCAGCCTGAAAAACGATTCCATTGATCGTACGGCGGATAAGTAACAGTTACCAATACGCTGTGCGATTGTACCGCGCGTTCGTGAGTGCAATACTTAGCCCACCGCGATACCCTTTTACGAGTTGTGCGTAAAGTCGCGGGCTCATTGGCGCTAAGTGTAGTACACGCAACGTGATTTGTGTAACAGTTTTTTTGTTTTAAGCGAGTTTTCGCTGGTCACTCAGGAAATCTCCAACGACCAATATTTACTGGGAAGGGTAAGTCACTCCCACACACTCTCAGTAAATAGAGGTTACATAGGGGCCCGAGGTTGGGTACGACCGGCGCTGACGACAGTGTTTAGGTGTATTGGCCAACGTGGGCGTGAGTGGGTGAGAGCACTCTGAGAACTTTCACCGTTGCCTTACCACTGAGTATTTTGTTTTTTTGTACAAAAAAGGGAGCGACTGGGCACTGGAATATAGTCAATTATAGATATTATTGAAACCAAAGGCGGACAATTATTAGGAAAAGGGGGGATACCATCCTTAAGTAATAGTCCTTATTTGGTGGTGCGCCCAGAGCCAGGGAGTACAAGTACTAGCAGTGGGAGAAAAAGAAAGCTCTTGTGTGGGCGCACTCTTAGAAAAAGAAAAAGAAAATTCTTAAATAGAAAAAGATTATGTTAAAACATAAGTTTATTAATTAATTAATTAAGAATAATTATCCTTCTACGATCCTAAGGAAAATTGCACAGAAAGTGCAAAGAGATTTTTACAAAATTATGTAAAATGTTCTGGTCTGTAAATCATGAAGAGAAGATTTAGAAAGGTTGCAGACACTATATAGTCTGACACCCGTTTCTCCTGACCAGTACAGATAATCTGTATTAATGGGACCCACGGAGGAGGTCGGTGTACATATTTTATCATAGAAAGACTGATTACATTGGGTCAATACTATGCACTTTGTTAGTTACCCATGAAATCATATGGCATAAATTCAGATTGGATGTCTGGTTGTGCTCATGAGAAATAGATCCTCATGAAGGAGGATATAAAAAGAAAGAAAGAAAAATAAAGAGAGGCTGAAGAAAGTATAGATAGTGGTGATACTGCTGTTGGTGTCCACCCTTCAGAGGAAGGGGAATAGTTCCTATCCTACAACACCGGGTATTCCCAGGGAGTCTCCTCTCGTGGTACTAACCCAGCCCAACGCTGTTTAGCTTCCAAGATCGGACGAGATCGGGCACAAGAAGCGTGGTATGATAGTAGGAGGGATATCTACCAATGAGAGTGCACCTATTTATGAAAGTATAAGATGATAGAAAAATAGAACAGGTAATAGGTGGATCTGCTTTCCACGTTAGGCAGAGTAAAATGACTGTCACACCGTGGCGCCGTGTACCCTGGATCAGGGATGAGAGTCCACTAGACAATAGTCAGTTAGGAAAATGAAGAAAAAAGTATATAGATGGAGTTAAATAACCATTCAATATTTAGAAAAAATATACAATGACGAAGAAAAAATCAAAATGAGTTACAAAAACCAGAGACAAGCTGACTATGCAGTCTTTGTATGCATTCAATATTTGACAAAGATAAATAACCCGTGCGCGATTGAAAATGGGGATTGCTGCATCTGATAAAAATATTGTGTGAGGCTGATATAAAAAATCAGAAAGTAAGTGATCACAAGAATAAGCACTTATAATAAAGTATATTGCTTAAGGCCAATAGAATCCTGTAGTATCAAAAGTTAGGGATCACCCTCTAATCACCCAGACAGATGAACTGGGTTAAACACAAAGAGTCATTATTATTGTGTGTGTAGATACCTCCTAAGAGATATATGAATATATCATGCATCAACAGCAGCAGGTAGACGATCACTTCCGAGATCCCGGAAGTGAACAAGCCCGCGGGCGAAACGCGTTTTCTACGGATTCCACAGCGGGACCTGCGCATGGAGGTTTCTCTATTTATCATCTACCTGCTGCGTCTGATCTTTTGAGTATTTTGGCTTTTTTGCCAACATCAATAATCGTTATATTTTTTTGACTAGATGTGTATATAGGTTCTTATTTTCAACATAAGCTAATAATGTGCTTAATTTCTAATATAGGCACTCATTGTTGATGCATGATATATTCATATATCTCTTAGGAGGTATCTACACACACAATAATAATGACTCTTTGTGTTTAACCCAGTTCATCTGTCTGGGTGATTAGAGGGTGATCCCTAACTTTTGATACTACAGGATTCTATTGGCCTTAAGCAATATACTTTATTATAAGTGCTTATTCTTGTGATCACTTACTTTCTGATTTTTTATATCAGCCTCACACAATATTTTTATCAGATGCAGCAATCCCCATTTTCAATCGCGCACGGGTTATTTATCTTTGTCAAATATTGAATGCATACAAAGACTGCATAGTCAGCTTGTCTCTGGTTTTTGTAACTCATTTTGATTTTTTCTTCGTCATTGTATATTTCTTAAATATTGAATGGTTATTTAACTCCATCTATATACTTTTTTCTTCATTTTCCTAACTGACTATTGTCTAGTGGACTCTCATCCCCGATCCAGGGTACACGGCGCCACGGTGTGACAGTCATTTTACTCTGCCTAACGTGGAAAGCAGATCCACCTATTACCTGTTCTATTTTTCTATCATCTTATACTTTCATATATAGGTGCACTCTCATTGGTAGATATCCCTCCTACTATCATACCACGCTTCTTGTGCCCGATCTCGTCCGATCTTGGAAGCTAAACAGCGTTGGGCTGGGTTAGTACCACGAGAGGAGACTCCCTGGGAATACCCGGTGTTGTAGGATAGGAACTATTCCCCTTCCTCTGAAGGGTGGACACCAACAGCAGTATCACCACTATCTATACTTTCTTCAGCCTCTCTTTATTTTTCTTTCTTTCTTTTTATATCCTCCTTCATGAGGATCTATTTCTCATGAGCACAGCCAGACATCCAATCTGAATTTATGCCATATGATTTCATGGGTAACTAACAAAGTGCATAGTATTGACCCAATGTAATCAGTCTTTCTATGATAAAATATGTACACCGACCTCCTCCGTGGGTCCCATTAATACAGATTATCTGTACTGGTCAGGAGAAACGGGTGTCAGACTATATAGTGTCTGCAACCTTTCTAAATCTTCTCTTCATGATTTACAGACCAGAACATTTTACATAATTTTGTAAAAATCTCTTTGCACTTTCTGTGCAATTTTCCTTAGGATCGTAGAAGGATAATTATTCTTAATTAATTAATTAATAAACTTATGTTTTAACATAATCTTTTTCTATTTAAGAATTTTCTTTTTCTTTTTCTAAGAGTGCGCCCACACAAGAGCTTTCTTTTTCTCCCACTGCTAGTATTTTGTTTTTTTTGTAGGAATTAGCTGAGAAGGCAATACCTGCAAAAGATGGGGGCCAGTTGCTCAAGTAAGGGACGATCAACCAGGGTTCAGGTTGATATTCCGCGGCCCAAGGGGTCGGCAAGGTACATAATGTGTGAGAAATATGGCTCACACACAGAGGTTTTATGCAATGAATGGGAACATATGACTGTGGAAGATAGGGAACCATTCCCTAAGGTAGGCAGTTTTAATCCAGAGGTGTTGCAGAATTTAAGGATTAGGATATGTCTGTTAAAATCCAGAAAAGAAAGGATCAGACACTCAAACTGTTTACATTTATGGCAACGAGAGAGTGATATGCAAAGGGGATTAGCTCAAACAGCTGGTTCCAACCCTAGCAGGAAACTGATTGCACCACCACCACCGTATATTACAGGGGAGAAAGTGGCTACAGAGAATGGCATACTAATATATGATAAGAGTGAACTTGATAAATGTATTAATGCTAACCCGTGCAAGTTGTATCCCATCTTAAACTTCCCTCAGGACTGCGACCAAGAAGATGAGCCCAGCACGATATCGGCACTCTCTCTGGCAGCCACCATACAAGACACACAAGTGGGCACGGCCCAACCAGTAAGAGCAGTAGCAAAGGCCCCTAGTGGAGGGACAGGTGAGGTCGTGTCCACAGGTAAGTAGGGTACAGTACATTATGCAGAGACAATTGCACCTCACATTGTAGAAGCAACCCAGAATGATGTAATTGAACTAAATCCTGTCAGGGTGATCGCAGTCCCCAATGGGAAGACTGACGCTCAGGGAATCACTCCCGTCAGGAACATTGCTATGCATTGTCCCTGGTCCCGGACAGAATTGAGGACAATTATGTCTGAATTTCCCAATCCCAGAAAAGATCTAGCCGCATGTCAGAGGTTTATTAGAGAACTAGGTAACGCCACCGAACCCACAAACAAAGATTGGCGGACAGTGCTACGGGCATGTTTGCCCTCTAATATTGACCCTGTGAAATTCATTGCTGACTGTAAATTAGACGCAGAGGTACCTCTCACTGATGAATACACTCAGGAGAATGTACGACAGATCAATCTGCAATTAGGAGTATATTTCCCAACTGTTGTCAAGTGGAATAAAATCTTCTCCATTAGACAAAAAGAAGGTGAAGCTGCTTCTGAATATTTCCATTGAGCACTGCAGGAAATGGCTAGATACACTGGGGTCTAGGATATTAAGGAAAATGTACATCATAGAGAGGTAGCTGTGTCCGTATTAATGGACGGTTTAAAAGAAATGTTGAGAACAAGGGTACAAACCTCTCAACCAAATTGGAGAGGTATTTCGGTGGCTGCATTAAGAGAGTCCGCTATTGAGCACGATCGGAACATCATTAAGCACAGGGAGTCACAGGGGGATAAGCTGATGACCGTAAGTATCAAAGCCCTGACAACGAAGCCACATCAGCCTAAACCCCAGACCCCTGATGGTAAGTCGAATGTAATGAAATGTTATAAGTGCCAGAGAGAAGGACATTACGCACGGAACTGTAATTATAACAGCAATGTATATCGACCCCCTAGACCAGAACATGACTCACAGCATAACACACGTAATTGGGATCAGGGACCGCATAGGAGGAATTACGAGCCACATGCAGGGGAAACAAGGAGGTACCCACCTAGGAGGGACTGGCAGACCTCTGGAAATTCTCAGCTACCCCCCTCACATATCATAGCTGCCAGCGCGCTGCGGGAGGGTCACAACATACAATAGGGGTTAGGCCACACCTGTAGTTTGCAGCCAGTGAAGTTGATTGCTAGCCTTGGAAATGAACCCGAGGTTACAGTTGATGTAGCTGGTAGATCACTACCTTTCCTTGTAGATACAGGGGCGGCCAGGTCAGTGTTAAATTCAACGGTAGGTATGAAAACAACGGGTAAAACAATTTCAGCAATGGGGGTAACAGGAGTAGTGCAACACTACCCTTTAAGTAGACCAGCGGAGATTACGATAGGGCCTTTGCAGACCAAGCACTCCTTTTTGCTAGCTGCATCGGCTCCGACTAATCTACTTGGGAAAGATTTACTGTGTAAGATGAGGTGTGTCATATACTGTACTCCTGAGGGTGTCTTCTTAGATATACCCGAGAATCACGTTCAGGAAGTGCAGGATATGTTAGACACTCCACAAAGGTTGATGTCACACTCTGCTGTTATAGACAGGTGTCCATCCAAGGTAGAGGAAATGATCTCCCAGATACCGGAATCCCTCTGGACCAAAGATGGACAAGACACTGGATTGATGGCAAATGTAGCTCCTGTAGTTGTGCAAGTAAAAGATGGTAGGATAGCTCCAAAAATCCCACAGTATCCTCTGAAGCCAGAGGTGGAATTAGGAGTGTACCCAGTCATAGAGCGCTTGCTACAACAGGGCATCCTAGTTAGGACGTCCAGCACTGCCATTAGTCCCATCTTCCATGTGAAAAAGAGTGGGGGGAGGGGTTACAGGCTAGTGCAGGATCTAAGGGGGATAAACAAGATAGTTGAGAGCCAATTCCCCGTAGTGCCAAATCCAGCTGTCATCCTCATGCAATTCCCCCTACTGCGAAATTTTTCACTGTCATTGACCTCTGTTCTGCTTTCTTTTTGGTCCCTCTGCACCCTGACAGCCAATATTTGTTTGCATTTACATACAGAGGAGTACAGTACACTTGGACTCGTCTCCCCCAAGGTTTCATTGACAGCCCAAGTATTTTCTCCCAGACTTTGCATGACTGTTTACAATCCTTTCAACCTGAGAGCGGATCAGTATTAATACAGTATGTAGATGACCTACTGCTGTGTTCTGACTCACTCGAATCATCCTTGAAAGACACGAAACAGCTTCTGTTTCACCTTTCTAATACGGGACACAAGGTTTCAAAGGATAACTTGCAGTTGTGCCAGATCAAGGTGAAATATTTGGGACATTGCTTGACACAAGGACTGAGACACCTCACTGCTGATAGAATACAGGCGATTCGCGACATGACTCTGCCACAAACCCAGCAGCAGAGCCGCACTTTCCTTGGAATGTGTGGGTACTGCCGAAACTGGATCCCAGGGTTCTCCATACTAGCTTTACCTTTGCAAGAGATGGTCTCTTCAAACAAACCAGATCGGATTTCACACACAGATGAGTCCGAGCTGGCATTTGAGAGACTCAAACAGTGCCTATCACAGGCACCTGCATTAGGTATGCCAGATTATGGGAAACCCTTTGAATTGTACGGTACAGAGAGTGCTGGGTGTGCGGCAGGTGTCCTAATCCAGAGTCATGGTGATGCCAGCAGGCCGGTAGCCTACTACAGTGCACAGTTGGACACCGTACCGGTCTCTCCCCACATGCTTGCGAAGTGTGGCAGCGATAGCATTGCTAGTGAGTAAAAGTGAAGATGTAGTGTTGGTACACAACCTGACCATCCATACACCTCATGCAGTATCAGCCTTACTGAACTCTGCCCAAACCAGACATGTCTCATCAGCACGGTTTACAAGGTGGGAATTAGCACTAATGGCACCTGTAAACATCACCATAAAGAGATGAAGTGCACTAAATCCTGCAACTTACCTCCCGGGTATGCCTGGACAGGCACAAAGGGTGGAGGATGAGAGTGATGGTGAAGGAGGATTTAGTATAGACACTGACACACATGATTGTATGGAATACCTGAACCAAACTTTCACTGCAAGACCCGACATTAGTGACAACCCACTGGAAGGCGTAGATTTTACTTTTTACACTGACGGTAGTTGCCACAGACAGACGGACTCGGGAGACTTGTGTACTGGATACGCAGTCGTAGATGACACAGGTATCATAGAAGCTGAACCCCTGGGCCCACCGCACTCAGCACAAGTTGCTGAGCTGGTCGCCCTAACCAGAGTGTGTGAATTGGCTAAGGGTAAGTCAGCCAATATATATACAGACTCTAGGTATGCCTTTGGAGTAGTGCATGATTTCGGGGCCCTATGGCGCCTCAGAAATTTCATGACGGCAGCTGGCACATCTGTAGCGCATGCATCCCATATAAAAAGGCTTCTAACAGCGATACAGGAACCTGACAGAGTGGCTGTTATCAAGTGTAAAGCCCACACGTACAGCCAAGAGCCAGTGTCACTTGGGAACAGCCGGGCAGACGAAGCTGCTAAATCAGCAGCCAGCACTCCCAGACAGACAGACATCACACAACTGATGGTATTCAATACCGTCAACACACAAAAATTAAGTGAAATACAAAATTTGTGTTCTCCACAGAAAAAGGCAGTCTGGAGGTCAAAAGGATATGGCCAGGAGTCCTCAGGACTCTGGACAGATGGACAGGGTAAGCCAGTGGCCCCCAGAGCATATCTTCCAAGCTTAGCTGAGGCGGCACACGGTCTGCCTCATCTGGGCAAGGAGGGTATGTGTAAGCTGGTGAGAGCCTACTGGTGTGCGCCAGGATTCTCTTCTCATGCGGGTAAGAGAGCAATGACATGTCTTATCTGCTTGAGGAAGAATATTGGAAAGTCAATACCAACAGAACCATCCCATATCCCGCCAACAGACGGCCCTTTTCAGGTAATACAAATTGATTTCATACAGTTGCCACCCTGCAGAAATTGAAAGTATGTGTTAGTTTGTATTGACGTGTTTTCAAATTGGGTAGAAGCATTCCCCGCTGCCACAAATACTGCTACGTTTACTGCAAAGAAAATTGTGCAGGAATTTGTGTGCAGATATGGTATCCCTAGGATAATTGAAAGTGATAGGGGTGCACATTTTACAGGTGAAGTCTTTCAGGTAATGTGCAAACTGATGGGAATTAATAGTAAGCTGCATACTCCGTACCGCCCACAGGCGAGTGCGAAAGTGGAAAGAGTAAACAGCACTATTAAGAACAAGCTGAGCAAAGTGATGGCTGAAACTGGATTGTTGTGGCCAGAAGCTTTGCCACTTGTATTGTACAGCATCAGAACCACTCCCAGGTCCCCCCTTAACCTATCACCCTTTGAGATTCTTTTTGGTCGACAACCCCATGTAATGATTGACCCCCAGGATGATTTGAAATGCAATAACGAAGTGACTGTAAAATATTTGGTTAAGATGAGCAAGCAGTTGAGGAATCAAAACAGAAACTTAAAGCTAGTGATTCCTGACCTACCAGACAGTAATTGTCATGACATTGAACCTGGGGATTATGTAATGATTCGACATTTTCTACGCTCAGGTTGCCTTATTGACCGGTGGGAAGGACCGTACCAAGTCTTACTAACCAGCACAACAGCATTAAAGGTTGCCGAGAGAGAGACTTGGGTTCACTCGTCCCACTGTAAGAAGGTCGCTGACCCAGAGAAAGCCCGTGACAGAGAGCAGAGTGTAGAGGAAATCGTATCACTGGAGTGCCTGTTCCGGGAAGGTTGAGAGGCAGGACTTTTGTCACGGCACCTGAGCACAGAGAACTACAAGACCAGAGGCGGTTGTCGCACCAAATTTCTTTTTCCTTTTTATTATTTTCTCCATCTCCCATTACCCTCCTTTCCCCCCCCTTCCTTGCTCCTTTTTCTCTCCCCTTAGCAAGATGGACTTCCCCCAAGAGACTGCATTCCGGGTTTTCCTGTTGACCCTGTTGTTGACCAGAGCAGTCTATTTCGGTGAGAGTACCAGAGAGGTTGAGAAAGGATCTGGAATGGGTTCTGATGGCAAGGACGGATTTGTAGAATTCCAAGAGCAACACATCCACTGAGCAAAGGCGAGTATCAGAAAACGATCTGGTAGTCAAGAAACTAGGAGGCACTGTGAAGGGTTATTGGCTGAGGAAAATTGTATTTGTAGAAACTGTGAAAACATAGTTGAGGACGGGTGCATCCAGAGATGTCAGTCCAGCCTTAATATCAACATGGACCATCATCCATTGAGTGATTATCACTCATTAGTGGGTAAGGTTTTAAACCAAACAGAATGCTGGGTGTGCTCACAAGTACCTCAAGGTCAGAGCAAGTAAGGACTAGTACCGTATCCCTTAACAATAGATGAGGTACTTGAATTAAGGGGTGGGAGACCGATGGACAATAAATTTAATATTTCTAGGCCCCCTAGTTTGAAGCTCCACCAATATCATGTGGATAGATCCTAAGTATGTTTCAACATTTCCAATCCCCGAAAGCCGGGAAATTGGGATGTGACATGGAATAACCAAACCATGGCATTTTCACACAGAGCCGACAGAATGCCCGTAGACACTGAACTTATATGCCAAATAGCCGACGGTGGGAGGTATTTTCTGTACAGGTATACGCTAGGAAGTAGGACCATGCGGGTTGGAGAAGTATCACCAGGGTACTGTGCGCATATCATACAGCCTGATACGTGTACTGAACAGATGAGAGAGTTAGGGATAGGATTTTTCACTTGGAAGGTTTGCAATATGGTAATGTCATATTCTGTCCCATATGTTCTCCCCGATGATGCATATTTCATATGCGGGAGGAAGGCGTATAAGTGGCTTGCCCCAAACTCAGAGGGATTGTGTTACATTGGAAGAGTGTTGCCAGAAGTTATGACCATAACCCATAATAAGATGAAAGACGTTCACCGCAATGCTCAAGCTCCTTACACTCACACTCATTATGAACACATCGTTAAGAGACACCTTATAGATAGGACAGAGCACGCAGCCTCTGATTTGATCCATGAATCCACAGGGATTCAATTCCTACTCGCGTTAGATATCACCCGTACCGCCAGAGGAATTATAAATTATAGGTATATTCATGCGCTAGCGAACCTGATAGATAATATCACCGAGATGTATGATGACACCTTCAGATATACAGGGAGGGAATTGCAAGCTTACAAAATGGAACTGATCCAGCACAGGATGGTTCTCAATTATATCACAGCGGTGACAGGCGGGTACTGTGTCACCTTGGCAACTCAGTATGGTGTAAAGTGCTGCATGTACATTACAAACAGCACTGATGACCCAACCAAGGTCATAGATCAAAAGATGGACGATATCTTGCAGTTGAAATGGGAGTTCCGAAGGAGACACAACCTTACCATTATTGCTGTGAGTAATGAACTAACCGGCTGGGTCTCATGGTTGAACCCACGCAATTGGTTCTCAGGTTTAGGAGAATGGGCTCAAAATGTTAGTGTAGGAAAGTTTCTCCTTTGTATCCTGGGAGTTGTCATAATGATTGGTTTGATATTCAGGTGTGTTCGAATTTTAATGCGGTGCAAGCGCGGTACCAAAGTGATGAGTTTGAGGAGCGGGGGCATTGTTACAACAACTGATTTAATTTATGACCCATCAATCGAGACAATGTTGTGATAAGACGTGATTCCACGGTCCGTTTCTTTCACCCGTTTCTCCTTTGTTTTCCCTCAAGCAAAAATACATCCATTCGGAAGAAACTTTGATGAACTATACATCCATTCGGAAAAGACTTTGATGGACACTCTAAAGACTTTGATGGACACTCTAAAGACTTTGATTAACACTTTCAGCAAAGATAAACCCATCCGGACAAGACTTCAACCAACACCCAAGAATGATTGCACAAATGTTATGTGATTGTATTTGTGATACGTGTCTCATCTTCATCTCTACAACCTTCAGGTAGTGACACACATAGTCGACAGGTGATATATATATATATACACATATTAGCATTCACATGTATTCCCCCTCCATGTATCATCAACTAAATGTGCACCCCATTTGTTGGCACAAGAAGCCGAAAAGAGCTCGGTAGTGTTTGTTGGCCCACTTACAGACCCTTAATACGGGATAAGAAGGATTTAATGTATACTTCGCAATACCTCGAAGCTTACCCAGAACATGTACGGCACGATGATACATGCCTCTCAGACATGGATTTCATACATACATGCTTTTACTATCCCACTAGGTCATACATTTCCCGCCTACTCCTCTCCTCCTACCATCCAATTATTTTTATAGATATTGTAGTGTATATTTTTCTGTTTAATTTTTAGATAGTGGCAGTTATTGTTGGCTGCCAAAGGGTGGACTGTCAAAGTCGAAAAATATTGTAATGCATGCCTAACGTACTAACCCCATGCACATGCCCGCTGCGCATGCACTCAGTCTGCCATGCGTGCGCATATCCGCAATTTGCGTAACGGAGCTTTTCACGGCCATGCACCTTAGCGCGTGGTATGCGCATTTACGGTAGAGTTTGTGAACGCATAGAGGGTTATTAGAACATTACATATTTAACCCAAATAGTGTACATTGTAGATATAGTTCCCCTAGACCATGTCAGCGAGTATTACTAGTTTAAACAGTTTCTGGACAGAGGGATTTGCCTTTGCATGATGGGAAAGGTCAGATAAAGGTTGGAAGGTGATGTCTAGTATCCAGCTGTAGGGTATTTTGAGGGTAACATTCCAGTGTTGGTTAGAGAAAGATCGCTTATTCCTGCGTATAGTTATGTACAAAAGTAGAATATGAACTTTAACTGTATTTACTGTATTTTATGTATGCGGCGGGAATCCAGAGGATACCACCCACAAGAGCAGTTGGGGAAAGACATCACCCACCTATTCAAATCCACCTATGACCTCTTCTGTAATGTAGAGACACATCTCTGTGTCCAATGGACAATGAGATTACACTGACCATTGTATTGTGTATGCATGTTGTGTATAAAAAGACCATTGTTGCCTGGCCGGTCAGAAGACTCTGGACGCTATCTGTATGACCAGCGGAGGACCGAGCCGGGTTGCGCTTGTGAACATTCTCACGTATGTACATTCTCTGTAGCCATTATTCTGTTTAGATTTACTTGTTAGCCTGTAGTGTATGATTTGTATTGTTTTAAATTTTGGAATTAATCCACTGAGGTCTTAGAACCCTGTGGTTGCAACTACAAATCAGTGTTGTGTTTTCACTTTCCTGCATGGGCTTTATAGTGTATTAATCTGTTTAAGGTGTATAAGCATTAATAAGGTGTATGCACTGCGGGTACTTTGTATCGCCAGCGCTACTTAAGGTTTAAAGGTATTACATCATTACAGTACTTTGCTGTTAAGGGTTTAAAGTGTAAGCATATCATTACATTGTATCATTAACAAGGTTTAGAGGTTATCCATTGTGTGTGCGCTCGCTGTGTGTACTCTGTACACTCAGCGCGGCGTGTGTACGCCAAGTGCGTACCATGTGCAGGACTCTGTACGCAAATAGCGTACAAAGTGCGTAGTACGTGCATTTAGTCTAGCGGCCATAACGGCTCAACGGTAAAAGTGTATTTAGAGGTATAGCTTTGCGATCTAAAGGTAATATCGACATTATCATCTGGAACCTGATTCCTAGAGGAGGGGGTGGGGGCCCCAGCCAGTGGGGCCTACTGGGGAATTCCCCTGTGCCCCTGTGGGCCAGTCCGACCCTGGGTGCTAGGCTTCTCTGGAGCCTTGGCCCTAGAGCGTCAGTTGTTTCCAGAAAATCTGTCCTTGGCTGTTGAACCCTAGAACTGAAACATGCACCCAGTCACCGGGAAAAAAGTGCTTTTCCCCCCACAGCCTAGGCAATACTGGCATCCAGTTCTGGTCCAAAAAGAATGCTCCCACCAAACAGAAGAGCTGACAATGAATGTCTTGATTCTGAATCTACAGACCTAGCACAGGAACACAGAGCCCTGTATGCTGAGACATCAATAGGTAAAACACTTGTAGCCACTTGAGCACTGCCTTGCATGGCCTAACACATGTAGAATATATATATATATATATATATATATATATATATATATATATAATAGTTGTTCTTCCCACGGGAGTGTCTGATTTTCATGGTTGTAAATATGAATGAGTGTTAAAAATTTGGTAAATCTACAGAGATTTATTGAGACATTTTAATGTAATTAAATATTGAACCATGGTTCTTAGCGTTACCCAAGGAGCACCTGTAGCAGATACGTTAAAAAGTGAAAGGACCATTTTTGTTGTTTATTAAATTCTACCCACTGGAGGTGCAATCCAAATTTTGATCCGATTGTCCGTTTGGGTGTTATTATTCACGCAATGCAAGCCACGCATCGGTAATGACGTCATTATGCCAGCTCCGTTTTTATCTCCTTAGGGGGGTTTATTACAATTCTAATTACGTGGTTTTCCTATTTCCCACCTGCAGATTACCTATATCAAATTTCATCTTCCTAACATATCAGAAAGTAAGAGAATTAGTGATGAGTGAGTGAGTGAGTGAGGGCTTTCTCCTTTTTGTAGTTTATTAAATTCTACACACTGGAGGTGCAATCCAACTTTTGATGTGATTGTCCATTTGGCCATTATCGTTCATGCAACGCAAGCCATGCATCAGTAATGACTTCATTATGTCAACCACCTTTTCATCCCCTTAGGGGAGGTTTATTAAAATTCTAATTACTGTACATCGTTTTCCTATTGCCCACCTGGAGAATACCTATGTTACATTTCATCTTCCTAACATATCGGGAAGTAAGAGAATTAGTGATGAGCCAGTGAGTGAGTGAGTGAGTGAGTGAGTGAGTGAGTGAGTGAGTGTGTGTGTGTGAGAGCTTTTGCATTTATATATATACTGTACGTCCGGCACTCTATTACCACAGAAAACTTGCGTGGGTGTCTTCACAGAAAACACCAAATAGGCAGCATACAGTCATCCACAGGTGCAGCACTTCACTTAAGATGAATACTGACTCAGTGCAATAGTATTTCAACGTTTCAGTGTTATTAATACGTTCTTCGGGATAGAAATTAGATTAAAAAAATCATTGATCTCCATATTGGTGACACGCGGGACGCCAAACCCCTCTGTCTTCCCGGAAGTGAGCCGCCAATCCCGTTACCGCATTGGGAGGAATACGCCATGACGCGCATACAGCGTATGGCGTGCATGCTACCATCACCATGATAACCAGCTTTATACATATCACACTGTAAAGGAGACATCAATGAATAAACTATCAAATATATACATGTCAAATCGATAAATAAATAGCCAGTGTAAATCCACTGCCTAACTAGGGAAGCAGCACAAACAGGGTTAACATTAACAGCACTAAATAATTATCAATACTGTGTGAATAATAGCTCCAGTGTTTAAATATTTCTAGCCTGAAAAAGTTTTGTATCAACGTAAACCCTTCATATGCAATAATTGATACAATACAGAGCAAGGCTGTTACAAAGTTAATAACTTACAGAGTCACACAATAAATTACAGCAGTTCTATAAAGCATTTAAAGGAAACATGACCACTGAATGTTGTCATTAAGCCCCTTTGGACTGACCTCATTAAAAAGGTGTGTCCATCAATTTTCACATCGCAATAACATCAAATTTCTATCCCCACCCCTTCTGGGTAGTGGTATATGGTCGATCATGCAATACCAAACGGCCCCCATCCACTAGTCTGATTTGGGCACTTTTCTTCAGATTTCAACGCATCTGACCTAAAAATCTGAAGAAAAGTGTCACATCAGATGGCTCTTCAGATCCGATGCGCAGTCCCGTGTCAGATATGTCTGGACTACAGATCTTTGTGGCTGCCCCAACTATTTATCTCAATCTGAAGAAATCAGGTGCACATCGGAGTGTTTTTTATATATATATCCCTACAGCAGCAGCCGGCACTCACATATAGCCACAACTAGCTCAGGTGCCCGGATCGATAAATACATACAAGTCCATAAATGACCGGCACCGGCACACCAAATAGCAATACAATACAAGTACACAGGTATTTGGTCCCGACGACCGGGCTTTGCGCTACGAAACATTGACCTGGACATTACATGCTGCTTTGAAAATTTTGCTGTCTCTGAGTGCCGGTCATTTATGGACTTGTATGTATGTATCGATCCGGGCACCTGAGCAAGTATTTATGGACTTGTATGTATGTATCGATCCGGGCACCTGAGCAAGTTGTGGCTATATGTGAGTGCCGGCTGCTGCTGTAGGGATATATATATATATATATATATACATTTTGCAAATGGATCGGCACTCACCGTACCCCAAATGGAGTGCTCTGGTGCCCTCTGGAAAATGGTAATCCATATAGCAACAACTTCCAATCAGCGGCACTCAGGGACTGGAGAGACATGGAAACATTAAACCATCAAGTGTTTTAATGTGTCTCAGAAACCTGCATTCCAACGTTTGGGGGCACTACCGCCCCTTTGTTTAGGTGAGCAAAACAGAAAGTGGTAAGTGAAAAAAAACAAATACCTTTATGGTGAAGAAGACCCGCCAGAAGGAAGAACAGCTGAGGCTGGGGGAGCTGGCCTCTACCGTCCCGGCTCGCGTGACGTACGTGAAGCTCGGGTCATGTGATCATGCTGCGCGTCAGCTCCCCCAGCCTCAGCTGTTCTTCATGCCGGGAAGGTATTTATTTTTATTCACTTATCACTTTCTGTTTTACTCACCTTAACAAAGGGGCGGTAGTGCCCCCAAACGTTGGAATGCAGGTTTCTGAGACACATTAAAACACTTGATGGTTTAAAGTTTCCACGTGTCTCCAGTCTCTGAGTGCAGCTGATTGGAAGTTATTGCTATGTATATATATATATATATATAGTTATATAGTCCTCCAAAAATAAACGGCACTCAGAGACAACAAGTATGATCAAAGTGAACGTCAACGTTTCTATGCCAGTTTTGTTGACACCCCATCATCAGGACACAAACAGCATACAGGTATACAACAGTGATAAAACATACCCACAGAGACAGACCGACGCCGTAACTCCCGCTCTCTGCAGCGCCTCCCATTACCACGTCACTTCTGCCATCCGAGCTCCGGTGTTTGCGATGTCCGTTGTCTGGGGACAGCATGCGTTCCAGATCCTCCAGGAGGCAGGCATCGTGGCAGGGCAACAGCTGTGAACAGAGAGATGAGGAACAGTGGGTCCATGAGCAAACATTAAGTCAAAAACATCTAGAAAATAAACACATAGAATATATATACATATACAGCATAACATAGAGAGACAGTTTAAAACTATGCAAATGGTTATATAATCTAACGATTACTGGGTATAAAAAGAGAGCATATAAATACCATATATAGGCAAATCAGTTATATATAAACCTGATTCATAGTGCTCCATGCAGTGGCGGATCTAGACTTAACTTTTAGGGGGGGCGGTTTAAGAATGATGACTCCTCCCCCTAATCATAGCCCCTCCCACTTAGTAATGCCCTTCCCGTTCGCTTCTAAAATTTCCTATTGTTGCCATTACTAATAAAAATGTTGCCAGTTAGTGGAGAGAACCCTGCGCACTGGTGATACAGACTGGCGAATCGCCATTCCTTCCATCAGGGGTGGTAGAGGATAAGACAGTAGGGCAATTTAAACATGCATGGGATAGACATAAGGATATTCTTACAAAGAAATAAGGATCAGATAAGGTTAGAGATAAAAATAATGTAAAAAAAAAAAAAAAAGGGGCAGACTAGATGGGCCAAGTGGTTCTTATCTGCCGACAAATTCTGTTTCTACAGCACACAGAATGAGCCGAAATTCACATTATAGCACACTGAATGAGCTGACATTCACATTATAGCACACTGTATGAGCTGAAATTCACATCATAGCACACTGAATGAGCCGAAATTCACATTGTAGCACACTGTATGAGCCGAAATTCACATTATAGCACACAGAATGAGCTAAAATTCACATTATAGTACACAGTATGATCCGAAATTCACATTATAGCACACTGAATGAGCCGAAATTCACATCATAGCACACTGAATGAGCCGAAATTCACATCATAGCACACTGAATGAGCCGAAATTCACATCATAGCACACTGAATGAGCCGAAATTCACATTATAGCACACTGAATGAGCCGAAATTCACATCATAGCACACTGAATGAGCCGAAATTTACATTGCAGCACACTGAATGAGCCGAAATTCACATCATAGCACACTGAATGAGCCGAAATTCACATTATAAACAATAACACTTGTTTATCAGGCGCAAGTTTCCCTTAAGTCTAATTGAACACTTGTAAATAAATAATTGTAGTTGCTGCTCCCAACAGGTGATTTGGATTATCACCTAATTAAAGACAATATTTGGAAATAAATGAGAGCGCAATTGCAATTAAAAATATAGTAAATACTTTAATACATGCACAACATATATTAGACAAAATTAAAAACAAAGTTATTCTAAAAGGTTATTCTAAAAAGTCAAATAAATTATTGGTGCTTGACACACCCCCAGAGGGTTCCACAACCTGTAACTGATCCGGTAATTGTCTGTAAATCAATCACTGTCTCAAATGTTGGTAGCTTTTTCTACTATGTTTGAATAAAGTTCCACAGAATGATGGTTTTTTAGAAGTAAATCTGATGCTCACCGCTGCTGGAGTTCAATAGCAATAAACTTCCCATTATCTGATGCAGCGGAGGGAGAAGGAGCATACACCTCTCTGGATCCAAATGCCGTATGAAGAGAGGAAGGAGTGGCTGTCAGCAGCGCCGCTCACAGTGTCCCTGTCAGCCCGTGCTCCGTACTCCACAATTAGGGGCGAGCTTGATGAGATGTTTCTCAGGGTACACGTGGAAAGGAGCGCGGCTGTAGACTGGCAGTGGAACAGTGGAGACAGAGCCCGGCAGTGTTGTGGTCCTCACGGGGGTAGCCTTTACGCGTTTCTCCGCTGTCAACGTATAGCGGTTTCCTCAGATAATGGGAAGTTTATTGCTATTGAACTCCAGCAGCGGTGAGCATCAGATTTACTTCTAAAAAACCATCATTCTGTGGAACTTTATTCAAACATAGTAGAAAAAGCTACCAACATTTGAGACAGTGATTGATTTACAGACAATTACCGGATCAGTTACAGGTTGTGGAACCCTCTGGGGGTGTGTCAAGCACCAATAATTTATTTGACTTTTTAGAATAACCTTTTAGAATAACTTTGTTTTTAATTTTGTCTAATATATGTTGTGCATGTATTAAAGTATTTACTATATTTTTAATTGCAATTGCGCTCTCATTTATTTCCAGAAATTCACATTATAGCACACTGAATGAGCCGAAATTCACATTGTAGCACACTGAATGAGCCGAAAATTCACATTATAGCACACTGAATGAGCCGAAATTCACATTGTAGCACACTGAATGAGCCGAAATTCACATGATAGCACGCAGAATGAGGGAAAATTCACGATAGCACGCAGAATGAGGGAAAAATCACATTATAGCACACTGTATGAGGCAAAAATGACGTTATAGCACGCAGAATGAGACGAAATTGACATTATAGCACGCAGAATGAGGCAGAATTCACATGATAGCACGCAGAATTAGGGAAAAATCACATTATAGCACACTGTATGAGGCAAAAATGACGTTATAGCACGCAGAATGAGCCGAAATTGACATTATAGCACGCAGAATGAGGCAAAATTCACATGATAGCACGCAGAATGAGGAAAAATCACATTATAGCACACTGTATGAGGCAAAAATTACATGACAGCACGCAGAATGAGGCAAAATTCACATGATAGCACGCAGAATGAGGGAAAAATCACATTATAGCACACTGTATGAGGCAAAAATTACATGATAGCACGCAGAATAAGGCAAAATTCATATGATAGCACGCAGAATGAGGGAAAAATCACATTATAGCACACTGTAT
The DNA here is from genome assembly GCF_028390025.1 of Pseudophryne corroboree. NCBI lineage: Eukaryota > Metazoa > Chordata > Amphibia > Anura > Myobatrachidae > Pseudophryne > Pseudophryne corroboree. The sequence goes on from NC_086446.1 coordinate 222,376,539, forward strand.
GAGGCAAAAATTACATAGCACACAGAATCTAGGCAAAATTCAGCCAAATAATGCAGGGAGAAGAGGGGGGGAGAGAAATGGGAGACACACTCACACACACTCACTCACTCACTCACACACACTCACACACACTCCCACCTCATAGATGGAGGCCGGGCCCGCCAGGATATTGGGAACGGGGTGCAGAGCGGTGCAGCGCTGCGGAGGACGAAGACAGAGAGAGAGCGTCCTGACGCGCGTACAGGAAGGAGGGGGCGTGGTCAGAACAGAGGTCGCTGTACGCGAGTCAGGACGCTCCTCTCTCTCCTCGTCCCCCGCCGCGCTGCACCGCTGTCCACCCCGTTCCCAATACCGCACCGGGACCCGGCCTCCATCCCGGTGCCGGTATATGTAGGGGGGGCGTTCGCCCTAATCGCCCCCCCGCTAAATCCGTCACTGGCTCCATGGTGGTCATTCCGAGTTGATCGCAGCCAGCAACTTATAGCTGCTGCTGCGATCAATAGTCCACGCCTATGGGGGAGTGTATTTTAGCTTAGCAGGGCTGCGATCGCTTGTGCAACCCTGCTAAGCTAAAAAAAATTCAAGCAGTTTCAGAGTAGCCCTGGACATACTTACCCTGTGCGATGATCCCTGCGAAGCTGAAGCTGCTTCTGACGTCAGACATCCGCCCTCCGCTGGTCTGGACACACCTGCGTTTTTCAATCCACTCCCCGAAAACGTCCGCCAACGCTGTGGAGACGCCCAGGACCGCCTTCTTCCTGTCAATCTTCTTAGCGGTCCGCTCTGCGACCGCTTAGTTCTCTGGACGCGTCGTAACCCGGCGACCACTGTTGCCGGGAAATGTTGCGCACGTGCAATGCGGCCGCCACGCATTAGCATTCTGCACCTGTTCGCATTGCAGTGAAAAACCACTGCATGCAAAAGGGTTGGAATGACCCCCCCATGTGCAGTATCAGTTAAAAAAGAGGATTCCAGTTGATCTTCTCATTAAGGCCAGCAGGACTAGTGGTCCTTAATCTAGCTATCCAGCGGGCCTCTTTGATAAAAAATTTTTTGCTCTATCACCCCACATTGTGAAGCTGGTACATGGTGCCTAATTTAGACCTGATACCTAGCAAGCAATTTTTGCACTGCTGCGATCAGATAGTCACCGCCTACAGGGGGGAGTGTATTTTAGCTGTGCAAGTGTGCGAACGCATGTGTAGCAGAGCTGTACAGCCTGTCTGGGGGACCAGAATTTACGTTAGGAACCCTCCCTGCAAACGCATGGACACACCTGCATTTTTCCAGACACTCCCTGAAAACGGTCAGATGACACCCACAAATGCCTTCTTCCTGTCAATTTCCTTGTGATTGCCCGTGCGAACGGATTGCCGCACAAACCCATCGCTGAGCAGCGATCCGCTTTGTACCCATGCAACGCGCCTGCGCATTGCGGTGCATACTCATGCGCAGTTTGGACCTGATCGTCCACTGTGCAAAAACGCACAGCAGAGATCAGGTCTGAATTACCCCCATGGTCTATCATGAAATAACGGAGAGACTCCAAAGTATGGCTGGCATTCTTAAAATGTTTAGTGATTGGTTGGTCCACTACTTTGCCCTCAAGGGTCAAATTAATCGCTGACCTATGAACCGCCATTCTCTCCGAAAATTTCCTGATAGTCTGCCCTATATAATAATAAGACCACATGGGCAGACTATAATGTACACAACATAGGGGGTAATTTAGACCTGAACGCTGGGCAATCAGGCTGTCATGGTTGATGGCTATCAATCAGGCAGAGGCAATCACAGGGCTGAGACAGCCGTCGGCTGTCTGGCATGCGCAGTTCAGACCTGATCGGCTGCTGTGCAAAAACGCACAGCAGCGATCAGGTCTGAATTACCCCCATGGTCTATCATGACATAACGGAGAGACTCCAAAGTATGGCTGGCACAGCAGCGATCAGGTCTGAATTACCCCCATGGTCTATCATGACATAACGGTGAGACTCCAAAGTATGGCTGGCACAGCAGCGATCAGGTCTGAATTACCCCCATGGTCTATCATGAAATAACGGAGAGACTCCAAAGTATGGCTGGCAAAGCAGCGATCAGGTCTGAATTAGGCCCTATGGGGGTAATTCCAAGTTGATCGCAGCAGGATTTTTGTTAGCAGTTGGGCAAAACCATGTGCACTGCAGGGGAGGCAGATATAACATGTGCAGAGAGAGTTAGATTTGGGTGGGTTATTTTATTTCTGTGCATGGTAAATACTGGCTGCTTTATTTTTACACTGCAAATTAAATTGCAGATTGAACACACTACACCCAAATCTAACTCTCTCTGCACATGTTAAATCTGCCTCCCTTGCAGTGCACATGGTTTTGCCCAACTGCTTAAAAAAAGTCCAGCTGCGATCAACTTGGAATTACCCCCAAAGTTTGCTCTTTTCCAGTACTCTGGACTTACTCCTGTAGCTAATGACTGGTTGAATAAGTCTGTTAATGGTGCTACCAGCACCTCTCTAAGCTCTTTTAGTTTCCTTGGATGTATCCCATCTGGCCCCATAGATTTGTCCACTTTCAACTTTGAGAGTTCTCTTAGGACCTTCTCCTATGTAAATGTACAGTAGTTCCCAGTATTACATAGCATGTAATATAAACTCTTATTAACCCAATACAGAAACAGGATTTCTGCATTCAGGTCGCTATGGAAACCTGTTGATATTTCGATGTCATCAGAACTGTCTTGACAGCAGCTCTACATTTCTAGATAACTTGTAATAGTGATCTATTGCTAGCTGGCATATCAGCTAGCATTAGAGGTCTATTGAAAGTGACCTATTGTAGTAAACATATAAGGGAGGCATGATATAGCCTTTGTACAGTAAATATAAAAAAACAGGCGCTGATCACAGTATAATTATATCTGACAACCTGCAGCTTCTAATACACAAATTACTCAACCCTCAAAACAGTGAAACAATAGTATAAAAAAGAAGAAGCGCTGAGGAGGCTGCTGATTGATCCAAAAGGTGGGGAAACACGTTAAGGACTCTTTGTAACACACGCCCAGTGTTTTAAGTCCTATGGGTCACATGTACTAAGCAGTGATAAAAGTGGAGAAGTGAGCCAGTGGAGAAGTTGCCCATGGCAACCAATCAGCATTGACGTAACATTTATAATTTGCATACTATAAACATATACAGAGCAGCTGATTAATTGCCATGGGCCACTTCTCCACTGGCTCACTTCTCCACTTTTACCACTGCTTAGTACATGCCCCCCTAAGTCCCTAGCAGTTGCTGGCGTGGAACAGAAAGACTCCTCTGTGAAGCTACTATATATATATATATATATATATATATACATACACCCATGAAATTTTTTTTATTTTAATAGGTACTATAAACTAAAAACTTCTCTGAAACTTTAAAAAAACTGTCTGGTTACAGTCCCTATTATCATTAAATGGTTAATAGTTAATTTAACACACATACTTCATATTGCAAATAATGCATCCCATCCTGCTAACCGAAGCTGAGAACTGGTGCTCACTGCATTTTATAGATCTCAATAAAGGTTCATAAAGAATTTCCAGTTGCCTTGAAAACTTGTGTTTTCGAATGGGCCTATTTGGTAACAAGCCTTTTGAGAGGTAATGTCTTTAGTTTATCAGCACATTCCATACAGTTATTGCAGTGCCATGTTGTATATTATATATTTTTTGTATTATTATGTTGCTGCTATAAATAGGATTTTATTTTCTCGTAGTCCGTAGAGGATGCTGGGGTCCAGATTAGTTCCATGGGGTAAAGACGGTCCACTAGGAGCCATTGGCACTTTAAGAGTTTGAGAGTGTGGGCTGGCTCCTCCCTCTATGCCCCTCCTACCAGACCCAGTCTAGAAACTGTGCCCGAGGAGACGGACATCTTCGAGAGTAGGATTACACAGATAGTGGCGAGATTCACACCAGCTCACACACAAGGTAACCCAAGCTAACTAGCATGAAATATCAGCAACGGCTGATCAGTATTAATTACCCAGTAACAAAACCAGTACTTACCAAGAACTAAGCAGTACTGAACTAAATAACCACTGCAGGATCACGAAGCGTTGGGCGGGCTCCCAGCATCCTCTACGGACTACGAGAAAATTATTTACCAGTAGGTAATTAAAATCCTATTTTCTCTTACATCCTAGAGGATGCTGGCATCCACATTAGTACCATGGGGATGTACCAAAGCTCCCAGAATGGGAGGGAGAGCGCAGAGTCTCCTGCAGAACCACTTGATCAAACTTTAGGTCCTCAGAGGCCAAAGTATCGAACTTGTAGAACTTTGCAAACGTGTTCGACCCCGACCAAGAAGCTACTTGGCAGAGTTGCAATGCCGAGACACCCCGGGCAGCTGCCCAGGAAGAAACCACTTTACGAGTAGAGTGGGCCTTAACAGACGTAGGACACGGCAAGCCTGCCGTAGAATACGCATGCTGGATAGTGAACCTGATCCAGCGAGATATCGTCTGCTTAGAAGCAGGACACCCAAATTTCTTGGGATCATACAGGACAAACAGAGAGTCCGATTTTCTGTGACAAGCAGTCATCCTCACATAGATCTTTAGAGCCCTTACAACATCTAAGGACTTGGATGAAATTGAGGAGTCAGTAGCAAATGGCACCACAATAGGTTGGTTGATATGAAATACCGACACAACCTTCAGAAGAAACTGCTGACGTGTCCGGAGCTCAGCTCTATCTTCATGAAAGATCAAGTATGGGCTTTTACATGACATAGCCCCCAACTCCGACACATGTCTAGCAGAAGCTAAGGCCAACAAAGTGACAGCCTTCCATGTCAGAAACTTGACCTCAAACCAATCCGACTGGAGGAACTGCAACACCACGTTAAGATCCCAGGGCGCCGTAGGCGGAACAAAGGGAGGTTGGATGTGCAGAACTCCCATCAAAAAAGTCTGAAACCTCAGGGAGGGCAGCCAACTGTTTCTGGAAGAAAATGGATAGGGCCGAAATTTGGACCTTTATGGATCCTAACCTCAGGCCCATATCCACACCTGCTTGCAGCAAGAGGAGAAAACATCCCAGCTGAAACTTCACCATAGGAAACTTCTTGGACTCACACCAAGACACATATTTTTTCCAACTACGATGGTAATGTTTAGACGTTACTCCTTTCCTAGCCTGTATCAGGGTAGGAATAACCTTGCTTGGAATGCCCTTCCGAGCTAGAATCTGGCGTTCAACCTCCATGCCATCAAACGTAGCCATGGTAAGTCTTGATAGGCGAATGGCGCCTGCTGCAGCAGGTCCTCCCGAAGAGGAAGAGGCCTCGGCTCTTCTAGCAGTAATTCCAGAAGATCCGCATACCAAGCCCTTCTTGGCCAGTCCAGAGCAATGAGGATTGCCTGAACTCTTGTTCTCATTATGAGTTTGAGAACTCTTGGAATTAGTGTAAGTGGAGGAAACACGTACACCGACGGAGTCACTAGGGCGTCCACCACCACTGCTTCAGGGTCCCTCGACCTGGAACAATACCGCCAAAGCTCCTTGTTGAGACGAGAGGCCATCATGTCAATCTGGGGCACTCCCCAAAGATCTGTTACCTCCGTGAACACCTCCGGATGGAGACACCATTCTCCTGGATGGAGATCGTGTCTGCTGAGGAAGTCCGCTTCCCAGTTGTCTACCCCCGGAATGAAGATTGCTGACAGCGCCAACACGTGCTTTTCTGCCCAGAGGATGATTTTTGTTACCTCTGACATTGCAGCTCTGCTCTTTGTTCCACCTTGTCGGTTTATGTAAGCCACTGTCGTTACATTGTCCGACTGTACTTGAATGGATCGATTTCTCAGAAGATGGGCCGCTTATAGAAGACCGTTGTATACGGCTCTTAGTTCCAGAATGTTTATCAGCCACCTTCCTTGGAAGGTTTCCCCTTGAGTGACTGCACCCCAGCCCCAGAGACTTGCATCCGTGATTAGAAGGATCCAGTCCTGAATCCCGAACCTGCGGCCCTCCAGAAGGTGAGGTAATTGCAGCCACCAGAGGAGTGAAATCCTGGCCTTTGGTGACAGACATATTCTCTGGTGCATGAGTAGATGGGATCATGACCACTTGTCCAGGAGATCCAGTTGGAAGGACCGAGCGTGAAACCTCCCATACTGCAGAACCTCGTAAGAGGACACCATCTTCCCCAGAAGGCGAATGCACTGATTAACCGGCACCCGGGGTGGCTTCAGGGCATCCCGGACCATTGTTTGTATCACCAACGCTTTTTCCTCTGGAAGAAATACCCTCTGCACCTCCGTGTCGAGGATCATTCCCAGAAAGGACAACCTCCTGGTTGGTTCCAAATGAGATTTTGGGATATTCAGGATCCAACCATGTTCCTTGAGAAGCTGGGTCTTGAGAGCTATAGACTGAAACAGCTTCTCATTGGATGATGCCTTTATCAGCAGATCGTCCAGATATGGAATTAGGTTCACCCCCTGCCTGCGAAGGAGAACCATAATTTCCGCCATCACCTTGGTGAAAACCCTTGGTACTGTGGAGAGGCCAAATGGTAGGGACTGGAACTGAAAATGACAGTCCAATAGTGCAAATTGGAGATAAGCCTGATGCGGCAACCAAATAGGAATGTGGAGGTACGCATCCTTGATATCCAGGGATACCAGGAATTCCCCCTCTTCCAGACCTGATATCACTGCCCTTAGATACTCCATTTTGAACTTGAACTCCCTCAGAAAGGGGTTTAGTGATTTTAAGTTCAGAATGGGCCTGACCGAACCATCCAGTTTCGGTACCACGAAAAGGTTCGAATAGTAACCAGTGTTCTGCATTTGAGGATGGACTGGTACAATGACCTGTGCCTCCATCAACTTCTGGATGGCTCCCTGTAGGGTAGCCCTGTCTGCCGGCAAAGCTGGCAAGCCCGATGTGAAGAACCGATGAGCAGGGTGATCTTGAAATTCCAGCCAGTACCCCTGGGACACAATATTTAGTACCTAGGGGTCCAGGCCGGATGACACCCAGACGTGACTGAAATGTCTGAGTCTCGCCCCCACCGGTCCTACCTCCAGGCTGTGCTGTCCACCATCATGTTCTTGGGAACCTGCCGCAGCAGGTTTCTTGGACTTTGGTCGGCCCCCTCTAAAGAAGGTGTTGGCCGGTTTGGTCTTTCTTGGTTTAGAAACCCGAAAGGACTGAGATGCAGGTGAAGAAAAAGGTTTCTTCATAGCAGGAGCTGCTGAGGGATGAAAAGGGGACTTACAGTACCCGCTGTAGCCGTGGAGATCCACGCATCCAGTGCTTCCCCAAAGAGAGTTTGACCTGTGTAGAGTAGGGTCTCCACACCTCTCCTGGATTCTACTTTGGCAGACCACTGGCGCAGCCACAGTCCTCGACGAGCTGAGACGGACATGGAAGAAATTCCTACAGCCATTGAACCCAGGTCTTTTATGGATTCCACCATAAAACCTGCGGAATCCTGAATGTTACGGAGAAACAATTTAATGTCACTCTTATCTAACGTATCCAAATCCTCAAGTAACGTGCCTGACCACTTTACTATAGCTTTGGAAATCCATGCACAGGCAATAGTAGGACGTAGTATCGCCCCTGAAGCCGTGTATATGGATTTGAGCGTAGTATCAATTTTGCGATCAGCCGGCTCCTTTAAGGCGGTAGATCCTGGGACAGGAAAAAACACCTTTTTTGAGAGTCTGGATACAGACGCGTCCACTATGGGTGGATTTTCACATTTCTTTCTATCCTCCTCAGGGAAGGGGAAAGCAACCAGAACCCTCCTAGGAATCTGGAATTTTTTCTCTGGATTTTCCCATGCTTTCTCAAAAATAGCATTTAATTCCTTGGACGCAGGGAAGGTTAGTGAGGCTTTCTTATTTTCAGTAAAGTAAGCCTCCTCAACCTATTCAGGTGTTGTGTCAGTAATATTCAACACATCTCTAATAGCCTCTATCATCAACTGCACCCCTTTTGCAAGAGATGCGGCCCCCCTGAGTAGGACCCATCACCATCTGCCGTGTCAGAGTCGGTATCCGTGTTGTCTTGCATGATCTGGGCAAGAGCACATTTGTGGGAACCCACAGAGGGGGGGCGGGGGGGGGCTGAGGTAACAGAACCAGACCAAACTGCCATAGAATTCCGTAAAACCTGAGTTGCAGATTCATTCTGAGCAACCCTAGCAGAAATCTGAGAAATCATAGTTTTGATAAAGGATAACCACTCCGGCTCCCTTGCTGGTATCTGCGCTACAACAGTGCAATCCTGATTACATGGAATGAGATCATCCTGAGAGGACATGTCCTCAGCTGCATTTGACACAGAGTCCCTGTACATAGCTGACTGAAGACCCCAAACACTCCACACACACACAGGTTAGGTTAGACAGAGTTTCCCCCCTGAGAATGGCAAGAGAGACACAGAGATCAGCGCCAAACCACTCACAGCGCTGTTATATATGAAGGACACCCCTTATCAGCGCCTACTGTGTACTGTAATAGTTGCACAGATCTAATTCACTGCCTCCCCTCCCTTCTACAACCCCCTGGTACCGCACAGGATAGTTGGAGTTGCTTGGAGGGACAGATCTGTCAGCGTCAGTGTACAGGAACTGCAGGCAGGAAAATGGCGCTGAACGCTGCTGGGTCTGCTCTGAGGAGAAGCTCTGCCCCTTGAAGATGGCGCGTCTTCCCACACAAATTTTTTATACTGGCCTGAGGACTCCATCGCACGACGGGGGATACCGTCCCCTGTTGAGCGCCTGTGTATGGAGGATTGTGATGCTAGCCTGGGGATTCAGTCTCCGGTTAGCGTCTGTGACCATTGTAGGGTATTAAGACGCTGCCTCAGGACGCCCCTCAAAGCGTCAACACTGTGTGCTGCTGAGCCTTCCTGGAGTGCAGCCGCTCAGAGCTGTGCTCCTACCCTTGTGCCGCCATATCTCGCCTCTTCTGATCTTCTGGCTCTGTAAGGGGGTGGCGGCATGCTGCCAAGGTGAGCGATCCCCTGTGGCGGGGAACATTCGATCCCCTCAGGAGCTCAGTGCCCTGTCAGCGGAGATAGTGGCTCAGACCCCGCAGGGCGGACACTACTCCCCCCCCCTTAGTCCCTCGAAGCAGGGAGGCTGTTGCCAGCAGCCTCCATGTAAAATAATAAACTCTAAAATAAACTTTTTCTAAAGAAGCTCTGTAGAGCTCCCCTAGCTGTGACCGGCTCCTCCGGGCACATTTTCTAAACTGGGTCTGGTAGGAGGAGCATAGAGGGAGGAGCCAGCCCACACTCTCAAACTCTTAAAGTGCCAATGGCTCCTAGTGGACCCGTCTATACCCCATGGTACTAATGTGGACCCTAGCATCCTATAGGACGTAAGAGAAAAATGCATATGTTTTAAAGCGTTTCTATGTTGTTTTTTTACACATACAAACAGTGAGAGTTAGCAGTGGTGTAATAAGTTTACATAGTGTTAACTATGACAACTGGCTTTTTAGGTTAAATCCTCCTAAGGGATTGATACTGTCTGGAAAGAATAGTGGACAGCATTATATGGCAGTTCGCCAGTTTACCCCCTTCATCTACCTTCAAATTCAACCTCTTTTTTATACATCTTTATGAAATGACAATAGTGTTACATAAGGGTACTTTAAATTCTGTAGGGTACTAACAGGAAGTTACTGCCAACTTTTTGGTTGTTAGTGACGAATGAAGATTACTACTGTGTGCTCCAACTGTGTTATTTAGCTATATTATTGTATGTTCATGGGGACCGCTGTCTATGAGGTGTGACTGATAATAAAATAAATACTGTACCACTTAAAAATATAGTCAGCAAAAAATGCTTTGAACACTTCTTAATTTCATCAATTATTAAGGATTATTAAGTATTTTCACAACTAATGATTTAATTTATTTTTTTTGTGTCGCCAGCCAAACATTTCAGAACCTTGTTTCCCTATGTAGAAAGGGTTGTTTGTTCCACTATTGAAAGTTCTCCTTGAGAACTGGGTCACAGTCCTTTATTTTTTTTTAGTAATTTCGCCAACAATATAATGTCTTCTTTTCTCTTTTTCTCTAAGGTTGGAAGAACGCCGGCTTCTGTTTTGGAAATACTATGTAATAGCTTCTTCTAATAAAACATGACAGTAATGAACAAATCTGAAATAAATAGAGCTGATGGTGCTCTTCATACTTTTACAAACCTTTGACACATTCAGACTCTGACCAGTTCCAGATAAAAACCACAGTACTATTGCTCTCCAGTAGGAAACAGCTCTTTTGTAAATTAGTATCACAGTAATCATTGACTAAAAATGATGGCATTGTGCAGGTAATGACAGCATTCCAGGTTATCAGGAGGAGAGATTCTTTTACAAACAAGTTAACTCTTTCAAACTGGTATCCACTCAGCGACACAGCTCTACGTTTAAACTACTGTAATTTATTATTAATTAGCTGATTTGTATGATTTGTATCCTAAAAACTGAATTATGATGGTCAACTTATAACTACAGGATGTTGTGCGAAAACAAAGCTCGCTCAAATCAATGCCATAAAGGAAATAAAGTTCAAGCGTGAAAGATCCATAAAGTTTTTTTTATGTTATTGGCAGGCAATTTTTAGGAAAAGATAGTGGTGATGGATAGGTGACATGAATAATAATGATGATTAAGAAAAAACAAACAAGAAAGTCTACAAGCAGGTTTCCCCAAGTCAAGCTTGAATACAATTCCAGATAAAGATAAAACCATAAAAGTAATCTAAAGTTTTAAATGTAATTATAATAAAATCTCTCCCAACATTGCAGATCATTACAGATCCGTGAATCGTGACAGGGGGCATTGCCATGGCATACATGGTGTATGACCACATTACAATGAGAACATTGCCAATTTATCTCTTTTCCAGTGCTAGGTTCCTAAACATCTCCATACATACATTACAGAACAGCAGGGAATGGGAGATACTGGAGCCTAACTTTCTCACCAATGGGACAAAGGAGATCAGAATATATTACCAATGATTGGGATACTGGCTGTCAGTTTACAGACAGTGGCATCCCGGCCGCCAGTATGCCGGCAGCGGGGTGAGTGCAGAGAGTTCCCCTGCTGCGTTCGCCGCAGGTTCTATTCCTACTCTATGGTTGTCATGGACAGCCACGAGTGGGAATAGCCCCTGTGAGCCGGGATTCAGGCTGGTGGCATTGTCAGTAGTTGGGATTCTGGTTTCAATATACTGACCGCCGGGATCCCGACTGCCAGCAATTTAACTGCATCCTGGGACAAAGCTGATGTGACAGAAACATCAGTACAGAGTTATCAAATTGGTAGTTGGGAGTTATTGTACATAAAAATATGGGGCCTGATTCAGGTCCGGACGCTGATGCGGTGCATGCCGCAAAGTTCCGATGTTCGATACTTTGCGCATATTCTGGACTCGTGCTGTGCATGTGCAGTAAGGGTCTACGACGTACAGTCTCACTATGGCATGAGACTGTCAGTGATTGTCAGTCTGATACCATTTGGGGGAAGGGAAGGGGTGGTGACGTCCTCAGTTTCTCAAAACGGAGCTGTGTTGCCACTGTTGCTGGGGAGGGAAAGGACAGAGATTTCTTGGCCTATTGATAGGACCTGCGGTGGCCAGCTTACGCAACCCCATGAGTCACACAGCCAGTTGATGGTGTCGAAGATGATCCAATACTGCATCCTAGAACGCAGTTCAGATCAGTAATGCGTGCAGGGGCATGATGACTTGTGCTGCAATACCATATTAATGCTATCACTGCTGCTTCCATGTAAGTATCAGCGATAGCTCCTCCACCACATCTGAATCAGGACCATAGTGCACAACTGAGGTTATTCCAATGGTCACAGAATTAATTGGATGCTCAGTGCTTTCAAATAATTATCCTAACACTGCTATCCTTAAAATGTCATCCCATATAGATTGGTAAAATGGTCCCATATAAATAAGGAGCCCAGTAAAGATGCATACCTTCTAATTGTCCGGATTTTGGCAGGACTGTTCTATTTTGCTACATTGTTGCATTTGTTAGGCGCCGGGGTCCGCGATGTCCTCGCGGCCCGGCGCCTAGCAACTAGGGACGCCAAGCGTGCTAGCCGCCGGGTCCCTAGCAACGCTGGGACGCCGTGCGTGCGTAGCCGCCGGCTCCCTAGCAACGCAGGGACGCCGGGCGCGATGAGCCGCCTGGACCCTAGCAACGGGGACGCCACGGGCGGACCGCGTTCCCCGTTGCAGGGTCAATTTAGTACACACACACACACTGATCTTCTGGGCGTGCAGCAGGGCAGCTGCACAGCATTTATGGCAATCAGACTCTGAACATCTGATTGGAGGACTCCTTGTTAAATACTTTCTCAGTGCTTCACACAGACGCCGGTAATAGCTTCCTGCATGCTGCTTAGGTTTGCTGAACGTCTGTTCCAGTCCTGCTGTGTCCGGTCATTCCTGTCCTCAGAGTTCCTGAATCTTGGAGTTGTCATCTCATCCCAAGAAGTCTTCTGGTCCTCTATTGTCCGCCACGATCGCCAGAGAATCTCGTGTGGTGTTCGTGAGTTGCGGCTCTGCCGTGTGCTGCGGCTCAGCCCGCTTTATTTTGTATTCTGTTTCGGAGCATTTGCGGAGGGTTCCGCTTCCACAAGTCCTCTCCGGAACTCGGCGGTGCCGGGTAGGAGAGTGGACAAGTGGATATTTTGGTTGTCCTTTTCCCTGGCGGTTTTTCCGCACATATTCTAGTTTTAAGTTAGCTTGTAGCCCCTGGCTTTGTTGCTGAGTTAGAGGGCCCCTTGTTATCATCACCCTGTCTCGGATTTCCCTTTGTCTCCCATTAAGACCTGAGGGGGCATCGGAGTTGGGCAGACGTAATCCGCCCTTCAAACGCGGCTGCCATGGGCTCAAGCAACTATAGTCTCGCAAGGGATTTCTGACAGCACGGGCGAGACAACGGAGTTAGGGCGCAAGGGGCTATTTTCCATTCCCGCTCCCTTTCCCAGCATTACGTTCCAGTGCTCAGGTCCTTGTTATAAGATCTCCTCAGACCAGAGTGCTGGAATCATAACATTATTACCGGCCATACCAAAACTTAAAATTAAACGGGGTTTAATTTTTTCTCATTCTGTTTTTGTGAGACTTTATCAGCCTCATGAATCCGACAGGTTTAGGGCCAAATCCCGGTCAGCTCTTAGTCAACCAGATTCAAGAACTTACTCAGATGGTTCAGGATCTTTCTCTTCGGGTGAGATCGCAGGAAGATCTTTTGCGAGCCTCCCCGAAGGTAGTCCCTGAACCAAAGATGCATTTGCCCGACCGTTTTTCCGGTGATAGAAAATAATGTTTTAATTTTAAAGAATCCTGTAAACTTTATTTTTGTTTAAGACCTACATCCTCTGTTAATGAATCTCAGCGGGTTGGGATTATTATTTCTTTACTCCAGGGGGGTCCTCAGACCTGGGCATTTGGTTTAAGAGCAGAGGATCCTGCATTGTTATCTGTAGACGCCTTTTTTAAGTCTTTAGGGCTCTTGTATGATGACCCAGATAGAGAGGCGTCCGCTGAGAGTCAGCTGCGCGCTCTCAAACAAGGTAGAAATCCTGCGGAGGTTTATTGTACCGAGTTTCGCCGTTGGTCGAACGACTGTGGCTGGAATGACCCGGCCCTGCGCAGTCAGTTTCGCCTCGGTTTATCTGAATTTATTAAAGACAGTCTCCTCCAGTACCCTGCTCCTGAGACTCTCGATAAACTCATGGAGCTTGCTATAAAGATTGATCGTCGTCTCCGAGAGCGGAGGGCTGAAAGAGGAACATCTGTAAGGTCTAGTCCTTGTGTATATTCCTTTCCAGAGGACGTCGAGGAGCCCATGCAGATGGGTCTCTCCCGGTTGTCTCCTGAGGAAAAAACCAGAAGACAAAATTCCGGTCTTTGTCTATACTGTGGTGGTTAAGGGACATTTTGCTCGTAATTGCCTGAACAAGTCGGGAAACGCTTTGACCAGGTGAATTGTGAGGGGGTACACTTAGGTCTGCAGCTTATCTCCTCGAACAACTCTCTTTTAGTCCCTGTTAAGGTTTCCTTTGGCAGCCTCAGTTCTTTGGTGTCGGCTTTTGTCGACAGTGGAGCTGCAGGAAACTTTATGGATTTAACTTGGGCTAAGGCCTTAGGCATCCCACAGTTATCATTAGATAGATGTATCACCATGCACGGCTTAGATGGGGGTCCGCTTTCCAATGGGGTAATTACTCACCGTACACCTCCAGTAGTACTTACAGTAGGAGCCTTACATTCTGAAGATATTGAATTCTACCTTACACATTGCCCGGCAGTTCCTGTTGTTCTGGGTCACCCTTGGCTTGCCTTTCATAATCCCACCATTGATTGGCGGTCTGGGGAGATTTCCCATTGGGGTACATTTTGTGCTAAGGAATGTATTTCGTATCCAGTCAGAGTTGCAGCAATCGTTCCAGAGCTCATTCCTGTGGAACACCAAGAGTTTGCCGATGTCTTCTCCAAAGGCAATGCGGACATTCTGCCTCCCCATCGGCCTTATGATTGTGCAATTGAGCTAGTTCCAGGTGCCACTTTGCCTAAGGGGAGATTATATGCCTTGTCCGGGCCAGAAACTACGGCCATGAATAATTATATTCAGGAAAGCCTAGAGAAGGGATTTATTAGACCATCAAAATCTCCTTTAAGTGCAGGTTTTTTCTTTGTGGAGTAAAAAGATGGCTCGCTTAGACCATGCATTGACTTTAGGGCCCTGAATAAAATCTCCGTTAAAAACACCTATCCTTTGCCGTTAATTTCTGTACTTTTTGATCAATTACGTTCTGCTGTGATTTTTTCTAAAATTGACCTTAGAGGAGCTTACAACCTCATCCGAATTAAATCTGGGGATGAGTGGAAGACGGCTTTCAGCACTCAGTCGGGTCACTACGAATACCTGGTGATGCCGTTCGGCCTGTCTAATGCTCCGGCAGTTTTTCAAGACCTCATTAACGATGTTCTCCGTGACTTCCTAGGGAAATTCGTGGTCGTTTATTTAGACGACATCTTGATTTATTCTGAATCGATGGAACAACATGTTACCCAGGTGCGTCTGGTTCTTCAAAAGTTACGTGAGAATCATTTATATGCCAAGCTGGAAAAGTGTGATTTTCACGTCACGGAAGTATCTTTTTTAGGGTACATAATTTCTCCTCAGGGATTTTCCATGGAACCAAAGAAGCTCCAGGCCATCCTTAATTGGGTGCAACCCACTAATTTAAAAGCAATTCAGCGCTTTTTAGGGTTTGCGAATTATTATAGGAGGTTCATTCATTCTTTTTCTGACCTGGTTGCTCCCATAGTAGCTATGACAAAAAAAGGAGCGGATCCTACCAACTGGTCGCATGAAGCTGAATTGTCCTTCCAGGCCTGGAAACAAGCCTTTGTCTCGGCTCCAGTCCTTAGACATCCTAATCCGGAATTGCCCTTTGTTGTGGAGGTTGATGCCTCAGAAGTTGGAGTGGGGGCTGTCCTTTCTCAAGAGGATCCGGAGTCTCTGGAGTTACATCCTTGTGCCTTTATGTCCAGGAAATTCTCCTCCGCTGAATCCAACTATGATGTTGGTAATCTGGAGTTACTGGCGGTGAAATGGGCTTTCGAGGAGTGGAGGCATTGGCTGGAGGGAGCTAAACATACTATTTCGGTTTTGACTGACCATAAGAACCTGCAATATATTGAATCAGCTAAATGGCTTAATGCTCGGCAGGCACGTTGGGCATTATTTTTTACTCGTTTCAGGTTTATAATAACTTTCAGGCCTGGTTCCAAGAATACAAAAGCTGATGCCCTGTCACGTAGCTTTCTTCCAGGTCACAATAGCAATCCTGTTGTTACCCCCATACTTCCGTCTTCGGTCATCCGGGCAGGCCTCACACAGGATTTATTTACCCAGTTAAACCAGCTTCAACACCAAGCTCCTAGACTTACTCCTGCTGGTCGTCTTTATGTCCCTGAAATTTTGAGAGCCACTGTTTTAACTGAATTTCATGACAACAAAGTCTCAGGGCATCCGGGAATCACTAAGACATTGGAATTGGTCTCTCGCTCAGTGTGGTGGCCTAGTCTTTCTAAAGACGTTAAGGAATTTGTTCATTCATGCCAGGTTTGTGCACAGCATAAGGTTCCTCGTTCGTTGCCTATCGGGCAACTCATGCCTTTAGCTGTTCCTCTCAGGCCATGGTCTCATATTTCCATGGATTTTGTGGTTGACCTTCCCCTTTCAGCCGGATTCCGAGTCATTTGGGTGGTAGTGGACCGTTTTAGTAAAATGGCTCATTTTATTGCTCTTCCCCGATTGCCTTCTGCTCAAGGGTAGGCAGTTTTGTTCCTCCACCATGTGTTCAGGCTTCATGGGTTGCCCACTGATATTGTTTCTGATCGGGGTCCACAATTCATCGCACAATTCTGGAAATGTTTTTGTGCCTCATTGAAGATGAAACTGTCTTTAATATCTGGTTATCACCCACAGTCTAACGGGCAAACCGAACGAGCCAACCAGTCATTAAAACAATATTTGCGTTTGTATTCAGCCAAACTCCAGAATAATTGGTCCGAGTTTCTCCCTTTGGCTGAATTTGCTTACAATAACTCTTGTCATTCCTCCACCAAAGAGTCTCCATTCTTTTTAGTTTTTGGTTTTCACCCCAGAGCCAATTCTTTTTTTTATCATTCTCCAGTCTCCTCGCTAACCTTGACCTCCCATCTCAGAGCAATTTGGAAAAAAGTGCACCTTGCTCTCAGAAAAGCGGCCTTCCGAGAGAAGAAATTTTCTGACAGGCTCCGACGTCCTTGCACTTTTAAGGTGGGAGATAAAGTGTGGTTGTCAACTCGCAACATCAGGCTTCGACAATCCTCGGCTAGACTGGGACCCAAATTTATTGGACCGTTTCTTATTATTAAGAAGGTCAACCCAGTTGCCTTTCGGCTACGTTTACCAAAATCTCTCAAGATTGGAAATACTTTTCACTGTTCCCTGTTGAAACAATACGTTTCTTCCAGTAGATTTCCTCGGAGGATCTCTCAGGGTAGATCTCCAGTGGATGTACAGGGACAACAGGAGTTTTTGGTAGAGAAAGTTCTTGATTCCAAATTGTCCCGGGGTCGGCTTTATTTTTTAGTTCATTGGAAAGGCTATGGTCCGGAGGAAAGGTCTTGGGTCCTGGATAAGGATCTTCATGCCCCTAGGCTCCAGAGGGCATTTTTTCGGGAATTTCCTCAGAAACCTGGCTTTAGGGGTTCCTTGACCCCTCCTCAAGGGGGGGTACTGTTAGGCGCCGGGGTCCGCGATGTCCTCGCGGCCCGGCGCCTAGCAACTAGGGACGCCAAGCGTGCTAGCCGCCGGGTCCCTAGCAACGCTGGGACGCCGTGCGTGCGTAGCCGCCAGCTCACTAGCAACGCAGGGACGCCGGGCGCGATGAGCCGCCTGGACCCTAGCAACGGGGATGCCACGGGCGGACCGCGTTTCCCGTTGCAGGGTCAATTTAGTACACACGCACACTGATCTTCTGGGCGTGCAGCAGGGCAGCTGCACAGCATTTAGGGCAATCAGACTCTGATCATCTGATTGGAGGACTCCTTGTTAAATACTTTCTCAGTGCTTCACACAGACGCCGGTAATAGCTTCCTGCATGCTGCTTAGGTTTGCTGAACGTCTGTTCCAGTCCTGCTGTGTCCGGTCATTCCTGTCCTCAGAGTTCCTGAATCTTGGAGTTGTCATCTCATCCCAAGAAGTCTTCTGGTCCTCTATTGTCCGCCACGATCGCCAGAGAATCTCATGTGGTGTTCGTGAGTTGCAGCTCTGCCGTGTGCTGCGGCTCAGCCCGCTTTATTTTGTATTCTGTTTCGGAGCATTTGCGGAGCGTTCCGCTTCCACAAGTCCTCTCCGGAACTCGGCGGTGCCGGGTAGGAGAGTGGACAAGTGGATATTTTGGTTGTCCTTTTCCCTGGCGGTTTTTCCGCACATATTCTAGTTTTAAGTTAGCTTGTAGCCCCTGGCTTTGTTGCTGAGTTAGAGGGCCCCTTGTTATCACCCTGTCTCGGATTTCCCTTTGTCTCCCATTAAGACCTGAGGGGGCATCGGAGTTGGGCAGACGTAATCCGCCCTTCAAACGCGGCTGCCATGGGCTCAAGCAACCATAGTCTCGCAAGGGATTTCTGACAGCACGGGCGAGACAACGGAGTTAGGGCGCAAGGGGCTATTTTCCATTCCCGCTCCCTTTCCCAGCATTACGTTCCAGTGCTCAGGTCCTTGTTATAAGATCTCCTCAGACCAGAGTGCTGGAATCATAACAGCATAAGGGGAGATATGTCACATCATTGTTCCTATCAGGGAACATGTACATGCCAGTGAATGTGTGTCAGAGGGGTAGCCAGAGGCGGAACTACCGCCAGTGCATCCAGTCCGTTGCACTGGGGCCCGCCTCTGTCCAGGGGCCCAAAGCATGTAATGAGTCAAACTGACTCATTACATGCCGCTGTGTGCTGCGGGCAACCGCTGCCCGCAGCGCACAGCTGCCCGGAGAGGAGAGGAGCAGCGGTACGGGGGAAGGAGGAGGAGGGAGGCGGAGGAGGCAGCTGCAGCAGCGCTTTGTTACTGGTTGAGGCGCTGCTGCTGCTGCCCCTCTGCTTCACTATAGGCTGTCTTCTGAGAACAGCCTATAGTGAAGCAGAGGGGCAGCAGCAGCGCCTCCACCAATAACACAGCGCTGCTGCGGCTCCCTCCTCCACCTCACTCCTCCTCCTTCTCTACTGCCCGGGAATCGTCAAGCTGCACCGAGGAGCCTGAGCCAGCGGAGAGGGTAAGTATAATTCTTCTTTCTTTCTTTCTTACTTTCTTTCTTTCTTTCTTTCTTTCTTTCTTTCTTTCTTTCTTTCTTTCTTTCTTTCGACTGCCTGCCGCAATGTGTAAAAAGGGGGAATCTGCCTGCCGCTATGTGTAAAAACGGGGAATCTGCCTGCCTGCCGCAATGTGTAAAAATGGGGAATCTGCCTGCCGCAATGTGTAAAAATGGGGAATCTGCCTGCCGCAATGTGTAAAAATGGGGAATCTGCCTGCCGCAATGTGTAAAAAGGGGGAATCTGCCTGCCGCAATGTGTAAAAATGGGGAATCTGCCTGTCGCTATGTGTAAAAATGGGGAATCTGCCTGCCGCAATGTGTAAAAAGGGGGAATCTGCCTGCCGCAATGTGTAAAAAGGGGGAATCTGCCTGCCGTAATGTGTAAAAAGGGGGACGCTGTGTGCCGTAATGTGTAACAAGGGCACGCTGTCTGCCGTAATGTGTAAAAAGGGGACGCTATCTGCCGTAATGTGTAAAAAGGGGACGCTGTCTGCCGTAATGTGTAAAAAGGGGGACGCTGTCTGCCGTTATGTGTAAAAAGTGTACGCTGTCTGCCGCTATGTTTAACAAGGTGTAAAAATGGGATGCTGTCTGCCGTTATGTGTAAAAAGGGGACGCTGTCTGCCGTTATGTGTAAAAAGTGTACGCTGTCTGCCGCTATGTGTAACAAGTGCACGCTGTCTGCCGTTATGTGTAAAAAGGGGACGCTGTCTGCCGTTATGTGTAAAAAGTGCACGCTGTCTGCCGTAATGTGTAAAAAAGGGTGACGCTGTCTGCCGTAATGTGTAAAAAGGGGACGCTGTCTGCCGTAATGTGTAAAAAGAGGAATCTGTCCGCTGTAAGGTGTAAAAGGGTCTCTACCTGGTGTAGTGGTGCTACTGTGCGGCGTAATTTGAATGATGGAGACTACTGTGCACCGTTTTATGAATTGGTATTATTTTGTGGCCACACCCCTTCCCCACGAAGCCACGCCACTATGTATTTTTGCGCGCGCCTACGGCGCGCACTGCCCCTGTTTTGCATGCAGGGGTGGGGCTCCGATGCCGTTTCTTGCACACAGTGCTAAAATGTCTAGTTACGGCACTGTTGGTAGGTATCCATTTCTCTGGCCCTGAGCCGGTCCCCCTCACCAGATCCTCTCCAGGGGTGAGGGGGTGGACTTGGATGGGATGGGGTGGGGGGGGGGGGGGCAAAGCATTTTGTCGCACCTGGGCCCACCGCTCGTTAGTTCCGCCACTGGGGGTAGCAGATATGCATAATGGGCCTAGTACTTTTTAGTGCTAGGAATGTCCCTACCATGATGGAGGCATGTAGGTATGTCCTCATTGTCTTGCAAGGAGTGGATCACCATAAAAAAAAACAACACAAATTATTGTAATGTAGGCCACCCTAATCAGTATCATAGAGTACAATGTTTTCATTGGAAATTATGTTTTTCAGTCAATTAAATATTTATTATTCTCCCAATATTATGGGGTAGATTCATGATGCATGGGTAACGTCTCCACTGAATCACTTCTCCACTCTTTTCCTGCTTCCTGAGTCTACTCTTATGTGTAGAAAAGAAAATACAAAAAACTGCATATCCTATACAGCACTGAAATTGAATTTGCTTCTATTATTTATAAGTGATTAATCAGAGTATGGTTTTAATTATTGCCCCTCTAAAGACATGACTGAGTCAGCAAGAGGATACTATTATTGAAGACACACAGCATAAAGACACAAAATGACATGTCAAATATAAGAAAGTGTATTCACAGCCTACCCTAATTATTATTATTATTATTATTATTATAGCTGTACTTTCAAATATGTCTTATTCCTTAGTTTGAATGTATATTAGCTATACCTCCTAACATTGGAAGGTTTCCAAATTGTAATAGAGGTGTAACGCCAGCCTCTAGGGCAGTGGCGTATCTATAATGGATGCAAGGTGTGCAGAGTTTTGCACATGTGCACTAGAGAAATTGCTGGAAAAATGGCCACCACATGCGCATTAGACTCTGGTACAGCGCTAGAGTCTCTTGTGACCCTAGTTCCCAGTGTTCCGCTGCGCTTCAGGCTAGAGGAGGGGGCCCAGACGGAGACTGCACACAAAGTGTTAGGATATGTCCACTTTAAGCATTTCTTTTAGAAAAAAAGATTGATGTGCTATCATGGAGGGTAGCTTACTCTGCCGAGATATAGAGAAAAAATGTTTTCTGCGCTGTGATTGAGCTGCTTGTTGGAAAAAAGGGGGAATTATAAAAATGTATAAACAAGCGCTGTTTTTGTGTGTGGCACCTTCCTGTATACACCACACTGTACTCCCTCCTCCACCTCTGCCACTGAAACATTTTTACTCTGCTGAGAGTCTGGTTGGCCTCCCACAAATTCGGGAGTCTCCTGGGCAATTTGGGAGAGTAGACAAAGTGTGACCAATTTCAGCATAATTGATGTACCTTTTAAGTCTAACTTTATACATGAATGTTTTTGTTTTATACTAGCTTTGCTGAATATTTAGTAGGGATGTGCACTTGAAATTTTTCGGGTTTTGTGTTTTGGTTTTGGGTTCGGTTCCGCGGCCGTGTTTTGGGTTCGACCGCGTTTTGGCAAAACCTCACCGAATTTTTTTTGTCGGATTCGGGTGTGTTTTGGATTCGGGTGTTTTTTTCAAAAAACCCTAAAAAACAGCTTAAATCATAGAATTTGGGGGTCATTTTGATCCCAAAGTATTATTAACCTCAAAAACCATAATTTCCACTCATTTTCAGTCTATTCTGAATACCTCACACCTCACAATATTATTTTTAGTCCTAAAATTTGCACCGAGGTCGCTGGATGACTAAGCTAAGCGACCCTAGTGGCCGACACAAACACCTGGCCCATCTAGGAGTGGCACTGCAGTGTCACGCAGGATGGCCCTTCCAAAAAAACACTCCCCAAACAGCACATGACGCAAAGAAAAAAAGAGGCGCAATGAGGTAGCTGTGTGAGTAAGCTAAGCGACCCTAGTGGCCGACACAAACACCTGGCCCATCTAGGAGTGGCACTGCAGTGTCACGCAGGATGGCCCTTCCAAAAAACACTCCCCAAACAGCACATGACGCAAAGAAGAAAAAAAGAGGCGCAATGAGGTAGCTGTGTGAGTAAGCATAGCGACCCTAGTGGCCGACACAAACACCTGGCCCATCTAGGAGTGGCACTGCAGTGTCACGCAGGATGGCCCTTCCAAAAAACACTCCCCAAACAGCACATGACGCAAAGAAGAAAAAAAGAGGCGCAGTGAGGTAGCAGTGTGAGTAAGATAAGCGACCCTAGTGGCCAACACAAACACCTGGCCCATCTAGGAGTGGCACTGCAGTGTCACGCAGGATGGCCCTTCCAAATAACACTCCCCAAACAGCACATGACGCAAAGAAAAATTAAAGAAAAAAGAGGTGCAAGATGGAATTGTCCTTGGGCCCTCCCACCCACCCTTATGTTGTATAAACAGGACATGCACACTTTAACCAACCCATCATTTCAGTGACAGGGTCTGCCACACGACTGTGACTGAAATGACGGGTTGGTTTGGACCCCCACCGAAAAAGAAGCAATTAATCTCTCCTTGCACAAACTGGCTCTACAGAGGCAAGATGTCCACCTCATCATCATCCTCCGATATATCACCGTGTACATCCCGCTCCTCACAGATTATCAACTCGTCCCCACTGGAATCCACCATCTCAGCTCCCTGTGTACTTTGTGGAGGCAATTGCTGCTGGTCAATGTCTCCACGGAGGAATTGATTATAATTCATTTTAATGAACATCATCTTCTCCACATTTTCTGGAAGTAACCTCGTACGCAGATTGCTGACAAGGTGAGCGGCGGCACTAAACACTCTTTCGGAGTACACACTTGTGGGAGGGCAACTTAGGTAGAATAAAGCCAGTTTGTGCAAGGGCCTCCAAATTGCCTCTTTTTCCTGCCAGTATAAGTACGGACTGTCTGACGTGCCTACTTGGATGCGGTCACTCATATAATCCTCCACCATTCTTTCAATGGGGAGAGAATCATATGCAGTGACAGTAGACGACATGTCCGTAATCGTTGTCAGGTCCTTCAGTCCGGACCAGATGTCAGCATCAGCAGTCGCTCCAGACTGCCCTGCATCACCGCCAGCGGGTGGGCTCGGAATTCTGAGCCTTTTCCTCGCACCCCCAGTTGCGGGAGAATGTGAAGGAGGAGATGTTGACAGGTCGCGTTCCGCTTGACTTGACAATTTTGTCACCAGCAGGTCTTTGAACCCCAGCAGACTAGTCACACTAGTACTGCAGCCGGACAGGTAGATATATTTATTATGTAATGACTGATGACGGACCTGCTGGACACTGTCAGCTCAGCAGCACCGCAGACTGCTACAGTAAGCTACTATAGTAGTATGTATAAAGAAGAAAGAAAAAAAAAAAAACCACGGGTAGGTGGTATACAATTATGGATGGACGAGCGACTGCCGACACAGAGGTAGCTACAGCCGTGGACTACCGTACTGTGTCTGCTGCTAATATAGACTGGATGATAATGAGATGAAATCAATATATATTATATCACACTAGTACTGCAGCCGGACAGGTAGATATATTTATTATGTATGACTGATGACGGACCTGCTGGACACTGTCAGCTCAGCAGCACCGCAGACTGCTACAGTAAGCTACTATAGTAGTATGTATAAAGAAGAAAGAAAAAAAAAAACCACGGGTAGGTGGTATACAATTATGGATGGACGAGCGACTGCCGACACAGAGGTAGCTACAGCCGTGGACTACCGTACTGTGTCTGCTGCTAATATAGACTGGATGATAATGAGATGAAATCAATATATATATATATATAATATCACTAGTACTGCAGCCGGACAGGTAGATATATTTATTATGTAATGACTGATGACGGACCTGCTGGACACTGTCAGCTCAGCAGCACCGCAGACTGCTACAGTAAGCTACTATAGTAGTATGTATAAAGAAGAAAGAAAAAAAAAAAACACGGGTAGGTGGTATACAATTATGGATGGACGAGCGACTGCCGACACAGAGGTAGCTACAGCCGTGGACTACCGTACTGTGTCTGCTGCTAATATAGACTGGATGATAATGAGATGAAATCAATATATATATATATAATATCACTAGTACTGCAGCCGGACAGGTATATATATTTATTATGTAATGACTGATGACGGACCTGCTGGACACTGTCAGCTCAGCAGCACCGCAGACTGCTACAGTAAGCTACTATAGTAGTATGTATAAAGAAGAAAGAAAGAAAGAAAGAAAAAACACGGGTAGGTGGTATACAATTATGGATGGACGAGCGACTGCCGACACAGAGGTAGCTACAGCCGTGGACTACCGTACTGTGTCTGCTGCTAATATAGACTGGATGATAATGAGATTAAATCAATATATATATATATAATATCACTAGTACTGCAGCCGGACAGGTAGATATATTTATTATGTAATGACTGATGACGGACCTGCTGGACACTGTCAGCTCAGCAGCACCGCAGACTGCTACAGTAAGCTACTGTAGTAGTATGTATAAAGAAGAAAGAAAAAAAAAAACCACGGGTAGGTGGTATACAATTATGGATGGACGAGCGACTGCCGACACAGAGGTAGCTACAGCCGTGGACTACCGTACTGTGTCTGCTGCTAATATAGACTGGATGATAATGAGATGAAATCAATATATATATATATAATATCACTAGTACTGCAGCCGGACAGGTATATATATTTATTATGTAATGACTGATGACGGACCTGCTGGACACTGTCAGCTCAGCAGCACCGCAGACTGCTACAGTAAGCTACTATAGTAGTATGTATAAAGAAGAAAGAAAAAAAAAACCACGGGTAGGTGGTATACAATATTATATATATATTCTATACAATTATATATATATATATATATATATATTAAACTCACTGGTGGTGATTATTAAACTGGTGGTCAGGTCACTGGTCACACTATCAGCAACTTGCAAGTAGTACTCCTAAGCAGACAATCACAATATATATTATACTGGTGGTCAGTGTGGTCACAATGGCAGTGTGGCACTCTGGCAGCAAAAGTGTGCACTGTACGTTATATGTACTCCTGAGTCCTGCTCTCAGACTCTAACTGCTCCCCACTGTCAGTGTCTCCCCCACAAGTCAGATAATACAGTCACACTATCTATCACTTCAGCAAGTAACTACTAGTACTCCTCCTAATGCTCCCCAAAATTACTACTGTGTCTCTCTCTACTGTCTCACTCTCTTCTCTATAAACGGAGAGGACGCCAGCCACGTCCTCTCCCTATGAATCTCAATGCACGTGTGAAATTGGCGGCGACGCGCGGCTCCTTATATAGAATCCGAGTCTCGCGATAGAATCCGAGCCTCGCGAGAATCCGACAGCGGGATGATGACGTTCGGGCGCGCTCGGGTTAACCGAGCAAGGCGGGAAGATCCGAGTCGCTCGGCCCCGTGTAAAAAAAACTGAAGTTCGGGCGGATTCGGATTCCGAGGAACCGAACCCGCTCATCCCTAATATTTAGCTCATATGTCTCTCTGCTGTAGTATCATCTATTAATATGCATTCATTGATAGAAAATATGTTTACAGGTGTAGTGATAAAAGTGAAACAGTAAAATGTGCTTAGCTAGTATCTGTTATCTGCACGTTATCTCATTGACTACGCCTTGTAAGAGATAAAATAGATGGAGCAATCTAATTCTGATAGGACATTTACTTAGGAAAGTACAAGGCTTTGTAGAATCTATGTGTACTTTATCAGTTGATAAACTTATGCACCTATGAATTCCTTAAGTAAATTTAACTGCTGTTCTCATAATTTTGTATTTGCGAATTCTACATATGATTTCATGTACATTAATAATACAGTCTACTGGGACTTTTTAGTTGTAAAACAAAGTTACAGTAGCTTGGAATAGATACAGTAGTATTAGCTGTAAGAAATCAATTGACTACATAACCTCTTATACCAATCTATAAATGAAGTAGTACAGAGATGAGGCTGTAAAACTAGATATTGCCATCATCTTTTAGAACAACTGAATGCTTTTGGACAGTCAATCTGCCTTCTTTTACATATGGTCATGTAATATAGCATATATGGTGGATTAACAGCGAATAGAAAAAATATATATTACTGAATACTAGAGATGAGCGGGTTTGGTTCGTCGAGATCCGAACCCCCCCCCCCCCACCCCACCCCCCGAACTTCACCTATTTTACACGGGTCCGAGGCAGCCTCGGATCTTCCCGACTTGCTCGGTTAACCCGAACGAGGCCGAACGTCATCATCCCGCTGTCGGATTCTCGTGAGATTCGTATTCCTTATAAAAAGCCGCGCGTCGCCGCCATTTTCACTCATGCATTGGAGATTGAATGGAGAGGACGTGGCTACATTCTCTGCCTGAAAAGCAGTGTGCTGCAAATATCTGTGCTCAGTGTGCTGCAAATATCTGTGCTCAGTGTGCTGAAAATATCTGTGCTCAGTGTGCTGAAAATATCTACGTTCTCTGCCTGAAAATGCTCCATATCTGTGCTCAGTGTGCTGAAAATATCTGTGCTCAGCATGCTGCATTGTGGGGACCACCAGTATATAATTATAGTAGTACAGTACAGTAGGCCATTGCTGTATCTTGCAGCTCCATGTCAGACTCAGTTCTAGACAGTATCCTGATCATCAGTGCTCAATATCTGCTGCATTGTTGTGTGACCAGTATATAATATATATATATTATATATAGTATTACAGTGCAGCATTTTGGTGACCACCAGTATAGTAGTACAGTACAGTAGTCCATTGCTGTATCTTGCAGCTCTGTGTCACTTCAAGTATCCATATCTGTGCGGCATTGTTGTGAGCAGTATATATAGTAGTACAGTGCAGCATTTTGGTGACCAACAGCATATAGTTGTACAGTACAGTAGGCCATTGCTGTATCTTGCAGCACCGTGTCACTTCAAGTATCCATATCTGTGCTGCATTGTTGTGAGCAGTATATATAGTAGTACAGTGCAGCATTTTGGTGACCAACAGTATATAGTTGTACAGTACAGTAGGCCATTGCTGTATCTTGCAGCTCTGTGTCACTTCAAGTATCCATATCTGTGCTGCATTGTTGTGAGCAGTATATATAGTAGTACAGTGCAGCATTTTGGTGACCAACAGTATATAGTTGTACAGTACAGTAGGCCATTGCTGTATCTTGCAGCTCCGTGTCACTTCAAGTATCCATATCTGTGCTGCATTGTTGTGAGCAGTATATATAGTAGTACAGTGCAGCATTTTGGTGACCAACAGTATATAGTTGTACAGTACAGTAGTACAGTGCTCAGTGTCAGTGCTGCATTGTGGTGACCAGTATACTACAGTACAATAGTCCAGTGCTGTTCTCGCTGCTCAGTGTTAGTTCTCCGTAGTATCATCAGTGCTCAGTAAAATCAGTGCTCAGTATAATCAGTGATTGATCAGTATAATCAGTTCTCAGTATAATCAGTGCGCTGTTAGACGTGCGTCCGTTTTCCGCCATTAGTGCATTGGGATTAGGCAATTGATGAAGTTATTGTGTCCCCGGTACAAAATCCCATCTAGATTCCACTTCACTAGGCAGGCGATAGTGAGATTTTACCAATTAATATTAGTGATTTATAATTAATTATTAATTACAGTGATCTTGCCAAATGATTACAGTGATTTTGTCATTTTCTTCCAGTGATTTGGACCAATAATACCATTGATTAGAATTTAGAACGAATAATTCCTGTGATTTTGTCATTTTCTTCTAGTGATTTGGACCAATAATACCATTGATTAGAACGAATAATTCCTGTGATATTGAGGTGTTTGTGTCGCTTAGCTTAGCCATCCAGCGACCACAGTGCACCTCTTTTTCTCTTTTCTTTGCATCATGTGTTGTTTGGGGACTATTTTTTTAAGTGCCATCCTGTCTGACACTGCAGTGCCACTCCTAGATGGGCCAGGTGTTTGTGTCGGCCACTTGGGTCGCTTAGCTTAGTCATCCAGCGACCTTGGTGCAAATTTTAGGACTAAAAATTATATTGTGAAAGCGTGAGGTATTCAGAATAGACTGGAAATTAGTGGAAATTATGGTTATTGAGGTTAATAATACTATAGGATCAAAATTACCCCAATGATTTAAGCTGTTTTTGAGGGGTTTTTGAGAAAAAACACCCGAATCCAAAACACACCCGAATCCAACAAAAAAATTTAAGGGAGGTTTTGCCAAAACGCGTCCGAATCCAAAACACGGCCGCAGAACCGAATCCAAAACCAAAACACAAAACCCGAAAAATTTCCGGTGCACATCTCTACCGAATACTGAATCTAAAGAATTATTTTTTTTCTCCATCTACCACAACAGTATAATTCAATAGGGGCTGTAGTTGGCATCCCAACATATAGGATCCCGGCAGTCATAAGACCAGTGCCGGAATCCCAACACCTATCAGAAGCTGACGCCGGAATCCTGACAGCCGGAATCCTAAACGTAAGTATGCTGGATAGGCTTAAGCTGCGGGGGGGGGGGAGGTTTTGTGTTAGTCTGTGAGAGGGGAGGGTTAGGGTAACTGGGCATACACTATACAATTATCTGTCAGATAATCTGCCAGATCTGGCTGGTTGGAATGAAAATCTGGCACTGGATGAGAGCAATTGAGAATTGACCATTTGCTCCCAAACACTGGAAACCGGACAACAACTGTCGTTCATACAAATTGGTTAAATATGTGATTTAACCAATTTGTCTTAAAGACAGGTTTTGTTCATTTATCACTGTGTGGGAGCAAATGTTCGATTGTCATTTGCTCTCATACAGTACCAGATTTTCTTTCCAACCAGCCATATCTGGCAGATTACCTGCCAGATAATTGTATAGTGTATGCCCAGCATTAGGCTGCGTGGTAGAGTTAAGGTTAGGCTGCAAGAAAGGAGGTTTAGGGTTTGGCTGCGGGAAGGGAGGGTTAGGGGTAGTTTTTTAAGGTTAGTGTGTCACCCCTTTTACACCACCTGAAATATCCTGGGATTTTGCACAGCAGAGCACAAAATCCCAGGACTGCAGGCAGTGTAAAAGGGTCCTTCTCTTAAACCCCAGGGTCCACTTTCCTGGGAATCCAACCTGGCTTGTACTCAGGGTTGGATACGGGTAAGACCCGGGTAGTAGACGGTGTAAATGGGTAAGCCGGGTCAGTCGACCCGGCACCCATTTACAGCACGGCAAACCTACCATACCGCAGTGTCCGGCGGGCGGTCGGGAGGCTGGGGGGCACGGCACATGCTGTCTATGCAAACAGCGCGCGCCGTGCTGGTTGTCATGCAGCGGCTGGGGACATGGCACATGCTGTCTATGCAGACAGCAGCACCATGTCTGGTGCCTGGAAGCACCGCAGGCTGGGGGCAGCACAGCAGCTTCCAGATTGCTGGGCTTGCCCCCGGCGAGACGCTCCTTAGCACCAGTCTGCAGTGTTTCCCGGCGCTTGGAGATTACATCATCTCTATGCACCAGCCCACAAGAAACTGTACTCGGGTGCACTGCGGTATAAATGGGGGGAGTCCTGGGTCTGACCCGGCTTAGAACCGTGTTCCAAATCCTGGGTCAGACCTGGGATTTTGATAGTGGTATTAGTGTAGTTTCAAGCACCTGTTGGGATTTTGGCAGTCAGGATGTTGGTGTCAGTATTCTGACTGCTGGTATCCCGTACTCAACCCTTAAAGAGGATTATATGGAATACAAAAAGTTGATTTATTCTGCAAAGCCCTGACACTGACACTTTCCCCGCTAAGGGCGGTATCATTGGGTGCAAAAAATGGCAGTTTCATGCTTCTTTGCCTGTTTTTTTTAGGCAATCCTATTAGGATGCCCAATAAAAGAATTAAATCTCACACGAAAACACACACTTGTGCGTTTTCGTGTTTGCGTCACTGAAAAGCCGGCACTTATCTGGGATTTTGTTTTGCCTGCCTGAGGTATGTGAAACAAAATCTTCTATAAGCCACGCCTCATGTTGGCTTTTAAGGTACAATAGGATAGCCTGGGGTGAATCCATTAGCTGTGGTTAATTACCTTGGTTAATTGGATACCATCCTAATGCTTGCAACAATAGTGTACATTGCTTGTCTGTATTACTGTACATGTGTGACCTTAGGTCACGCATGCTCACAGCAAGGGGGGTGGTGGCAGTGGGATCTGAGTGATCTCTCTTCTCAATGTGGACCTACTGCCCTTAGGGATGCATCAGCCTCAGTGGGCTAAAACCCAGGGCCATCTTAATGTATAGGCACATTGGGCAGATGCCCAGGTTCTAGGGGCCTTTGAGCAGGGGTGGGTGTTGGTCACACAATCAGAGCAGTCAGGCAGCATTCTCTTGCTGCCTCCCAGCCTGTAGCCAGACAGTAAGTGGTTGTCAGCTTGCTGATTGGTGGATGATTGGTGCTATCTACTAATCAGCCATTCACTGTATGGAAGCATGTGGAGAGAAGGTGCGGGACTGCAGTAGTTGCATGTTATTATTTTTTTTGTTCCTGTGAATGAGTGTGTAGGGGCCCTAGCGTATTGCTTTGCTCAGGGCCTACAATGCTGTTAAGATGCCCTGCTAACATCATCTGATGATGGTATCAGGTCCCACAGAAAGCTCTAAAAATTGTCAGTTTTAAGTGTTTGAAGAAATTACAACCTAATGTGAATGCATGGGGACGGCATGCCTCATCAGGATTGTGTTAAAGTTATCAGTGATATTCCTGCTTGCGTTGCAGCAAAGGTGAATGGGTTCCTTACTTAAAACGGGATCAGTATGAGATCCCGGCAGTCGGGTTTCCGGCGTTCAGGAGACCGACGCCGGGAGCCCGACAGCTGGGATCCCGGAGGTGAACGCAGAGTGTCACCTTGCGGGCTTGCTGCACTCGCCACGCTTCGGGCCCGGTGGCGACCTTCGGTCGCCACAGGGTTCTATTCCCCTCTGGGTGATGGCGCCACCCTAGAGGGGTAACTAGCCGGCGGTCGGGACTTTGACCGCAGTTATTTGAACTAGTGTCGGGATTCCGGCGTCGGTATCCTGACCGCCGGGATCCCGACAGGAGGTAAATTGACTGCCTCCCCTTAAAACATGTGTTTGCAACTGCATAGATACTAAGTGATAATAAAATATGAGTGAAAAATAAAATAAAACACTAGTAAAATCCTGTATTTTGAGGCTTGTAGGTGAGGTCACTTAAAGTTCATATATATATTTTAAAGAAAGCATAGATAGAATATTTATGCGTTGGTTATGCAAGAAGACAAAAAACATCTGTAAGCAGGTTTTGCACAAACAGATTTCTGGAAAATGTCCTAGCATATTCTTTATCTGCTCACCCTTGACCTGTCATTTTCACTACTGACAGTAAACTTCATACAGAATCTATCCTGCATGCACTAGTAGTCTGACTCGTGACAACATCTCCTCTTCTCCTACACACCCACTTTTCACTGATAGGTCATTTATGAACTCTAGATGGAGAGAACCTTAGCCCTGTCAAGGATTGGCTGGCTGCAGCCAACTCCCACAGTGCAAAGTTAAAATACTGTACACGTAAGAAAAACACATACAGGATGCATGATGGTTGCAAATAAGCTGCCTTTCCGCACAAACATGTGCAGAGACCCCAATATCAATTTAAATACTGTACATGTAGAACTATATTTCTTACTGATATAAAGAAAACATACATGATTGATGACAAGTACATTTGCCTTTGAGGTAGCAAAGATTATTTATGTCATCTGGCTTGTGTTGCACATACAGCTACGAGGTCAGCTCCCGGTTAGAATGTATGAATGAATTCCTCACGGTATAATTAGATCATTTTTGTTTACTATTGCTTGGACTAAATCTATGTCACACCTGCAATGGAAAGGGAAAACGTGTAAAATTGTACAAAAGAACACTGCACTTGAATGAGCCATTCTCTAGCACTATCATTAATGCCTTCATTTGTGAAGGTATCCGGCTGATAGTCAATAGGTCGACATCAAATGGTCGACATGCATTTCTCTATCGTCCTAGTGGATGCTGGGGTTCCTGAAAGGACCATGGGGAATAGCGGCTCCGCAGGAGACAGGGCACAAAAAGTAAAGCTTTAGGATCAGGTGGTGTGCACTGGCTCCTCCCCATATGACCCTCCTCCAAGCCTCAGTTAGATTTTTGTGCCCGGCCGAGAAGGGTGCAATCTAGGTGGCTCTCCTAAAGAGCTGCTTAGAAAAGTTTAGCTTAGGTTTTTTATTTTACAGTGAGTCCTGCTGGCAACAGGATCACTGCAACGAGGGACTTAGGGGAGAAGAAGTGAACTCACCTGCGTGCAGGATGGATTGGCTTCTTTGGCTACTGGACATTAGCTCCAGAGGGACGATCACAGGTACAGCCTGGATGGTCACCGGAGCCTCGCCGCCGGCCCCCTTGCAGATGCTGAAAAGAGAAGAAGGTCCAGAATCGGCGGCAGAAGACTCCTCAGTCTTCTTAAGGTAGCGCACAGCACTGCAGCTGTGCGCCATTGCTCTCAGCACACTTCACACGGCAGTCACTGAGGGTGCAGGGCGCTGGGAGGGGGGCGCCCTGGGAGGCAATGTAAACCTATTTTTTGGCAAAAAATACCTCACATATAGCCTCCGGGGGCTATATGGAGATATTTAACCCCTGCCAGAATCCGTTGAAGAGCGGGAGACGAGCCCGCCGAAAAAGGGGCGGGGCCTATCTCCTCAGCACACAGCGCCATTTTCCCTCACAGAAAGGCTGGAGGGAAGGCTCCCAGGCTCTCCCCTGCACTGCACTACAGAAACAGGGTTAAAACAGAGAGGGGGGGCACTAATTTGGCGTTAGAAATATATAAAAAGATGCTATAAGGGAAAACACTTATATAAGGTTGTCCCTATATAATTATAGCGTTTTTTGGTGTGTGCTGGCAAACTCTCCCTCTGTCTCTCCAAAGGGCTAGTGGGTCCTGTCCTCTATCAGAGCATTCCCTGTGTGTGTGCTGTGTGTCGGTACGTGTGTGTCGACATGTATGAGGACGATGTTGGTGAGGAGGCGGAGCAATTGCCTGTAATGGTGATGTCACTCTCTAGGGAGTCGACACCGGAATGGATGGCTTATTTAGGGAATTACGTGATAATGTCAACACGCTGCAAGGTCGGTTGACGACATGAGACGGCCGACAAACAATTAGTACCGGTCCAGACGTCTCAAAAACACCGTCAGGGGTTTTAAAACGCCCGTTTACCTTAGTCGGTCGACACAGACACGGACACTGAATCCAGTGTCGACGGTGAATAAACAAACGTATTCCTTATTAGGGCCACACGTTAAGGGCAATGAAGGAGGTGTTACATATTTCTGATACTACAAGTACCACAAAAGAGGGTATTATGTGGGATGTGAAAAAACTACCTGTAGTTTTTCCTGAATCAGATAAATTAAATGAAGTGTGTGATGATGCGTGGGTTCCCCCCGATAGAAAATTATTGGCGGTATACCCTTTCCCGCCAGAAGTTAGGGCGCGTTGGGAAACACCCCTTAGGGTGGATAAGGCGCTCACACGCTTATCAAAAAATATCATATAAAAGTATATACACACATACTGGTGTTATACTGCGACCAGCGATCGCCTCAGCCTGGATGTGCAGAGCTGGGATGGCTTGGTCGGATTCCCTGACTAAAAATATTGATACCCTTGACAGGGACAGTATTTTATTGACTATAGAGCATTTAAAGGATGCATTTCTATATATGCGAGATGCACAGAGGGATATTTGCACTCTGGCATCAAGAGTAAGTGCGATGTCCATATCTGCCAGAAGATGTTTATGGACACGACAGTGGTCAGGTGATGCAGATTCCAGACGGCACAAAGGTGTATTGCCGTATAAAGGAAGAGGAGTTATTTGGGGTCGGTCCATCGGACCTGGTGGCCACGGCAACTGCTGGAAAATCCACCGTTTTTACCCTAAGTCACATCTCTGCAGAAAAAGACACCGTCTTTTCAGCCTCAGTCCTTTCGTCCCTATAAGAGTCATATTTGCCCAGGGATAGAGGAAAGGGAAGAAGACTGCAGCAGGCAGCCCATTCCCAGGAACAGAAGCTTTCCACCGCTTCTGCCAAGCTCTCAGCATGACGCTGGGAACGTACAGGACCCCTGGATCCTACAAGTAGTATCCCAGGGGTACAGATTGGAATGTCGAAACGTTTCCCCCTCGCAGGCTCCTGAAGTCTGCTTTACCAAGGTATCCCTCCGACAAGGAGGCAGTATGGGAAAAAATTCACAAGCTGTATTCCCAGCAGGTGATAATCAAATTACCCCTCCTACAACAAGGAAAGGGGTATTATTCCACACTATATTGTGGTACTGAAGCCAGAAGGCTAGGTGAGACCTATTCTAAATCTAAAAATATTTGAACACTTACAAAGGTTCAAATCAAGATGGAGTCACTCAGAGCAGTGATAACGAACCAGGAAGAAGGGGACTATATAGTGTCCCGGGACATCAGGGATGCTTACCTCCATGTCCCAAATTTGCCCTTCTCACTAAGGGTACCTCAGGTTCGTGGTATAGAACTGTCACTGTCAGTTTCAGACGCTGCCGTTTGGATTGTCCAAGGCACCCCGGGTCTTTACCAAGGTAATGGCCGAAATGATGATTATTCTTCGAAGAAAAGGCGTCTTAATTACCCCTTACTTGGACGATCTCCTGATAAGGGCAAAGTCCAGGGAACAGTTGGAGGTCGGAGTAGCACTATCTCGGATACTGCTACAACAGCACGGATGGATTCTAAATATTCCAAAATCGCAGCTGATCCTGACGACACGTCTGCTGTGCCTAGGGATGATTCTGGACACAGTCCAGAAAAAGGTGTTTCTCCCGGAAGAGAAAGCCAGGGAGTTATCCGAGCTAGTCAAGAACCTCCTAAAACCAGGAAAAGTGTCAGTGCATCATTGCACAAGGGTCCTGGTAAAAATGGTGGCTTCCTACGAAGCAATTCCATTCGGCAGATTTCACGCAAGAACTTTTCAGTGGGATCTGCTGGACAAATGGTCCGGATCGCATCTTCAGATGCATCAGCGGATAACCCTATATCCAAGGACAAGGGTGTCTCTCCTGTGGTGGTTACAGAGTGCTCATCTTCTAGAGGGCCGCAGATTCGGCATTCAGGATTGGATGCTGGTGACCACGGAGGCCAGCCCGAGAGGCTGGGGAGCAGTCACACAAGGAAAAAATTTCCAGGGAGTGTGATCAAGTCTGGAGACTTTTCTCCACATAAATATACTGGAGCTAAGGGTAAATTTATAATGCTCTAAGCTTAGCAAGACCTCTGCTTCAAGGTCAGCCGGTATTGATCCAGTGGGAAAAACATCACGGCAGTCGCCCACGTAAACAGACAGGGCGGCACAAGAAGCAGGAGGGCAATGGCAAAAACTGCAAGGACTTTTCGCTGGGCGGAAAATCATGTGATAGCACTGTCAGCAGTGTTTCATTCCGGGAGTGGAAACTGGGAAGCAGACTTCCTCAGCAGGCACGACCTCCACCCGGGAGAGTGGAAACTTCATCGGGAAGTTTTTCCACATGATTGTGAACCGTTGGGAAATACCAAAGGTGGACATGATGGCGTCCCGTCTGAACAAAAAACGGGACAGGTATTGCGCCAGGTCAAGAGACCCTCAGGCAATAGCTGTGGACGTTCTGGTAACACCGTGGGTGTACCAGTCGGTGTATGTGTTCCCTCCTCTGCTTCTCATACCTAAGGTACTGAGAATTATAAGACGTAGAGGAGTAAGAACTATACTCATGGCTCCGGATTGGCCAAGAAGGACTTGGTACCCGGAACTTCAAGAGATGCTCACAGAGGACTTATGGCCTCTGCCGCTAAGAAGGGACTTGTTTCAGCAAGTACCATGTCTGTTCCAAGACTTACCGCAGCTGCGTTTGACGGCATGGCGGTGGAACGCCGGATCCTAAGGGAAAAGGCATTCCGGAAGAGGTCATTCCTACCCTGGTCAAAGCCAGGAAGGAGGTGACCGCACAACATTATCACCACATGTGGCGAAAATATGTTGCGTGGTGTGAGGCCAGGAAGGCCCCACGAAGAAATTTCAACTCGGTCGATTCCTGCATTTCCTGCAAACAGGAGTGTCTATGGGCCTCAAATTGGGGCCCATTAAGGTTCAAATTTCGGCCCTGTCGATTTTCTTCCAGAAAGAATTGGCTTCAGTTCCTGAAGTCCAGAAGTTTGTCAAGGGAGTATTGCATATACAACCCCCTTTTGTGCCTCCAGTGGCACTGTGGGATCTCAACGTAGTTCTGGGATTCCTCAAATCACATTGGTTTAAAACCAGTCAAATCTGTGGATTTGAAGCATCTCACATGAAAAGTGACCATGCTCTTGGCCCTGGCCTGGGCCAGGCGAGTGTCAAATTGGTGGGTTTTTTCTCAAAAAAGCCCATATCTGTTTGTCCATTCGGACAGGGCAGAGCTGCGGACTCGTCCCCAGTTCTCTCCCTAAGGTGGTGTCAGTGTTTCACCTGAACCAGCTTATTGTGGTGCCTTGCGCCTACTAGGGACTTGGAGGACTCCAAGTTGCTGGATGTTGTCAGGGCCCTGAAAGTATAGGTTCCAGGACGGCTGGAGTCAGGAAAACTGACTTGCTGTTATCCTGTATGCACCCAACAAACTGGGTGCTCTTGCTTCTAAGCAGACTATTGCTAGTTGGATGTGTAATACAATTCAGCTTGCACATTCTGTGGCAGGCCTGCCACAGCCAAAATATGTAAATGCCCATTCCACAAGGAAGGTGGGCTCATCTTGGGCGGCTGCCCGAGGGGTCTCGGCTTTACAACTTTGCCGAGCGGCTATTTAGTCAGGGGCAAACACGTTTGTAAAATCCTACAAATTTGATACCCTGGCTAAGGAGGACCTGGAGTTCTCTCATTCGGTGCTGCAGAGTCATCCGCACTCTCCCGCCCGTTTGGGAGCTTTGGTATAATCCCCATGGTCCTTTCAGGAACCCCAGCATCCACTAGGACGATAGAGAAAATAAGAATTTACTTACCGATAATTCTATTTCTCGGAGTCCGTAGTGGATGCTGGGCGCCCATCCCAAGTGCGGATTATCTGCATTACTTGTACATAGTTACAAAAATCGGGTTATTATTGTTGTGAGCCATCTTTTCAGAGGCTCCGCTGTTATCATACTGTTAACTGGGTTCAGATCACAGGTTGTACAGTGTGATTGGTGTGGCTGGTATGAGTCTTACCCGGGATTCAAAATCCTTCCTTATTGTGTACGCTCGTCCGGGCACAGTATCCTAACTGAGGCTTGGAGGAGGGTCATATGGGGAGGAGCCAGTGCACACCACCTGATCCTAAAGCTTTACTTTTTGTGCCCTGTCTCCTGCGGAGCCGCTATTCCCCATGGTCCTTTCAGGAACCCCAGCATCCACTACGGACTCCGAGAAATAGAATTATCGGTAAGTAAATTCTTATTTTTGTTTCCATGGTCAAAAGGTCAACAAGGTTCAAATGGTCAACATGACAATGGCCGACACATGGAAAGGTCGACATGAGTAATTTTTTTAAACAATTTCATCCACATTGACTTGGGAATAGCAATCTGTGCCAAGCGGGGCACCTTGCCCAAAGCTTGTGAGCCATGCGAGGGGACACGGTACACTAATTAGGGTTCCACATGCTGAAAGGTAAAATTTGACATAAAAAAAATCTAAAACTCAAGTAGACCTTTTCATGCGTCAACCATTTTCATATCGACCTTTTGACCATGTTGACCTTGTGCATGTTACCTATTTGGTGTCAATCTAGATATTGTTGACCTTTTGACTGGCGACCCATTGACCCATAACCTATGTGAAAGCCTCACACAGAGCCGGCCATAGGCATAGGCAAACTAGGCAATTGCCTAGGGCATTTTATATGCCTAGGAGCATCAGCAGCTTCTGATTAAAATGATATGCGGCATGCCTATATTCTGTGTGTAGCATTTCATATGCAGATACAGCCACAGTCTCACACAGTATATAGGCATGCCGCATATCATTTTAATCAGCAGAAGCTGCTTGTGTATCCTAGCCACATAGCAATGCAGATAAGATGCATTTTCATAAAAAAAAAGTGCCCAACGATAGCATTGAGGCAAGATTTATGAGGACACATCTGTATCCAAGCAGAGGCAGAGGTCACAGTGTTAGTGGCGGTGTGGGTGCTGTGTGCATGTGAGTGGGTTGGTTGTGCAGTAGTGTTCAGAATATGTGTAAGGAGCATTGTGTGTGTCATGTAAAAATGCATTAATAATGTGCAACATATGTGTAAGGGGCACTATGTCATTATATGTATAAGTGCATTAATGTGCGGCATATGTGTAACAGGGTACTACTGTATGTGTGTCATTAAGTGTATAGGGGCACTAATAATGTGCAGCAAATGTGTAGGGGGCACAATGTGTGTCACTGTGTGTATAATAGGATTTTAATACCTACCGGTAAATCCTTTTCTCTTAGTCCGTAGATGATGCTGG
The DNA here is from genome assembly GCF_028390025.1 of Pseudophryne corroboree. Lineage (NCBI taxonomy): Eukaryota > Metazoa > Chordata > Amphibia > Anura > Myobatrachidae > Pseudophryne > Pseudophryne corroboree. Next base: position 222,415,071 of record NC_086446.1, read on the forward strand.
GGACTCCAAAAGGACCATGGGGTATAGACGGGATCCGCAGGAGACATGGGCACTTTAAGACTTTAAATGGGCGTGAACTGGCTCCTCCCTCTATGCCTCTCCTCCAGACCTCAGTTGTAGCAACTGTGCCCAGAGGAGACGGACATTTCGAGGAAAAGGATTTTGTTAAACTAAGGGTGAGATACATACCAGCTCACACCACAACACACCGTACAACATGGCATTTCAATAAACCCAGTTAACAGCATGAACCAACGAGATCAGCAACAGGCTGAACCTTACCAAAACACAACCTTTGTGTAACATAAGCAATAACTATATACAATTACTGCAGATAGAGTCCGCACTGGGACGGGCGCCCAGCATCCTCTACGGACTAATAGAAAAGGATTTACCGGTAGGTATTAAAATCCTATTTTCTCATACGTCCTAGAGGATGCTGGGGACTCCAAAAGGACCATGGGGATTATACCAAAGCTCCAAACCGGGCGGGAGAGTGCGGATGACTCGGCAGCACCGATTGAGCAAACAGGAGGTCCTCATCAGCCAGGGTATCAAACTTGTAGAACTTTGCAAAAGTGTTTGACCCCGACCAAGTAGCTGCTCGGCAAAGCTGTAAAGCCGAGACACCTCGGGCAGCCGCCCAAGACAAGCCTACCTTCGTAGTGGAATGGGCTTTCACCAATTTCGGTAACGGCAAACCAGCCGTAGAATGAGCCTGCTGAATCGTATTACAGATCCAGAGTGCAATAGTCTGCTTAGAAGCAGGAGCGCCAACCTTGTTGGCCGCATACAGGACAAACAACGCTTCTGTCTTCCTAACCTGAGCCGTTCTGGCTACATAAATTTTCAAAGCTCTGACCACATCAAGAGACTTGGAATCAGCCAAGGCTTCAGTAGCCACAGGCACCACAATAGGTTGGTTCATGTGAAACGAAGAAACTACCTTTGGTAGAAATTGTTGACGAGTTCTCAACTCTGCTCTATCCTCATGGAAAATCAGATAGGGGCTTTTGTGAGACAAAGCCGCCAATTCGGACACCCGCCTTGCGGACGCCAAGGCCAATACAATGACCACCTTCCAAGTGAGAAATTTCAACTCTACCTTTTGTAAAGGTTCAAACCAATGTGACGTAAGGAACTGTAACACCACATTAAGGTCCCATGGTGCCACAGGGGGTACAAACGGAGGTTGGATGTGTAGCACGCCTTTCACGAAAGTCTGCACTTCTGGAAGTGAGGCTAATTCCCTTTGAATGAAAATTGATAAGGCCGACACCTGCACTTTAATGGAGCCCAACTTCAGGCTCGCATCCAAACCTGCTTGCAAAAAGTGGAGAAAACGCCCCAGCTGAAATTCTTCTGTAGGAGTCTTCTTGGATTCACACCAAGACACATATTTTCTCAAAATACGGTGATTACGCTTCGCCGTTACCTCCTTTCTAGCTTTGAGTGGAGTGGGTATGACTTCCCCGTGAATACCCTTCCTAGCTAGGATTTGGCGTTCAACCGCCATGCCGTCAAACGCAACCGCGGTAAGTCCTGGAACACACACGGCCCTTGCTGTAACAGATCCTCTCTGAGAGGAAGAGGCCAGGGATCTCCTGTGAGTAATTCCTGAAGATCCGGATACCAGGCCCTCCGTGGCAAATCTGGAACGAGTATCGTCCTAACCCTTGTTCTTCTTATGATCCTTAATACCTTTGGGATGAGTGGAAGCGGAGGGAACACATAGACCGACTGAAACACCCACGGTGTCACCAGTGCATCCACTGCTATTGCTTGAGGGTCCCTCGACCTGGAACAATATGTCCGAAGCTTCTTGTTGAGGCGAGATGCCATCATAACTATTTGAGGAAGTCCCCAACGACTTGCCACTTCTGCAAAGACCTCTTGATGAAGACCCCACTCTCCTGGATGGAGATCGTGTCTAATGAGGAAGTCTGCTTCCCAGTTGTCCACTCCTGGAATGAAGACCGCTGACAGAGCACTTGCATGTTTTTCCGCCCAGCGAAGAATCTTGGTGGCCTTCGCCATCGCCGCTCTGCTCTTCGTTCCGCCCTGGCGGTTTACGTGCGCCACGGCTGTGATGTTGTCCGACTGAATCAGGACGGGCAGGTCGCGAAGAAGATGTTCCGTCTGCCGCAGGCTGTTGTAGATGGCCCTTAACTCCAACACGTTTATGTGCAGACAAGCTTCCTGGCTTGACCCTTTTCCCTGGAAATTTTGTCCCTGTGTCACTGCTCCCCAACCTCGGAGACTCGCGTCTGTGGTCACCAGAATCCAATCTTGGATTCCGAACCTGCGACCCTCTAGAAGGTGAGAACTTTGGAGCCACCACAGGAGAGAAACCCTGGTCCTGGGGGACAGGCTTATCTTCCGGTGCCTCTGCAGATGGTACCCGGACCACTTGTCCAGCAGGTTCCACTGAAACGTTCTTGCATGGAACCTGCCAAATGGAATGGCCTCGTAGGCCGCCACAATTTTTCCCAGAACTCGAGTGCAGTGATGAATCGACACTCTTGGCGGTTTCAGAAGTTTCTTGACCATGTTCTGGATTTCCTGAGCTTTTTCCAATGGAAGAAAGATCCTCTGCAGGTCGGTGTCCAGAATCATGCCCAAAAACGATAGCCGAGTTGTCAGAATCAACTGCGACTTTTGTAAATTTAGGAGCCAGCCATGCTTTTGCAGCACCTGCAGGGAGAGCGCAACGCTTTTCAGTAACTGCTCCTGTGATCTCGCCTTTATCAGGAGATCGTCCAAGTACGGGATAATTGTGACCCCTTGCTTGCGCAGGAGCACCATCATTTCCACCATTACCTTGGTGAAAATCCTCGGGGCCGTGGAAAGACCAAACGGCAATGTCTGAAATTGGTAGTGACAATCCTGAACAGCGAACCTCAGGTACGCCTGATGAGGAGGATATATGGGGACATGTAGGTACGCATCCTTTATGTCGACCGACACCATAAAATCCCCCCCTTCCATACTGGAGATCACTGCTCGGAGAGATTCCATCTTGAATTTGAATTTTTTTAAATAAAGGTTGAGGGATTTTTAATTCAGAATCAGCCTGACCGAGCCATCCGGCTTCGGGACCACAAACAGGGTTGAATAAAACCCGTCTCCCCGTTGTGACGGGGGTACCGTGACAATGACTTGCTGTTGACACAGCTTTTGTATTGCAGCTACTACCTCTCTCTCCGGAAGAGAAACTGGCAAGGCCAATTTGAAAAATCGGTGCGAAGGCACGTCTTGGAATTCCAGCTTGTATCCTTGGGTCACAATATGCAGCACCCAAGGATCTAGGTCCGAGCGAACCCAGACCTGACTGAAGAGTTGAAGACGTGTCCCCACCAGTGCGGACTCCCGCAGCGGAGCCCCAGCATCATGCGGTGGACTTGGTTGAAGCCGGGGCGGATTTCTGTTCCTGGGAGCTTGCCCCAGCCGGGGATCTTTTACCTCTTCCCTTACCTCTGGCCGCGAGGAAGGAAGAACCACGTCCTTTCCTGAACTTATGCGATCGAAAGGACTGCATCTGGTATTGAGGTGTTTTCTTTTGCTGTGGAGGGACAAAAGGCAAAAAGGAAGACTTACCCGTGGTAGCTGTAGAAACCAGGTCCGCGAGGCTTTCACCAAACAACACTTCACCTTTGTAGGTCAGAGTCTCCATAACCTTCTTAGAGTCAGCATCACCATTCCATTGATGAGTCCACAACGCCCTCCTAGCCAAGATTGCCATGGCATTGGCCCTTGATCCCAAGAGGACAATATCCCTCGCAGCCTCCCTTAGATAAACCGCTGCGTCCCTCATGTGACCCAGGGTCAAAACTACGCTGTCCCTATCCAGGGTGTCTATGTCAGATAACAAGTTATCTGCCCACTTTTCAATAGCGCTACTCACCCAAGCCGATGCCACGGCCAGCCTGAGTAGCATACCGCTAGTAACATAAATAGATTTTAAGGTAGTTTCCTGTTTACGATCCGCAGGATCCTTAAGGGCTGTCGTGTCAGGGGACGGTAGCGCCACTTTCTTGGACAAACGCGCTAGGGCTTTGTCCACTGTGGGTGATGATTCCCACCGTAATCTATCCGGCGAGGGGAAAGGATACGCCATAGCAATTCTCCTGGGAATCTGCAGTCTCTTGTCAGGAGACTCCCAAGCATTTTCAAAAAGAGCGTTCAATTCATGAGAGGGAGAAAACATTACCTCAGGTTTCTTTCCCTTAAACATACAGACCCTTGTGTCAGAGACAGTGGGGTCTTCTGTGATATGCAACACATCTTTAATAGCCACAATAATGTACTGAATACTCTTAGCCACTTTAGGATGTAACTTGGCATCATCATAGTCGACACTGGAGTCGGAATCCGTGTCGGTATCTGTGTCTGCTACCTGGGTAAATGGACGTTTCTGAGACCCTGAGGGGGCCTGAGACTGTGATAAAACATCACCCATGGATTGTCTCCATGCTTGGTTCTGAGACTCAGAATTGTCTAACCTCTTATGCAATAAAGCCACACTTGCAGACGGAGTCACTCCCACATTCTGTTCAGCTCCCTCACCAGCCTCCTCCTGGGAAAAGCATTAAATTTCAGACATGTCGACACACACGTACTGACACCCCCAAACACACTGGGCTATAGGGAACAGACCCACAGTAAGGTCCTTCAGAGAGACAGAAAGGGAGTTTGCCAGCTCACACCCAGCACCCCACCGGTCTGAAGGAATTAACCAATGCCCCAGACCTGTAAGCGCTTTTTATATAATAGTAATCAACACCAAATTGCCGTGCCCCCCCCCCCTCATTTTGTGCACCCTGTTACTTGTGGTAGCAGTGAAGGGCCAGGAGCAGCATCTCTGCAGCTGTGCTGTGGAGAAAATGGTGCTGGTTTGAGCTGAGGAGGAAGCCCCGCCCCCTATATGGCGCGCTTCGGTCCCACGTTTTTTTATGCTGGCGGTGGTCCCTATACATTGCCTAGGCAATGTATATACATATAGCCAGGTTAAATATGAGGTTTTTAGTGCTGCCCAGGGCGCCCCCCCTGCACCCATGTAGTGCCGCTTGTGTAAGAGAGCAATGGCGCGCAGCGCAACCGCTGTGCGGTACTTCCGGTAGATCTGAAGTCTTCTGCCGCCTTTGAAGTCTTCTTGCTTCTTTACTCACCTGGCTTCTCTCTTCAGGCTCTGTGAGGGGGGCCGGCGGCGCGGCTCCGGGAACAAACAGCTAGGCGCACCAAGTGAGCAGACCCTCTGGAGCTAATGGTGTCCAGTAGCCTAGGAAGCAGAGCCTTTGAACTCACAGAAGTAGGTCTGCTTCTCTCCCCTCAGTCCCACGAAGCAGGGAGCCTGTTGCCAGCAGTGCTCCCTGAAAATAATAAACCTAACAAAAGTCTTTTCTAGAGAAACTCTGTAGAGCTCCCCTAGTGTACAACCAGTCTCCTCTGGGCACAGAATCTAACTGAGGTTTGGAGGAGGGGCATAGAGGGAGGAGCCAGTTCACGCCCATTTAAAGTCTTAAAGTGCCCATGTCTCCTGCGGATCCCATCTATACCCCATGGTCCTTTTGGAGTCCCCAGCATCCTCTAGGACGTATGAGAAAAGGGCATTAATAATGTGCGGCATATGTGGGACATTGGCCCTCATTCCGAGTTGTTCGCTCGCTAGCTGCTTTTAGCAGCATTGCACACGCTAAGCCGCCGCCCTCTGGGAGTGTATCTTAGCTTAGCAGAATTGCGAACGAAAGATTAGCAGAATTGTGAATAGAAATTTCTTAGCAGTTTCTGAGTAGCTCCAGACTTACTCAGCCATTGCGACCAGCTCAGTCCTTTTCGTTCCTGGTTTGATGTCACAAACACACCCAGCGTTTGCCCAACCACTCCCCCGTTTCTCCAGCCACTCCTGCGTTTTGCAACCTGAACGCCTGCGTTTTTCCGCACACTCCCATAAAACGTCCAGTTTCCGCCCAGAAACACCCACTTCCTGTCAATCACACTACGATGAGCACAGCGATGAAAAAGCTCTGTTATGCCGTGAGTAAAATACCTAACTTTTGTGTAAAATAACTAAGCGCATGCGCTCTGCGAACCTTGCGCATGTGCAGTAAGCGACTAATCGCAGTATAGCGAAAATCGGCAACGAGCGAACAACTCGGAATGACCACCATTATGTGTAAAACGGCATTAATAAAGGTTGTCATAATGTGTAAGGCGCATTATGTTTATAAGGACATTACTAATGTGTCTCATATGTGTAAGGGGCATTATTGTGTGGTATTATGTGTATAAATACATTACTGTACTAATGTGTGGCATTATGTGTATAAGGTGCTCTACTATGTGGTGTTGCATATAGAAAGGGCATTACTGTGTTGTCTAATGTGAATAAAGAGCAATAGGGTGTGGTGTAATGTGAGTAAGGAGCAATTCAGTATGATGTTATGTGAATAAGGAGCTCTACTGTGAGGAGTAAAGTTTAGAAGGTAAAGTGATACTACTGTGGGATGTAATGTGAATTATGGACACTATCGCATGATCAAATGTGAATAAAGTTGCAGTACAGTGTGGCATAATTTGAATTGGATGTACTATTGTGTGGCCATGCCCTTTGCCAGCAAAAACACACACCTTTTTGTGCTGTGCACCAAATGTGCGACCTGTTCCTATTTAAAATATAGGGGGTACAAACACCAAAATAAGGACTGTTATGGGTGAGCAGTGATGGTGCTGGGTAAGAGGTGCAAGGTCAGAGGCGGTACCAGCGGTGGTGCTAGCGGGGGCATCAGCCAAAATCTTGCCTAGGGCATCATATTGGTTAGGGCCGGCTCTGGCCTCACAGTATGCAGTTTCAGAATTTTATAAAAGAATACCCTGCTCAATTTATTATATAGCCCTAGATAGCTCCCATTATCATATTATGGGGTATATGCAATTGCGGTCGAATTTCAGAAAAAGTCGAATTCCGGAACGTTTTCGCCTCAAAAAATCAATTCGCCTATGCAAAAAAACGGACATTCAGAATTCGACTTTTGTCAATTCGATTTTTTTCGCATTCGACTTTTCTGCAATGGTACAGATGCTGCAATTCGCCCCAAGCATATTCAATTCAAGTTTGGAAATTCGCCTGCAGTACTTTTCGACCGCAAATTCGCCTATTTCAGTCCGCCTCAGTTGACTGGCGGGTTCTCAAAAAAAATTTTTAGAACATCATTTTTTGGGATATTTGAGGATTGCTAGTAGCATATCTATTTATATTTGAAAGGATTATCTACTTGGTTTGTCTTTTTTTGCTTCACAAGTATTATTTAATTGATTTTTTAAAGGAATATTTTTTTCTTCAATCTCCTGAGGGAATTTTACCCATGATTCCACAGTTTTACCCAGGATACACTTCTGCAAAGCCCCTCCTATCTCCTCACTCCTGGGTTTGAGACTACAGGGAGAAGGAGCCATTTTACAGTCAGCTCTGTGGAATCGTTTTTTTAGGAAAATCACTGCGTTTTAAAACACATTCCTATTTTTGTACTGACTACAATGATGGAGCCTTTTTCTGACCAGATTGTGTTGTTCATGCTGGCTGCAAGTATGATGGAGGAAGAAAGTGCTGATGAACATCAGGATCCAGGTCAGCAAATGTCTGCATTGGGTGAGCCAGTATTGCGGGTTTCATTTCCACGTCCACGCCAGTATCGCACTAGGCGTGAACTGGAGGATCTCAGCGAGTTCGAGGTGATACAAAATTATCGCTTATCGACTCGCGACATATATTCGCTGTACGCTCTGTTGGAGGCCGACTTGGAACCTCGGGCACGGTCAAATCGTGCAATCAGCGGTTTTCAGAAACTGCTGGGGACGTTACATTTTTTGGCGTCAGGCACATTCCAGCCTACACTGTCTCAAACATGCGGTTTTTCTCAGTCGACACTGTCGCGCTGTATAACCCAAGTCATTAGGGCTTTCCGCAAATTGACGATCCAGTACATCACATTTCCAGAGACGGACAGCGAATGTCGTGAGATCAAATTAGGCTTTTTCAACAAATACAAATTTCCCAATGTGCTGGGCGCGATTGACTGTACCCACGTGCAGATCAGACCGCCACGGAATTCAGAGGAATGTTTTCGGAACCGAAAACAGTTCCATTCCCTGAACGTGCAGGCGGTCTGTGATGTAAACATGAGATTTTTGAACATTTTTGTGGGATTTCCTGGATCATCTCACGACTCCTTCATCCTAAGCCAGTCATCACTGTTTGACAAGTTCGAAACAGGAAACATGCCTGGTGGCTGGCTGTTAGGTATGTATTTTCATTTTTTTATTATTTTATTATTATTTTTTTTATTATTTTTTACAAGTACCTAACATTTTTTTTATATTTTCTATAGGCGATGCGGGTTATCCAAACAAACCGTGGCTGTTGACCCCATTGTCTAATCCTGTTGGTAGAGCAGAAAAACGTTACCAAGAGACACACATTGCATCGAGGGGAGTAATTGAGCGTGCCTTCGGTGTACTTAAAAGCCGGTTTCGATGTTTAGACACTTCCGGCGGTGCTCTTTTGTACTCACCGTCGAAGGTTTGCGGCATGGTAAATGCATGTTGTATTTTACACAACATATGTGTCGCAAACCGTTTGCCGGTGACTCTTCGTCGTAGTGCTTTCCTACGCGGGAACCGGTCTTCTGCTCTACCGGTGGGTATGGGCGAAGGAGAGGATTCCCGGCGGACAGTGATACAAAATTTTTTTGCAGTTACCTGTGAGTATACTGACAACATTTGTATTATCGTGTAAACTGACATTGGATTTTTTTTAAAAAAACCTCTTCATTTATCTATTACAGAGTTTTACATCCTGTTGATGTGTATCCCCAGGCCGTGTTTATACAGTTTGTTCCCCCCTGTTTTATCCTGTTTGGTTACCGCAAATATTTGACCCTTTTATCCAACTCTACCATGGGCGACCTAATGGTGATGTGGACCTGACCCTCCGCCATGTAGCAGACAACCCCCTCAGGTGAGATGGATTGCCCAGAACTCCCTTTGTCCAAAATCACCCCGGCATGTCCAAAGTGCAGCACTCCGGCATTTGCAAGACTGCACATCCAAACATTCCCTCCTGATACACCAATGCTGGTCAGGGAATGTTTGGATGTGTAGTGACGCAAGTGCCGGAGGGTTGCATTTGGACCCACTGTTCCCCGCTTGTGTTGTGTGGACTGTATGTACCTCTTCTTTCCAGTCCCAGGGTGACACTATTACCCACATCTGGAAGCTCATACTGTTCTCTTCCACAGGTCCTGCGGTGTATCTTCCCAAGTGGCGTGGATGTGAGGAGACACGCCATTTCACCCGATGTTCCATGGGCGACCTAATGGTGATGTGGACCTGACCCTCCGCCATGTAGCAGACAACCACCTCAGGTGAGATGCATTGACCAACAAGACTCCCTTGTCCAAAATCACCCCGAAATGTCCAAAGTGCAGCACTCCGGCATTTGCAAGACTGCACATCCAAACATTCCCTGAAACAGCAATGCTAGGGAATGTTTGGATGTGTAGTGATGCAAGTGCAGGAGGGTTGCATTTGGGCCGCTGCAACCCGCTTGTGTTGTGTGGACTGTTGTATGTACCTCTTTTTCCAGCCCCAGGGTGACACTATCACCCATATCTGGAAGCTCAAACTGTTCTCTTCCACAGGTCCTGCAATGTATCTTCCCAAGTGGCGTGGATGTGAAGAGACACGCCATTTCACCCGATGTTCCATGGGCGACCTACTGGTGATGTGGACCTGAACCTCCGCCATGTAGCAGACAACCCCCTCAGGTGAGATGGATTGCCCAGAACTCCCTTTGTCCAAAATCACCCCGGCATGTCCAAAGTGCAGCCCTCCGGCACTTGCGTCACTACACATCCAAACATTCCCTGAAACACCAATGCTGGTCAGGGAATGTTTGGATGTGTAGTGACGCAAGTGCCGGAGGGTTGCATTTGGACCCACTGTTCCCCGCTTGTGTTGTGTGGACTGTATGTACCTCTTCTTTCCAGTCCCAGGGTGACACTATTACCCACATCTGGTAGCTCATACTGTTCTCTTCCACAGGTCTTCCGGTGTATCCTTCCTAAGTGGCGTGGATTTGAAGAGACAGTTCCCCGGGCAATCTACTTACGTACAATTCTACTGCATTACAAATTTTAATAAAAACCACAGGAAACTTCTATTTTTAAAAGTTTATTGAAGAAAATTTTTTTTTAATAAAGTTTGAAAGTTAATTAAAACAAAAAAGTAGTTTGTTCTTCTTTACATTCTTTTCTTGTGTATATAGATATCTGTGGGGAAAAGAAAAAAAGTATATTAAAGTAAAGACACACTAAATTCATGTTCATTTCTTTTCAATGAAAATTTGGGGAACAACACAGCCCAGCATGACCCATTGCTGGACGGTGTTGTTCTACAAAGGCATGCGGTTCAAAGTGAAAGAGTGGCGTCAGTGGTCAGCACTTTGACACGCTAACATTTGTGGAACAACACAGCCCAGCATGACCCATTGCTGGACGGTGTTGTTCTACAAAGGCATGCGGTTCAAAGTGAAAGAGTGGCGTCAGTGGTCAGCACTTTGACACGCTAACATTTGTGGAACAACACAGCCCAGCATGACCCATTGCTGGACGGTGTTGTTCTACAAAGGCATGCGGTTCAAAGTGAAAGAGTGGCGTCAGTGGTCAGCACTTTGACACGCTAACATTTGTGGAACAACACAGCCCAGCATGACCCATTGCTGGACGGTGTTGTTCTACAAAGGCATGCGGTTCAAAGTGAAAGAGTGGCGTCAGTGGTCAGCACTTTGACACGCTAACATTTGTGGAACAACACAGCCCAGCATGACCCATTGCTGGACGGTGTTGTTCTACAAAGGCATGCGGTTCAAAGTGAAAGAGTGGCGTCAGTGGTCAGCACTTTGACACGCTAACATTTGTGGAACAACACAGCCCAGCATGACCCATTGCTGGACGGTGTTGTTCTACAAAGGCATGCGGTTCAAAGTTTCTTGAATTAAACATGGTTCTACTCACCTTGGTACGCACAACACAAACTTATGCCGTCCACTTCATTTCTCCTCACCAATCCTATGAATAAGTCAAAAACACAGACTAGTGAATAGTAAATTCACACAATTAAAGCCTACTGTACATCATTACAAAAAAGGATTTTTGGAAGAAAAAGGGGGTATCAGAATAGCTCTTTGGCCCATCATACATGTAGCCGCAAGGAGCTTTCATCCGTTACCACACGCGCCCGCATACATGCCCGCGCATGTATGCCTACACAAAGCTCCTTGGTAGTACCCGGTCACGGGTGGGGAAGGCCAACAAAGAAAAAACAATAGTAAGAAAAACAACAAACTAATGGGAGGGGAAGACAGGGATACATGAAAAACATTTAAAAGAAAATAAAATAATACGACCGGGTTTATGGTGGAAGTCTGTACGGATCCTCTTCTTCCCCCTGATAGGGCGTGGATGTCCTGGGAGGCTGGGGAGTATGTTGACTGGCCCTCGGTGCCCATGCTGCTGAAGATTGTGCGGCCGGTGGTGGAGGCATCTGGGGGGTGGGGTACATCCCTGTATATCCCTGGTACATCTGTGACTGTCTGTACTGGGATGGGACTTGAGGAAGGGTACGATGCGTCCTTGTGGCTTGCGACGGCGGATATGGTGGATCACCAGCGTGTTGATGAGCTGGTACTGGGAGCTTTTCATAGATCATCTGCAGTGTGGTTGCGATGACCTGTTGGCTGGAAGAGGAGTGTCGATGACTCTCCGACATGTTCTTATTGCTTTTTGCCAGACATGAGGTGTTTTCCACAAGCTTGACCATGGAATCGGACAGAATGTTAAGTACGTTCATATTCTCCCTATGATCTTGAATTATGATCTGTAGTATTGTGGCCGTGCTGTCGGAAAGAGTCTTCTGCAGTTCATGCAGACTGTTGGACATTTTCTCCATTGTCCTCTCAATGTTGTCCAGTCTGCTTCCCACAACATTTGTGTATGTATCCTGGCGTGTCCCAATCTCTGATGCCAGGGTGTGAACCCTCTGAACAGTTGAGGGATTCTGCCCTTCCTGGATGTCTGCCACAACTTGGATTTGGGCAGCTGAAAAGAAAATTAGACAATATTATACACATTCATCATACATTTTTTTGAAGGCTCACAATTCAATTTACTCACGCAGGGATGTAGCAACTGGAGCCTCCTGCACTTCCACCTCGTCATCCTCTGACGACTCCTGTAGGAGATCCGGCCTGAAGTAGGAACCAATCCCCGAAGCTAGTCCGCTGCTGGTTCGTGGCACCACTGTTTGCAAAATAATTTTTTTGGGAAAGTTAATAAACTTTACACAACTGCTGCCCCCCCCCCCCCCAAAAAAAACAAAAAAAACAAACCTTCTCCATCCTGTGATGCCGCTGCTCCAGGAGCTCCACTTGTCCTCGTTTCGGAAGACTTTTCAAGGGTCTGGCTGGATACGTCTGCACGGCTGTCCTCAAACCCAAGAAAAGTTTCGTCTGTTAACCCTGTGGACTCAAATAGATCGGGTGATGGGTCCACAAGGGTTGTGTCTTGAGGCTCTTCAGTCACAGTCCCAGAGCTCCTGGAGAGACGACGATCTGGTGATGACCTGCGCGCAGGAGCTGTAGTTTGGCGCCCATCTTGTGGTGTGGTCGCCGACGGTGTCTGGCGCACAGGTGATAGTCTGTGCGCTGACGTAGTCTGGTGCACAGGTGACCAACTGCGCGATGACGAACTGTGGCGCACAGGTGACGATCTGTGTGCTCGCGATGCTTGCGGCGCAGTTGATGGTCCGCGCGCTGCTGCCGATGCCTGCTGCACAGGTGACGGTCCGTGCGCTGGCGATGTCCTGTGCGCAGGTGATGTCCTCTGGGCAGGTCTGTCTGGGAAAAAAAAAAAAGCACATTAGCACATACAAAAATTTTAAAGGGAAGTACAGCTCATGTGAATGTATTCTTACCATCAGACCTCCTTTTGGACGGCTGGTCTCCCGCCTTCCTCCGTCTTCTGGGCAGTTCTTCCTCCTGGGGAAAGCCAGCAGGACGGCTGGAGTCCACACCTCCGCGAACTCCTTCGACCATGGCAGGGTTCATGCGCCTTCTAATAACGTCCTCCCAGGGTAGCCACTTCAGATTGAGAGCCGGGCCACCTCCCGTAGCTGTCTCATGTCGGCGCTGAATCCCCATCTTCTTCTTGGTCTGTCTGCGGCAATCACTGTACCGCTTCAAGCAATTTTTGGTGCTCCGGCGGTTTCCAGATATTGCAGTGACTTGACTGGCGATGGATTCCCAGATGTTCCGCTTTACCTTAGCTGCTGTGGTCTGTGCCCTTAGTCCATACAAAATGTCGTAGGACCTGTCGACGCAATCTACTAGGGTACAGTTTTCCGCCTCAGTGTATCTGGGTCCACGCTGCTTTTTCTGTCCTGCATCTTCACCAGAGGCTTCCTCCTCCGACTGCTCCTCTGGCTGGCTTCTTGCCTTTAGGGATTAAAAAAAAAAAATTTTTTTTTAATAAGATCGGTATGTACCTGTGAGTGTCAGTATCCCTGGCATTGCGCACCTATTACAGTAGGTGTGCATGGCATTGCACAAACTACAGTGGGTAAAGTTTGATGCTATTTGTGTCTGCAGGTGTGGTTAAGTACCTTTTTACTAGGCTTTTTCTTGGACTTCTCATGGGCCCTTGACGACCGCGGCTGGTCACTAGATGCCTGGTCGGTCGCATCCGCCTCCTGGGTTGGCTCCCACTCCTCATTGCTATGCAGGGATAGATCCGAGGGGGTGGGGGAAGGGGCGGATCGGGTCTGATTGTCCCTTGACATCTCTGTTATAAAAAAAAAATACATACATGTATAAATGGCTGCCCCTCACAAAATGTTGACCAGGCTGTCGACTCAACTTGCTCCAAATCACCCCAAAATGGCCAGAAAGCATCCCAACACACTCAGGAGGTACACCACATCAAAATTAGGCGGGAAAACACATGTTTGAAAAACAATCAGCAGCACATGTCAACCAGGCTGTCGACTAAAATTGCTCCAAATCACCCCAAAATGGCCAGAAAGCATCCCAGCACACTCAGGAGGCACACCACATCAAAATTAGGCGGGAAAACACATGTTTGAAAAACAATCAGCAGCACATGTCAACCAGGCTGTCGACTAAAATTGCTCCAAATCACCCCAAAATGGCAAGAAAGCATCCCAACACACTCAGGAGGTACACCACATCAAAATTAGGCGGGAAAACACATGTTTGAAAAACAATCAGCAGCACATGTCAACCAGGCTGTCGACTAAACTTGCTCCAAATCACCCCAAAATGGCAAGAAAGCATCCCAGCACACTCAGGAGGCACACCACATCAAAATTAGTTGGGAAAACACATGTTTGAAAAACAATCAGCAGCACATGTCAACCAGGCTGTCGACTAAAATTGCTCCAAATCACCCCAAAATGGCCAGAAAGCATCCCAACACACTCAGGAGGCACACCACATCAAAATTAGGCGGGAAAACACATGTTTGAAAAACAATCAGCAACACATGTCAACCAGGCTGTCGACTAAAATTGCTCCAAATCACCCCAAAATGGCCAGAAAGCATCCCAACACACTCAGGAGGTACCCCACATCAAAATTAGTTGGGAAAACACATGTTTGAAAAACAATCAGCAGCACATGTCAACCAGGCTGTCGACTAAAATTGCTCCAAATCACCCCAAAATGGCCAGAAAGCATCCCAACACACTCAGGAGGTACACCACATCAAAATTAGGCGGGAAAACACATGTTTGAAAAACAATCAGCAACACATGTCAACCAGGCTGTCGACTAAAATTGCTCCAAATCACCCCAAAATGGCCAGAAAGCATCCCAACACACTCAGGAGGCACACCACAGCAAAATTAGGCGGGAAAACACATGTTTGAAAAACAATCAGCAACACATGTCAACCAGGCTGTCGACTAAAATTGCTCCAAATCACCCCAAAATGGCCAGAAAGCATCCCAACACACTCAGGAGGTACCCCACATCAAAATTAGTTGGGAAAACACATGTTTGAAAAACAATCAGCAGCACATGTCAACCAGGCTGTCGACTAAAATTGCTCCAAATCACCCCAAAATGGCCAGAAAGCATCCCAACACACTCAGGAGGTACACCACATCAAAATTAGGCGGGAAAACACATGTTTGAAAAACAATCAGCAACACATGTCAACCAGGCTGTCGACTAAAATTGCTCCAAATCACCCCAAAATGGCCAGAAAGCATCCCAACACACTCAGGAGGCACACCACAGCAAAATTAGGCGGGAAAACACATGTTTGAAAAACAATCAGCAACACATGTCAACCAGGCTGTCGACTAAAATTGCTCCAAATCACCCCAAAATGGCCAGAAAGCATCCCAACACACTCAGGAGGTACCCCACATCAAAATTAGTTGGGAAAACACATGTTTGAAAAACAATCAGCAGCACATGTCAACCAGGCTGTCGACTAAAATTGCTCCAAATCACCCCAAAATGGCCAGAAAGCATCCCAACACACTCAGGAGGTACACCACATCAAAATTAGGCGGGAAAACACATGTTTGAAAAACAATCAGCAGCACATGTCAACCAGGCTGTCGACTAAAATTGCTCCAAATCACCCCAAAATGGCCAGAAAGCATCCCAGCACACTCAGGAGGCACACCACAGCAAAATTAGGCGGGAAAACACATGTTTGAAAAACAATCAGCAGCACATGTCAACCAGGCTGTCGACTAAAATTGCTCCAAATCACCCCAAAATGGCCAGAAAGCACCCCAGCACACTCAGGAGGCACACCACAGCAAAATTAGGCGGGAAAACACATGTTTGAAAAACAATCAGCAGCACATGTCAACCAGGCTGTCGACTAAAATTGCTCCAAATCACCCCAAAATGGCCAGAAAGCATCCCAACACACTCAGGAGGTACACCAATGCTAATAGAAGACCCAAAAAAGTCAATTAAAGAATAAAAAAAAAACGTGAAAAACTACCCCAAAACACAAGTCTCCCCCTAAAAATGCAGCAACACAAGCAAGGGGCTATACACATACCTGCACACATGCACAAACACCCCATGTACACCTCATGGCAACCCCCACTACACAAACACATACATGCAACACCAGACACACATGTGGTACTTACCTACAAATGTAGTAAAAGCTCCTAAAATGGCTCTGCTCCGGGGTAACAGGAATCCTCCTGACTGTCCTGGAATAAAGCCTGCTGGGGTGTCCAAACGATATCCACAGCAAACAACCAAATTGCTAGCTCCACACCTCTCTGCAGGTTCACAAAATGGCTGCAGAGCACGTGCAGCAAACAAGCCCTAATAAAGGGCTGCTTTCGGCGGGAAGGCGAATTCAGTACGCCCACTACTCGCCGATTGGCCGTAATCCGCCTGCGGGAGGGGCGAATCAGTTATACATTGAATATAGTGAATTCAGGGTCCCGGCGATAGGGCTGCGGCTGGCGATAGCGGGCGAATTATACAGGGGCGGATCTAATGACGCGATTCGCCCGCTATTGCATATAGCCCTATACCTGTAATAGCATTCATTATCTTGAAAAATTCCCTATTTCCGCCAGAGAGGGGGATTCGCCCTTACAAACAAGTGCTACCTATGCTACCCTTGGAGCACTCCCTTTGACTATAACCATCTCAGGATGGCATTAGCAGGAATTATTTATCTATATTACATGAATACATTATTTGATTAACTCTTAAATTTCTCAATCCGGAATGCTCCCAAAGTAGTTTATTTTTTATTTATTTGTTGTTGTTTTTTAAATTTTAAAAATATATATTTATTTATTATAACAGTTGAAGGGGTAGTGCAAGTCAGTGCATGCATAATCCACAAAGTCAGGTCACGTATGACCAAATTAGAGATGTGCGTGTTCGGTCTTCTGAAAACCTAACCCACCCAAATTTGGCATATCCAAGTAGTTCCAAACCTGCGCTCAGGTTTTCCCACCAGGCCCGGATTTCAAAACGAGTCAAAACGTAATCTTCTGAGTGTCAGATCTTGCATGATTTGGATTCTATTTAAGTCCCTCCTGCGATTATTCGGCACCATGTCACACAGGATGTCGGAGGGTTAGGGTATAGGTTTGTAGGCTGCAGCAGTAAGATTGTGTCAGTGAAGGGCTGTGGGGTGAAAAGCAAGCACTACTATGGCACTACTGCTGTAGCCGGGGCAGATTGAGACGGAAAACCAGCCCGGGAAATTTATGGAAACAGCCCTAATGAGGGTGCGGTCTGATGAGGGGGTGGGTCCTGATTGTACACAGTTGCGGCCTTCCTTGTGTCTTTTGCTGCAGTTGTGTCTGAGATCTGGGGCAGATTCAGAACTAAAAGTGGCCCTGTAAAATTTTGTAGAAGTGGCCACACATGGGCAGCATATATGGGGAACAAAATGAGTAGGGGTCCCTTATATTTACAGAATCAGCTCTGGGCTCCACTAGCAGGGGAGTAATGCCACACTTGATGGAGTTCCGTGGCCCTAACATCTATCCATCCTAACTAGTGAGCCCAGGCCAATAAAGGGGTCCCCCCTCTCCAGGGCACCCAAGGCCTATGCTGAAGCCCGAGGCTATCCCCAGAACCCCTGGGCTGTGGGTGCGAGTCGATAGTCCAGTAGTTAAAAATAGAATATTGTCTTTTACAAGAGGACCATTGGTCTCAGCAAGCCTCCGTGCATGGTGGTACTTGGAGAACCACAAGTACCAGTATGCGGGGCATTAAGGGCCCGTTGGTACCTATAGGCCCCCTGCAAAAGAAATATTAAAATAAAAAAAACAACAATGAATGTTTTAATATTTTATTATGCAACACCTTCATCTGGGGAGTGGCAGTGTTTAAGCTCATTTGCATGGCCGCCACCTATCCAGGACTTCCCAGCATCTTCTCTCTTCAGGAGCTCTTCACCGCTAATCCTCCGCATTCAAACTGACAGCCGCTGACTAAAATTAGCCAGCACAAGGGGGTGGGGTGATGACATGGGGAGCCATGATTGGCTTGCTGCGGTCATCGTGATTTTTAAAAATGGCGCAGCAGTGCCATTTTTGAAACTGGAAGCCACAGCCACTGCTATTAAGCATGCTGATCGCTGTTGAACTCTGCACAGCTAAAATTACATGTCCCGCCACCTTGCTCCCTGCCAACTTGCTCCCTGCCAGTAGCAGCAGACGGTCCTGGGTTCACTCCAGATCTCACACCGCTGCAATGCTGATAGTATGTTGGGTTGCAGGGGCTGGAGATCGGTCGCCTCCTCCAGTCTCTACAGCCTGCAAACTACAGTGTTGGTCGCCTGGACGGTGGTCAGGTCTCCTACTTTTTAAGCAAGTTTAAAAACCAGGAGACCCAACAGGCGACCAGGATTGGGTGTGCAGGTCGGTCAGCAGAGGGTACACACTTGTCCAATATCAGGCAAACCGGTTGGTCAGGGGTCAGATTTCCAGAGGATTTGACAAGTGTGTACCCAGAAAAATTATATGTACATACAGCTAGAGATAAATCTCAAACTGTATATATATATATCTGGCGCTAAAATGCAATGTATGGTAATAATTTACCAGATGGTGATCAATAAAAATCGTGACCTTTAGGGCTGCTGAGCAAAACAGCAGGTTAGGCTGAACAACTGATTGAAGCACAAAAAAGGGAGAAATGCTCTGCGCACCAAAAATCACTTGGAATTAATTAATTGATTAATTGAGTGCAGTCTAGCAAGGAGAATAATTGACTCAATGAAGCTTGACCTTTTTTATAAAGAAAAATATTTTATAAAACAGTTGATGACACAGAACAAAGTGTATGAGACAAACAATACATATATATATATATATATATATATATATATATATATAGCAGTTTAAAAACCAGAGGTTTTCATCTCTTGCATGTGTAAACAGAAACACTGTATCTAACTTTATAAATGTGCTGTTTAAACAACATACAGTGTATCTAAAATGCAGATCAGATATCTTAAGTGAAAGAGGCTCTCTACAGAGAACAACAATTGATTCTGACACTGGCGTCCCAGTGTGGAATCATATAAAATGCCCACAGATGGCTCCACAATATGAAATTATTAGAAGCAAAGCAAACGGTAATAATTACCCCCGTGCTGATTCCTGGGACGTAATGCAGAGTCCTGTATGCATTTGCACGAGGAGAATGTAAAGATTTGTAGTTGCTGCCACAATGGTAATTAGAGGACAGACTTGCTGGAATACTTATTCTCCGTTGTAATAGCCGTCAGTTGACCATCAGATGATGACATATAGGGAGTTTCCCAGCAAGGGACGTGATCCGTATGGCTAGCGGTAACAGCATGAAACGGCAAAGCCGCTGATGGCTAGCGCCGCAATGGTCTCACAGCGGAGATCCGTCTATGTCCAGCTGATCGCAGCGGGATTCTGATGCAGAAATGCCGTTAGCAACTGGACTCCCTTTAACCTCACTGCGGAGGTATGAATCCTGTAGGTCACTTGGCTTAGGTGTGAACGGAACCGGAGTATCAGGACCGAGATGGTAGGAGCCCGTCTGTGGAGTAACAGATATCCACTGCACTGAACTCGTAGAAAGGGGCGTCAATGCGTTTCGTCTCCTAGCAATGGAGACTTCCTCAAGACGTCTTGAGGAAGTCTCCGTTGCTAGGAGACGAAACGATACTCCGGTTCCGTTCACACCTAAGCCAAGTGACCTACAGGATTCATACCTCCGCAGTGAGGTTAAAGGGAGTCCAGTTGCTAACGGCATTTCTGCATCAGAATCCCGCTGCGATCAGCTGGACATAGACGGATCTCCGCTGTGAGACCATTGCGGCGCTAGCCATCAGCGGCTTTGCCGTTTCATGCTGTTACCGCTAGCCATACGGATCACGTCCCTTGCTGGGAAACTCCCTATATGTCATCATCTGATGGTCAACTGACGGCTATTACAACGGAGAATAAGTATTCCAGCAAGTCTGTCCTTTAATTACCATTGTGGCAGCAACTACAAATCTTTACATTCTCCTCGTGCAAATGCATACAGGACTCTGCATTACATCCCAGGAATCAGCACGGGGGTAATTATTACTGTTTGCTTTGCTTCTAATAATTTCATATTGTGGAGCCATCTGTGGACATTTTATATGATTCCACACTGGGACGCCAGTGTCAGAATCAATTGTTGTTCTCTGTAGAGAGCCTCTTTCACTTAAGATATCTGATCTGCATTTTAGATACATTGTATGCTGTTTAAACAGCACGTTTATAAAGCATAATACAGTGTTTCTGTTTACACATGCAAGAGGTGAAAACCTCTGGTTTTTAAACTGCTATATATATATATATATATATATGTATTGTTTTTTTCTCATACACTTTGTTCTGTGTCATCAACTGTTTTAGAAAATATTTTTCTTTATAAAAAAGGTCAAGCTTCATTGAGTCAATTATTTTCCTTGCTAGACTGCACTCAATTAATCAATTAATTAATTCCAAGTGATTTTTGGTGCGCAGAGCATTTCTCCCTTTTTAAGTGTGTACCCAGGTTAAGACTGAGTCAGTGAAGGGCTGTGCGGTGCAAGGCATGCACTACTGTGGCACTACTGGTGTGGTTGTGTCAGTCTGTACAGTACTATATTGTATAAATAAAACTGTAACAGTAAATTATTTAGAAGATTTCAAGTTAGATGTATAGTTTATTAGGTACCTAGGGAGATATTCAATTACCCGCACTGACTGTCAGGTGTAAAAGTATCGCCAGGGGGGCTATCAAATTAGCCCCGATATGCCGGCGTGTGCCGCGGATTTACAGGGATTTGTTTCACCTGCCTCCGGCAGGTGATCTGCTTGTTTTTTGGGTGAAAAGGATGTTTTGTATGTGGTGTATATCAGAGAACATTATAGGCATTTTATATTCGCACCCATGTTCTAGGACAGCAAGTATCAAACAATAAAACCTAATTGTGCACAAGGCTGCATGGCATTGGGGCAAATTGTGGTGAAGGTGTGGCATGTATTAATCTGTTTGAGCATAGCCACGTGACCGAAGGGCGAGTAGTGTAAGCGCTGCTGTTTATGTGGGCCACTACTGTGATTGAGCCCCCACTGCATGCATCACACATATACTATAACTAGGGAACCAAAAAAATAGCGGATATCTCCAATTCTTAATGCAATAATTTCATGGTTTTGGCTTATCATCCTACTACGTTGAATATGTTATACTGTACATTCATTCCATTATTTACTTTTTTAAGTGCAGTAAACTAGAGAAAAAGAAAATAAAGCAAATTTTATTTTCACATTAGTTCCATAACAAAAAATGTAGGCAGAATAGACTTTGATACAGGCAACAGCATGTGGACTATGGTGGTTCAGGAGGGCACTTTTTACTTTGGGTGGGGGGTCACATTGGTTCACATCAGTGTTTTTTAAAAGTAACATTCAGGGCAGCCCCTGAACAGGAGGATTTCTGCACTTCTTCACCTCACAGAGATTGCCACGGTTTACGTTTGTGTAATATAAATGCTTTAACATCAGAACTTTGTGTGCTTATATAATTTGAATCCATTTACCCTTAGAAAATTTACCTATATGGTGGTAAAGGATTTCCATTAAAGTAATTTCAGGTTTTATTGTTGATGCATTTCAAGATTTCTATGCTTCCCTATATTCTAAAGAATCTGTTGATGTTGAGAATAAAACTACATTTTGGGATCCTTTAGTTCTCCCTCAAATTACCCTGGCCCGGGCTACTGCTCTTACTGCCCCCATCACTCTGGAGGAAGTAGTGGCTGTTATTAAAACTCTTAAACCAGGCAAGGCCCCAGGCCCTGATGGCCTGCCAGGGGATTATTACCGTCTCCTCCTTACTCAAATTCAAGATACCTTACTGATAGTATATAATTCTATTTTGTCTTCCCGATCTATGCCACTCCATTTTAATTCGGCCATAATTAAAATATTACCTAAACCCGGCAGGGACCCGGAACTTCCCAGTTCTTATCGCCCCATTTCCTTATTGAATGTTGCTTATTGAATGCTGTCTACAAAATTTTCACTAAGCTTATGGCAGACAGACTTAAACTTGTTCTTCCATCAATTATTCATGAGGACCAAACAGGATTTATCTGGGGTAAACACTCTGTAGTCAACCTTCGCAAGGTGTTCACTGTCCAGCAGTGGCTGAGGTCCTCCGGTGATTCGATGCTGCGTCTAAGGTGGTTGTCCTTAGACGCAGAGAAGGCATTCGATTTAGTAACGTGGGATCACCTTCTGGAAACGGTCTCTCGTTTTCGATTTCCGGAGGATTTCATTACCACGCTGTTGACCTTTTATACTAACCCTATGTCTCAAATTGCCTGCAATGGATTCTTATCTACCTCCTTTCCTATCCAGGGGGGAACTCGCCAGTAGTATCCCTTATCCCCCTTCTTTTCGCACTTGCATTGGAACCTTAGGCCATAACCTTACGTGATAACGTCTCTTTCACTGGGATACGAGTGGGCTCACAGGTAGTGAAATTAGCATTATTTGCAGAAGATATGCTCCTGTTTATGACGAACCCAGCCAGCTCGGTCCCGGCGGTGATAGACACTCTATTACGTTTTGGTTCCTTCTCGGGTTATAAAATAAATTTTGATAAGTCTGAAGTTTTACCCCTCGGACCCCCCTCTCCCTCTCTTAACTCTTAACTATTAACTCTTCTCACCTCAGCTTCTTTTCAGCTAGCGTCTCCTACTCTCAAGTACTTAGGTGTCAATATATCTCCCTCATTGAGTGCTATATATCATTCTAATTATTCTCCCCTCATAACCAGAATACGCACTTTATTGGATAATTGGATGTTGTTGCCCCTCAATTTATTAGGTCGCAATGCAGTCTTGAAGAGCATTATTTTTCCCAAAATGTCTTATTTGATGCAGATGATTCCTCTAGCTCTAAGTAGAAGTGATATACAACTGTGTATTGAACTTTTTTCTGCCTTTTTATGGAAGGGGAAGAAACCTCGTGTTGCATTCAAGAAGTTAAGTTTACCACGTCGGCTGGGGGGGATGGGTGTCCCTGATCTAGCAGTCTTTTCGAAAGCTGTGTTGTTTAGATATATCATTGATTGGTGTCATGGTAGTAATTTTTATACCAATACAAAACTGAAACGTGAATTGTTTGCACCTTACTCTGCTGGGGCTTTACTGCATGTTAGAAAACCAAACCTCCCACAAACTGTTTTAGACAATATTCTTTTAAAGGATACATATTCTGCTTGGCACTCCCTACATAAGTTCTTTAAAAGTGACTCTTCCAAATCTTTACATACCACATTCTGGGGTAATCCAGACCTCCCAGCAGGCCTGGAAATGTACGGTTTCTGCTTTGGAGATCTAAGGGAATCTCAGCTATTAAAGATGTATTTGACCCAGGAGGCCGTATTCTTACTTTTCAGGCTATTTGTGACAAATTTGATTTACATAGTGCTCATTTTTACATGTACCTTCAGGCACGCCACTATGCGTTTTCATTAACATCTCCTCCCACCCCCCTACTGACTGGAAATCAGGCCACTGCACTCACTACTTTATTACAATTTACCAAGACTTGCCCATATAAAACTCAAATGCTTACGATGGATTTACAGTATACAGACATAGGCGTGCGCAGGACATTTTATTAGGGGGTGCACGATTAGAAGGGCGTGTTTAGCACCGCCTATTGGGCATGTCTAACACCACCTAATGGGCGTGTATAGCACCACCTACTGGCACTCAATGCAAACTAAATAATATAGAGAATTGATGCACAGGTTTTATATATATATATATATATATATATATATATAAAAAAAAATCTGTTAAATTTGTATATTTTATTACCATAGATTATTTCCTAATCTCTTGAAATATATATTGTTATTGAATTTAAACTTGTCCTTCTCCAAGAGGAACGCTGTATTCTGTGGCGTTGGCACATGATGAGGAGAGAGAGAGCATGGGTGGGAGCATGAGCGGGCATGCACGCGGCATGACATCATCACAACACATCCCACAGTTTAGAGGAACTGGGAGTAGGATTACGTCAGTGATGCTGCACCATGCAAATGAATGAAAGCCAGACTGAGCAGAGGGGGTGGCGGGCGCAATGGGCGGGAGGACAGAAATGAGCACACTCTGCGATCGCCGATACTGTAGCAGCAGCAGGTGTGTGTGAGGGGGTGACAGACATTAGGGGGTGCCTGTGCGCACCAGGAACCCCCCCTGCGCACGCCTATGTATACAGACCCGAATTCTATATGGACTGCGACCTGGAAGGCCTGGCAACTAATCATACCCTCAATCCTGACCCCTGACCCGGTTTTCAAATATTATGATTCGGTGCTGAGACATCTTTCATCTGCGGCACTCCAGGAGGTACATGTCAGGGTGATACACTGTGCATATCCAGAGACGCCACATGGTCTTGGAGGAAACAGGACATTGTCTAAAATGTCGTGCCTCCTGTGCCACACTTGGCCACAATTTTTTGGGAATGTGGGAAAATTAGAATATTTTGGGGTAAAGTGTTACAGTATATTAATACTTTGTTCTCTCTACAGCTTCACTCTGACCCTTAATTTTTTTAATTGTAACCTTGGTTCCTCCAAAACCGCTATACTCCCACTGTTAACGAAAATTGTTACATTAGCCAAGAAAGCAATACTCATATGGTGGACCTCCCGGCAGTCTCCTAGGCTTGATATGGTCAAATCCTATCTTATGCAAATACTTTATTTTGTCCGGAAAGCCACTATCGTGGATATAGAGCAAGAAGTGATTAAATTCCATAAAAAATGGGAATATTTTATTGCACAGATGAATGAGTCTGTACAAAATAAGGTATTTAAATTGTTTGAGAATACGACGTGGTTCCTTTATAGGCAGATAGACTCTACATCATAATAATCTCCGGTTTAGGTTCATGGTTGGCGATAGTAAATGTTGAGTTGCAGTTGACAATGCAGTGTTTTATCTATGGCTTATTGTATGCCTAAGAACACTTTCTTTGACGACTTATCTAAGACCTTTTTTAAAATTACTGCTAGGATGATGGGGGGTTTATTCTTTCTTTCTCTCTTCACCTCTTTCCCTTTCTCCTCTTTTTCTTGCTCTTTCCTACTATCGTAGTTTTTATTGTCTTTTTTGCAATATTTTCTAAGGTTTTGATACTGTATATGTTGTCCATCTGTATGAGCTAATTGGCCATATTCAAGGTTTTTGCTTGACTACTACATCTTGGTCATACCCCTTGATCTGGGATACCTGCTGCTATATATTTTTTATCTGTCTTGATGACGTACGAGATATATATCACTGGCTGTATACCTTAGTTTGTTTCTATGTGATGGTCAATGTATGTATTTGATATTGTATGTTCCTTTTTCTTGCAAAACAAATAAACAGATTTCAGAGAAAAAAAAAGTAATTTCTGGTTTATATTCTCTGCTACCTAAACTGATGTTAAGGACCCCAGGTAGCAACATACACACTTTGATGATCATTAGAATATCTTATCCCACAAGCTGTAGTTTATTTCAAACCTTGTGCAGAAACAGGTGCATCACAGTATGCAGCCCACATATAGCATTTAATCACTAGCCTGGCGTGGTCGCATCAGACCACACCACGCTGGTCTTTCCCTGATTTGGTTGCATCTGATGCAACCAGCCAGAAATGGGCACTAGGCAGCTGATGGAAGATAATCTTCCAGCAGCTGCTACTCTCAGAGGGACCTCCGAGCCCAACTGTTCCCTAGTTCTCTCCCCCAGTGCCTTCCATGCTGCCATTCACTGCTAATCAGGCAGCCCGGCGGCACCTTTACCCCAGCTGCAGAGATTAGCAGCCACCGAGGAAATGTAACAGAAGCAGACCTCAGCTTCCCTGTGTACACCCGTTGGGAAAATGTAGGCCACAATGTCACAATGGCCTGATCATCGATGGTCTAACATATCAGCCATCGATGTTTAAAATTGCGTTTATTTTTATTTCTTTTTTATAAAATCTACTTGGCTATGTTATAGATAGATGTTTTTAACCTAATTTAATCATAAAAATGAATGCCAATTTCCAAGCAGTTTTTCTAAAAAAATATATAATAACCAATTAAGTGGTTTTTGCATGATATGCAAGCTCATCCTATATAAAGAATCACTACTCTGTAACATCCCACCATCATAATAGCCATCTTGATGGGTAAACCCATTTGCAAACATAGGAAACAGAATTATGGGGGTAATTCCAAGTTGATCGCAGCAGGATTTTTGATAGCAATTGGGCAAAACCATGTGCACTGCAGGGGAGGCAGATATAACATGTGCAGAGAGAGTTAGATTTGGGTGGGTTATTTTGTTTCTGTTCAGGGTAAATACTGGCTGTTTTATTTTTACACTGCAATTTAGATTGCAGATTCACCACACCCAAATCTAACTCTCTCTGCAAATGTTATATCTGCCTCTCCTGCAATGCACATGGTTTTGCCCAACTGCTAAAAACTTTCCTGCTGCGATCAACTCAGAATTACCCCCTATATGCACAATATCAAAGAAAATAAATAGCTTTTGTACTGCAACTTGCAGTACATGACGGTGAAATGTCCCAGACTCGGATCCTTCCGCCTTGCTCGGCTAACCCGAGCCCGCCCGAACGTCATCATCCCGCTGTCGGATTCTCGCG
Source organism: Pseudophryne corroboree (assembly GCF_028390025.1). Classification (NCBI taxonomy): domain Eukaryota; kingdom Metazoa; phylum Chordata; class Amphibia; order Anura; family Myobatrachidae; genus Pseudophryne; species Pseudophryne corroboree. Next base: position 222,441,878 of record NC_086446.1, read on the forward strand.
AGATTCGGATTCTATATAAGCAGCCGCGCGTCGCCGCCATTTTCACACGTGCATTGAGATTGATAGGGAGAGGACGTGGCTGGCGTCCTCTCCATTTATATAGTTATTAATACTACACAGTTGATCTGATTGCTTAGCTTATTGTGGGGAGGATTGGGGAGCAGCTGTTAGAAGGAGTACAGTGCAGAGTTTTGCTAGTTTCTTATCCGTTCTCTGCCTGAAAAAAACGCTCCATACCATATCTGTGCTCAGTGTGCTGCATGATATATCTGTGCTGAGTGCTCACACTGCTTAATTGTGGGGACTGGGGAGCAGCTATAGCAGGAGTACAGTGCACAGTTTTGCTGACAGTGACCACCAGTATACGTTTGTCTGCCTGAAAAACACTCCTGTGGTGGCTTTTTTTTATACTATAAACGCAGTCTGCTGACAGTGTCCACCAGGTCCATTATACTGTATATAGCAGTACGGTAGGCCACTGCTGTACCTACCTCTGTGTCGTCACTCGTCGTCCATAAAGTATACTATCCATCCATCTACATTGTATACCTGTGGTGTCTTTTTTTTTAATACTATAATAAACGCAGTCTGCTGACAGTGTCCACCAGGTCCATTATACTGTATATAGCAGTACGGTAGGCCACTGCTGTACCTACCTCTGTGTCATCACTCGTCATCCATAAGTATACTATCCATCCATCTACATTGTATACCTGTGGTGTCTTTTTTTCATACTATAGTATAAACGCAGTCTGCTGACAGTGTCCACCAGGTCCATTATACTGTATATAGCAGTACGGTAGGCCACTGCTGTACCTACCTCTGTGTCATCACTCGTCGTTCATAAAGTATACTATCCATCCATCTACATTGTATACCTGTGGTGTCTTTTTTTTTATACTATAATAAACGCAGTCTGCTGACAGTGTCCACCAGGTCCATTATACTGTATATAGCAGTACGGTAGGCCACTGCTGTACCTACCTCTGTGTCGTCACTCGTCGTCCATAAGTATACTATCCATCCATCTACATTGTATACCTGTGGTGTCTTTTTTTTTATACTATAGTATAAACGCAGTCTGCTGACAGTGTCCACCAGGTCCATTATACTGTATATAGCAGTACGGTAGGCCACTGCTGTACCTGCCTCTGTGTCGTCACTCGTCGTCCATAAAGTATACTATCCATCCATCTACATTGTATACCTGTGGTGTCTTTTTTTTATACTATAATAAATGCAGTCTGCTGACAGTGTCCACCAGGTCCATTATACTGTATATAGCAGTACGGTAGGCCACTGCTGTACCTACCTCTGTGTCGTCACTCGTCGGCCATAAGTATACTATCCATCCATCTACATTGTATACCTGTGGTGTCTTTTTTTTTTATACTATAGTATAAACGCAGTCTGCTGACAGTGTCCACCAGGTCCATTATACTGTATATAGCAGTACGGTAGGCCACTTCTGTACCTACCTCTGTGTCGTCACTCTTCGTCCATAAAGTATACTATCCATCCATCTACATTGTATACCTGTGGTGCCTTTTAGTTGTGCGCATTAAAATATGGAGAACAAAAATGTGGAGGTTAAAAAAATAGGGAAAGATCAAGATCCACTTCCACCTCGTGCTGAAGCTGCTGCCACTAGTCATGGCCGAGACGATGAAATGCCATCAACGTCGTCTGCCAAGACCGATGCCCAATGTCATAGTACAGAGCATGTAAAATCGAAAACACAAAAGATCAGTAAAATGACCCAAAAATCTAAATTAAAAGTGTCTGAGGAGAAGCGTAAACTTGCCAATATGCCATTTACGACACGGAGTGGCAAGGAACGGCTGAGGCCCTGGCCTATGTTCATGGCTAGTGGTTCAGCTTCACATGAGGATGGAAGCACTCATCCTCTTGCTAGAAAAAAGAAAAGACTTAAGCTGGCAAAAGCACAGCAAAGAACTGTGCGTTCTTCGAAATCACAAATCCCCAAGGAGAGTCCAATTGTGTCGGTTGCGATGCCTGACCTTCCCAACACTGGACGGGAAGAGCTTGCGCCTTCCACCATTTGCACGCCCCCTGCAAGTGCTGGAAGGAGCACCCGCAGTCCAGTTCCTGATAGTCAAATTGAAGATGTCAGTGTTGAAGTACACCAGGATGAGGATATGGGTGTTGCTGGCGCTGGGGAGGAAATTGACAAGGAGGATTCTGATGGTGAGGTGGTTTGTTTAAGTCAGGCACCCGGGGAGACACCTGTTGTCCGTGGGAGGAATATGGCCATTGACATGCCTGGTCAAAATACAAAAAAAATCAGCTCTTCGGTCTGGAATTATTTCAACACAAATGCGGACAACAGGTGTCAAGCCGTGTGTTGCCTTTGTCAAGCTGTAATAAGTAGGGGTAAGGACGTTAACCACCTCGGAACATCCTCCCTTATACGTCACCTGCAGCGCATTCATCATAAGTCAGTGACAAGTTCAAAAACTTTGGGCGACAGCGGAAGCAGTCCACTGACCACTAAATCCCTTCCTCTTGTAACCAAGCTCCCGCAAACCACACCACCAACTCCCTCAGTGTCAATTTCCTCCTTACCCAGGAAAGCCAATAGTCCTGCAGGCCATGTCACTGGCAAGTCTGACGAGTCCTCTCCTGCCTGGGATTCCTCCGATGCATCCTTGAGTGTAACGCCTACTGCTGCTGGCGCTGCTGTTGTTGCTGCTGGGAGTCGATCGTCATCCCAGAGGGGAAGTCGGAAGACCACTTGTACTACTTCCAGTAAGCAATTGAATGTCCAACAGTCCTTTGCGAGGAAGATGAAATATCACAGCAGTCATCCTGCTGCAAAGCAGATAACTGAGGCCTTGGCAGCCTGGGCGGTGAGAAACGTAGTTCCGGTATCCATCGTTACTTCAGAGCCAACTATAGACTTGATTGAGGTACTGTGTCCCTGGTACCAAATACCATCTAGGTTCCATTTCTCTAGGCAGGCGATACCGAAAATGTACACAGACCTCAGAAAAAGAGTCACCAATGTCCTAAAAAATGCATTTGTACCCAATGTCCACTTAACCACGGACATGTGGACAAGTGGAGCAGGGCAGACTCAGGACTACATGACTGTGACAGCCCACTGGGTAGATGTATTGCCTCCCGCTGCAAGAACAGCAGCGGCGGCACCAGTAGCAGCATCTCGCAAACGCCAACTCGTTCCTAGGCAGGCTACGCTTTGTATCACCGCTTTCCAGAATACGCACATAGCTGAAAACCTCTTACGGCAACTGAGGAAGATCATCGCAGAATGGCTTACCCCAATTGGACTCTCCTGGGGATTTGTGGCATCGGACAATGCCAGCAATATTGTGCGTGCATTACATCTGGGCAAATTCCAGCACGTCTCATGTTTTGCACATACCTTGAATTTGGTGGTGCAGAATTATTTAAAAAATGACAGGGGCGTGCAAGAGATGCTGTCGGTGGCCAGAAGAATTGTGGGCCACTTTCGGCGTACAGGCACCGCGTACAGAAGACTGGAGCACCACCAAAAACACCTGAACCTGCCCCGCCATCATCTGAAGCAAGAGGCGGTAACGAGGTGGAATTCAACCTTCTATATGCTTCAGAGGATGGAGGAGCAGCAAAAGGCCATTCAAGCCTATTCATCTGGCCACGATATAGGCAAAGGAGGTGGAATGCACCTGTCTCAAGCGCAGTGGAGAATGATTTCAACGTTGTGCAAGGTTCTGCAACCTTTTGAACTTGCCACACGTGAAGTCAGTTCAGACACTGCCAGCCTGAGTCAGGTCATTGCCCTCATCAGGCTTTTGCAGAAGAAGCTGGAGACATTGAAGGAGGAGCTAAAACAGAGCGATTCCGCTAGGCATGTGGGACTTGTGGAAGGAGCCCTTCATTCGCTTAACCAGGATTCACGGGTGGTCAATCTGTTGAAATCAGAGCACTACATTTTGGCCACCGTGCTCGATCCTAGATTTAAAACCTACGTTGTATCTCTCTTTCCGGCAAACACAAGTCTGCAGAGGTTCAAAGACCTGCTGGTGAGAAAATTGTCAAGTCAAGCGGAACGTGACCCGTCAACATCTCCTCCTTCACATTCTCCCGCAACTGGGGCTGCGAGGAAAAGGCTACGAATTCCGAGCCCACCCGCTGGTGGTGATGCAGGGCAGTCTGGAGCGAGTGCTGACATTTGGTCCGGACTGAAGGACCTGCCAACGATTACTGACATGTCGTCTACTGTCACTGCATATGATTCTCTCACCATTGAAAGAATGGTGGAGGATTATATGAGTGACCGCATCCAAGTAGGCACGTCAGACAGTCCGTACGTATACTGGCAGGAAAAAGAGGCAATTTGGAGGCCCTTGCAGAAACTGGCTTTATTCTACCTAAGTTGCCCTCCCTCCAGTGTGTACTCCGAAAGAGTGTTTAGTGCCGCCGCTCACCTTGTCAGCAATCGGCGTACGAGGTTACTTCCAGAAAATGTGGAGAAGATGATGTTCATTAAAATGAATTATAATCAATTCCTCCGTGGAGACATTCACCAGCAGCAATTGCCTCCAGAAAGTTCACGGGGACCGGAGATGGTGGATTCCAGTGGGGACGAATTAATAATCTGTGAGGAGGGGGATGTACACAGTGAAAGGGGTGATGAATCGGACGATGATGATGAGGTGGACATCTTGCCTCTGTAGAGCCAGTTTGTGCAAGTAGAGATTGATTGCTTCTTTTTTGGTGGGGGCCCAAACCAACCAGTCATTTCAGTCACAGTCGTATGGCAGACCCTGTCACTGAAATGATGGGTTCTTTAAAGTGTGCATGTCCTGTTTATACAACATAAGGGTGGATGGGAGGGCCCAAGGACAATTCCATCTTGCACCTCTTTTTTCTTTCATTTTTCTTTGCGTCATGTGCTGTTTGGGGAGTATTTTTTTGAAGGGCCATCCTGCATGACACTGCAGTGCCACTCCTAGCTGGGCCAGGTGTTTGTGTCGGCCACTTGGGTCGCTTATCTTAGTCACACAGCTACCTCATTGCGCCTCTTTTTTTCTTTGCGTCATGTGCTGTTTGGGAAGTATTTTTTTGGAAGGGCCATACTGCGTGACACTGCAGTGCCACTCCTAGATGGGCCAGGTGTTTGTGTTGGCCACTTGGGTCGCTTATCTTAGTCACACAGCTACCTCATTGCGCCTCTTTTTTTCTTTGCGTCATGTGCTGTTTGGGGAGTATTTTTTTGAAGGGCCATCCTGCGTGACACTGCAGTGCCACTCCTAGATGGGCCAGGTGTTTGTGTCGGCCACTTGGGTCGCTTATCTTAGTCACACAGCTACCTCATTGCGCCTCTTTTTTTCTTTGCGTCATGTGCTGTTTGGGGAGTATTTTTTTGAGGGGCCATCCTGCGTGACACTGCAGTGCCATTCCTAGATGGGCCAGGTGTTTGTGTCGGCCACTTGGGTCGCTTATCTTAGTCACACAGCTACCTCATTGCGCCTCTTTTTTTCTTTGCGTCATGTGCTGTTTTGGGGAGTAACTTTTTGAAGGGCCATCCTGCGTGACACTGCAGTGCCACTCCTAGATGGGCCAGGTGTTTGTGTCGGCCACTTGGGTCGCTTATCTTAGTCACACAGCTGCCTCATTGCGCCTCTTTTTTTCTTTGCGTCATGTGCTGTTTGGGGAGTATTTTTTTGAAGGGCCATCCTGCGTGACACTGCAGTGCCACTCCTAAATGGGCCAGGTGTTTGTGTCGGCCACTTGGGTCGCTTATCTTAGTCACACAGCTACCTCATTGCGCCTCTTTTTTTCTTTGCGTCATGTGCTGTTTGGGGAGTATTTTTTTGAAGGGCCATCCTGCGTGACACTGCAGTGCCACTCCTAGATGGGCCAGGTGTTTGTGTCGGCCACTTGGGTCGCTTAGCTTAGTCACACAGCTACCTCGGTGCAAATTTTAGGACTAAAAATAATATTGTGAGGTGTGAGGTGTTCAGAATAGACTGAAAATTAGTGGAAATTATGGTTATTGAGGTTAATAATACTTTGGGATCAAAATGACCCCCAAATTCTATGATTTAAGCTGTTTTTGAGGGTTTTTTGAAAAAAAACACCCGAATCCGACAAAAAAATTTCGGTGAGGTTTTGCCAAAACGCGTCCAAATCCAAAACACGGCCGCGGAACCGAACCCAAAACCAAAACACAAAACCCGAAAAATTTCCAGTGCACATCACTACTAATGGTTAGTCAAACCAATGAGGTGGCAGGCCACACCCCCTCTGCAGACTGGCCACACCCCTAACATGGGCCCCTACCACTACATTCCCCCGGTGGGCCCTACATGCCCCAGTCCGCCACTGAATATAAGGGTTAGTATATGTGAATATCCATCTAATAAAGGTTTTGTAAAAAAAATATCTAATATCATGTAAGAGATTGTTCATCCTAAATATGGTTTTTAACATAGAAACATAGAAACATAGAATTTGACGGCAGATAAGAACCACTTGGCCCATCTAGTCTGCCCCTTTTTTTTTATCCATTAGGTAATCGCAACCCTTTTTGAACCTTAATTCTTTGTAAGGATATTCATATGCCTATCCCAAGCATGTTTAAATTGGTCTACAGTCTAAGCCTCTATCACCTCTGATGGGAGGCTATTCCACATATCCACTACCCTTTCTGTGAAGTAATTTTTCCTTAAATTTCCCCTGAACCTCCCCCCCTCCAGTCTCAGTGTATGTCCTCGAGTTCTAATACTTCTCTTCCTTTGAAGAATGTTTCCCTCCTGAACTTTGTTAAGACCCTTAAAATATTTGAAAGTTTCTATCATGTCCCCCCTTTCCCTTCTCTCCAGCAAACTATACATGTTAAGATCTTTTAGCCTTTCCGGGTAAGTTTTGTGATGTAGGCCATGCACCATTTTAGTTGCCCTTCTTTGTACACTCTCTAATGTATTTATATCTTTCCGGAGATATGGTCTCCAGAACTGGACACAGTATTCCAGATGGGGCCGCACCAATGACCTATACAGTGGCATTATCACTTCTTTTTTCCTGCTACTGATTCCTCTCCCTATGCAACCAAGCATCTGACTTGCCTTTCTCATTGCCTTGTTGCATTGCTTTCCTGCCTTCAAGTCACTTGAAATAGCGACTCCTAAATCCCTTTCCTCCTCAGTAGTTTCCATTACAGTACCCTTGATACTATATTTAGCCTTTGGGTTTTTGAGACCCAAGTGCATGATTTTGCATTTTTTAGCATTAAACTGTAGTTGCCACGTTCTTGACCATTTCTCAAGCCTACCTAGGTCATCAATCATTTGTTTTACCCCTCCCGGTGTGACTACTCTGTTGCATATCTTTGTATCATCTGCAACAAGGCATACCTTCCCTTCAATACCATTTGCAATGTCACCAACAAAGATATTAAAGAGAACTGGACCAAGTACAGATCCCTGGGGTACTCCACTGGTAACATTTCCCTCCATAGATTGCACTCCATTAACTACAACTGTCTGTTTCCTATCCTGCAACCAGGTTCTTATCCATTTAACTATTTTATAATCCACCCCCACGCTTTCAAGTTTATTTAGCAGTCTGCGATGTGGGACAGTGTCAAATGCCTTACTAAAGTCTAGATATGCTACATCTACAGATCCCCTTTGATCTATTATTTTCGTCACAGAGTCAAAAAAGTCAATAAGATTTGTTTGGCATGATCTCCCACCAGTAAATCCATGCTGTTTTGGATCCTGTAAGTTGTTTGATTTAAAATATTCCACAACTCTTTCTTTTAATAGTTTTTCCATTACTTTCCCCACTACTGATGTAAGGCTTACTGGTCTGTAGTTGCCTGCTTCTTCCCTGCTTCCACTCTTGTGCAGCGGAACTACATTTGCTCTTTTCCAGTCCTCTGGAATGGCACCTGTACTTAGAGACTGGTTAAATAATTCTGTTAAAGGTGTAACCAGCACATCTTTTAGCTCTTTGAGTATCCTTGGGTGTATCCCATCTGGCCCCATTGATTTATCCACTTTTAGTTTTGAAAGTTCTGCTAGGACCTTCTCCTCTGTAAATGTACTTTCATCTACCAGATTTTTATGAATGTCCTTGCAACTTAACTGTGGCCCCATACCTTCTTCTTTAGTAAATACTGAGCAAAAATAATTATTTAGGTGATCTGCTATTGCCTTATCTCCCTCCACCAAATGCTCACTCTCTGCCTTAAGTCTTATTATTCCTCCATTTGATTTTCTCCTTTCACTTATATACTTAGATAATCTAGTTTAGTTATGGAAATTTGTAATCTGCAATTTTCACTTCTCTGGGCAAACATGGCTGTGGTCATCTGTCCTTCCTGAATCTATGTTAGGAGGATACATAGCAGGGCCAGGGGTAACTGGATAGAACTAGTTTTTAAACAGTTTCTAAGAAATTCTTCTTATCCTTCCTCTTTTATATTTTATAAAAAATAATTTTAGATGACGTGGAGGGCACTGTTGTGAGGACCAAAGTACTTTCTATTTAACCATCTTGTATTCAACTAAAAAAACTTTTATTGGAATGTGCTATTGTTGACCTCTAACGGAAAAAATGGGAACAACAAAATGACATTATTTTTCAAATATCATACAGTTTTATGATTAAAAGAGTACAACATGACAATAGCTGAACGCACATATCCAATTAGCACCCAGTTATTAATTATCTGATTGTTAATCAAAATAAGTAAAAGGAGATGTTAAAGCTGTACTACCAGGAACCCTTTAAAACTTAACATTTTTACTAAAGTGCTCCTTCTAGCCAAAGTTGCAGGGTCTTTTATGGTAGAACATGTAAAGTAGATCACATAACCTGTGATTGCACAGAATGAGTGTCCCCAATAACAATCCAATACCTCATAATAATCCAATCCCATTATAGGACACATTAGGACATTTGGCTTGAATACAATACAGTATGCCTATGGGGAGGCAGTCAATTTACCAGCTGTGGGGATCCCAACTGTCAGGATACCGATGCCAGAATCCTGACACCTGGTGAAATACCGACCGCCAGCAGGAATCCCCACTAAGGTGGTGGTCCATGCCACCACCTGAGGGGGAATATAACCCACATGTGACTTAATTAGTAACTCAGTTTGCTTATACTATCTGTGCACAAGCATGGATATAATTAAAACCTGTACTGTTAGGGTGTGCCTTGAGGATTGAGTTTGGGAAGCCATTCACTAACACAGACATTCCCAACCTCAGTCCTGTCACAGTCCGGCGGGTCGGGTTTCTGGGAGTGCCAGTACTTACCCGTCCGGACGCTCGAGCGTGGTCCCCCAGGGTGGGGGGGCGCTGGCCTCTGGCGGTGGGCGTAGCTTGCAGGCACGTCTGGGAGAACAAGGAGCAGGGGCAGCAGTATGCGTTTGTGCAGCTTCCAGCTACAGAGCTGCGGTATGGGTCCTGCCATCTTGGAAGGGTCAGCTGACCAGCATCACCCAATGACCAGTAAGGTCACCAATGAGATTCAGCCTGCAGGTATAAATCTGGGGCTTTATGGGTAAGAGATTGCCAGGCAACGTCTCTCACACAGCTTTGTTTGTGCTAGTTTCTCTGTGCTCCACCGTATTGCGGATATAGAACCTAGTTTCCAGAAATCCACTCGAGTCGCTGGATTCTCACCTAGCCTCATTGCCTCGCTCTGCTGGTCACCCTGTGATACCTTCTCTCCCGGCGAACCTCAGTTTCGTTCTTGCCTCACAGCCTTCTGGCTTCCGGGGCACTGCAAGGTGTTCGCTCACGGGAGGTCGTGTTCTACCGGTCCACCCACTCCCAGCAGTCACACGAGCCAGACCGCCAGCAGAATCTCCATAGAGACTTGTGAAAAAGACCTTCATTTGGCTGGCCTGGCTAATTCTGTCTAAGGTCTCCGACACTGAACCTCTAGCCGCAGATCCGGATTCACAAGTTCCGACAGTGTTGACAGGTCCTCAAGGCACTTAAGGTGACTTAACCCGTACCACAGTTATTTTGATTTAACCATCTATGCTGAAGCCTGGATATCACTAAAACCTGCACAGTAATACCCCTTTTACACTAGCTCAAAAAACCCAGGTTTTTGCACAGGGGCACGCATCAACCCAGGTTTTTTGGTAGTGTAAACGGCTCCCGCTGAAAAAACCCCAAGTGACCCGGGAATCCTACCCGGATAGCTACCTGGGGTGGACCCGAGAATGACACGGGAAAGGGTGTAGTGTAAACGGATTACCCTTATCCGTTTACAGCATGTATACCTCCCTGACCGCAGTGTCCCGCGGGCAGTCGTGAGGTTGGGGTGGGGTGGGGGGGGCAGCGCTGCTATGCAGACAGCAGGGCTGGCTGAGACAGTGTGTGCCGGATGCTGGGGCAGCCCAGCAGCTTCCAGAGTGCTTGACTTGCCTCCAGCATGACGGTGGGCAGCATCAAATTAGGGGCGTGGACTAACAGGACCGAGGCCATGCCCGAGGGTCCAGATCTGCCATTTTTCCAGGTGCTTGGAGATGACGTCATCTCCATGTGCCGGCTAGAAGACGTTGCGCTCGGGTCGGCGCCATTGTTGAAAACGGGTCCGTCTCAGGGCTGACCTGGCTTGGAACCGTGTTCCAAATCCCGGGTCAGACACGACATGTGAGTTTTATTGAAAGTTATCATCTACATGTTAAGACATGTATCATTAAATCTGATCTTTTTTTTATTGAATTGTTAGGTAATTAATTTGTATGTGGGCATCAACAGATCCAATATGAGCAAATGTAGATTGATAAACTGATCTATAAACTGGTTATTTAAATTTTCACCTAATGCTGGTTTCACACATGTGACCTGGGAATTTGGTGGGACTAGCATGATGACAAATTCCTAGGTCTCAGCTCCGTAACCCTGGTCAGGAGCAGTGTCGTTTGCATTCAGACCTACCTAAATCCCGGGTTTTTGAAGGTAGTGTGAAAGGGGTATAAAAGATTTATGGGCCCTACACACTGAAAGATATCACTGAAAGATATTAACGATCTCGTTTATTTCAGTGTGTATGCACCAAAGATGAACGATGCGCAGCCCCGCCCTCATTCATTGTTGGTGCCGGCTTGTTCATACCTGCATACCTCCCAACATGACCCTCTCCAGGAGGGACACAATGCTCTGCTTCTGGACTTCCCCCTTAGTTTATGATTGCCATTACCTGTAGTGAAACACCTTTCTTATCCATTAACCTGTTCAAAACAGGTGTCTGCCATCATAAATTAAGAGAAAAGTCCAGGAGCAGAGCATTGTGTCCCTCCTGGAGAGGGTCATGTTGGGAGGTATGGTCTAGGTTTTTGCAATAGGTTCACATGTTAAATGTGGTCAGGTGTGCATACCTCCCAACATGACCCTCTCCAGGAGGGACACAATGCTCTGCTTGTGGACTTCCCTCTTAATGTATGATTGCCATCACCTGTGTTGAACAGGCTAATGGATAAGAAAGGTGTTTCAGCACAGGTGATGGCAATCTGAAATTAAGAGGGAAGTCCAGAAGCAGAGCATTCTGTCCCTCCTGAAGTGGGTCATGTTGGGAGGTATGTACCTGCAAGCCAATATGGACAATCTCGTCCTTATTAGCATGCAGGGCTATGAGGCAAGGTGAAGGGGGGAGTGAAGAAACTTCACTCCCCCCATGCCCCCCCCCCTTCCTGCCGCCGGGACGGCCGTTGCCCGTATTGGCCGTCGGGCAGCTGGCAGCAAGTCGAGTAATGTGTAGGGCCCATTAGAATTAAGACAGTTACAGTGTGTCAATTGTAACTAAACAATTAAAGTTATGACAGCCCTCTGCTTATCTAACATTGCAGACGAACTGCAAATGACCTGCTGTTTTGTCAAATAAAATTGGAATGGAGGTGATTGAAAGTAAACACGTGTGCCTTAATTGCATGCTGACGGGATTTAATCAATGATCATTAATTGATACATCATTATGGATACATGTGTGACCAGATTAAAAACAGAAGGCTGATTTTTGCAAACATCTCCTTTGTGTCCTGAAAAGACAAACAATGCTATTAGATGATCAATGTGTCTGAGAATCTTTAAGTGTCTCATAAAATATTCACTCATGATGCACAATTTATTTTTGCTTAGCAGTGATCTCATACAGCATAACAGATATTTGCTATTTATTTATTGTGCTGTGTTTTTTTTAAATAGAAAACAATCTCAGCAAATAACTGAATTTTCTGTGCTTACAGATAGGCAGTGGCGCCAAGAGGGCAGGGGAGCGGGAACTCTTTACCTGGGCCTGGGTCCCACTGCCCTCCCCCTTCCCTGTTACTGACAGCTGCATGGGACGACGGGTGGGGAGAGAGGACTGTCCACCGATGCAGCTGCAGCAGCCTCTCTCCCAGCTAGAGGAAGCTCAGCAGCAGCCAGTCCTCTCTCCCGTGATGAAAAAGGATGGGGAGCGATTGCGCCCTACCTCCCACCACCGTCTGCACTGTGCTGCCTGCCATCTACCGGTTCTGACATCGACACCTGTTAGGTGCTGCAAGCTCCTGCTTCACAGCCGCATGTCAGTAATTTTATTTTTACAATTTTTAGTACAACGATCTGGCCATTCCGCCCTCATTGGACACCCCCCATCCACCCTCAGTACTGGGGGCCGGCAAAGGTGTCGGCACCCCTGTAGATAGGACCCTCAGTACATAAATCTCTCACTTAAAACTAGTGATGTGCACCGGAAATTTTTCGGGTTTTGTGTTTTGGTTTTGGATTTGGTCACGCGGCCGTGTTTTGGATTCGGATGCGTTTTGGCAAAACCTCCCTGAAATCTTTTTGTCGGATTCGGTGTGTTTTGGATTCGGGTGTTTTTTTTACAAAACCCCTCAAAAACAGCTTAAATCATAGAATTTGGGGGTCATTTTGATCCCATAGTATTATTAACCTCAATAACCATAATTTCCACTCATTTCCAGTCTATTCTGAACACCTCACACCTCACAATATTATATTTAGTCCTAAAATTTGCACCGAGGTTGCTGGATGACTAAGCTAAGCGACCCAAGTGGCCGACACAAACACCTGGCCCATCTAGGAGTGGCACTGCAGTGTCAGACAGGATGGCAGATTTAAAAAATAGTCCCCAAACAGCACATGATGCAAAGAAAAAAAGAGGTGCACTGTGGTCACTGGATGGCTAAGCTAAGCGACCCAAGTGGCCGACACAAACACCTGGCCCAGCTAGGAGTGGCACTGCAGTGTCAAACAGGATGGCACTTCAAAAAATACTCCCCAAACAGCACATGATGCAAAGATAAATGAAAGAAAAAAGAGGTGCAAGATGGAATTGTCCTTGGGCCCTCCCATCCACCCTTATGTTGTATAAACAGGACATGCACACTTTAACAAACCCATCATTTCAGCGACAGGGTCTGCCACATGACTGTGACTGAAATGACTGGTTGGTTTGGGCCCCCACCAAAAAAGAAGCAATCAATCTCTCCTTGCACAAACTGGCTCTACAGAGGCAAGATGTCCACCTCCTCCTCATCGTCCGAATCCTCACCCCTTTCACTGTGTACATCCCCCTCCTCACAGATTATTAATTCGTCCCCACTGGAATCCACCATCTCAGGTCCCTGTGTATTTTCTGGAGGCAATTGCTGGTGAATGTTTCCACGGAGGAATTGATTATAATTCATTTTGATGAACATCATCTTCTCCACATTTTCTGGAAGTAACCTCGTACGCCGATTGCTGACAAGGTGAGTGGCTGCACTAAACACTCTTTCGGAGTACACTCTGGAGGGAGGGCAACTTAGGTTAAAATAAAGCCAGTTTGTGCAAGGGCCTCCAAATTGCCTCTTTTTGCTGCCAGTATACGTACGGACTGTCTGACGTGCCTACTTGGATGCGGTCACTCATATAATCCTCCACCATTCTTTCAATGGTGACAGAATCATATGCAGTGACAGTAGACGACATGTCAGTAAACGCTGGCAGGTCCTTCAGTCCGGACCAGATGTCAGCACTCGCTCCAGACTGCCCTGCATCACCTCCAGCGGGTGGGCTCGGAATTCTTAGCCTTTTCCTCGCAGCCCCAGTTGCGGGAGAATGTGAAGGAGGAGCTGTTGACGGGTCACGTTCCGCTTGACTTGACAATTTTCTCACCAGCAGGTCTTTGAACCTCTGCAGACTTGTGTCTGCCGGAAAGAGAGATACATTGTAGGTTTTAAATCTAGGATCAAGGACGGAGGCCAAAATGTAGTGCTCTGATTTCAACAGATTGACCACCCGTGAATCCTGGTTAAGCGAATTAAGGGCTCCATCCACAAGTCCCATATGCCTAGCGGAATCACTCTGTTTAAGCTCCTCCTTCAATCTCTCCAGCTTCTTCTGCAAAAGCCTGATGAGGGGAATGACCTGACTTCTGAACTGACTTCACGTGTGGCAAGTTCAAAGGGTTGCAGAACCGCGCACAACGTTGAAATCATTCTCCACTGCGCTTGAGTCAGGTGCATTCCCCCTCCTTTGCCTATATCGTAGGTAACTGTATAGGCTTGAATGGCCTTTTGCTGCTCCTCCATCCTCTGAAGCATATAAAGGGTTGAATTCCACCCCGTTTCCGCCTCTTGCTTCAGATGATGGCGGGGCAGGTTCAGGAGTGTTTGCTGTTGCTCCAGTCTTCGGCACGCGGTGGCTTAATGTCGAAAGTGGCCCGCAATTCTTCGGCCCACCGACAGCATCTCTTGCACGCCCCTGTCGTTTTTTAAATAATTCTGCACCACCAAATTCAATGTATGTGCAAAACATGGGATGTGCTGGAATTTGCCCACATGTAATGCACGCACAATATTGGTGGCGTTGTCCGATGTCACAAATCCCCAGGAGAGTCCAATTGGGGTAAGCCATTCTGCGATGATGTTCCTCAGTTTCCGTAAGAGGTTGTCAGCTGTGTGCTTCTTATGGAAAGCGGTGATACAAAGCGTAGCCCGGCTAGGAACGAGTTGGCATTTGCGAGATGCTGCTACTGGTGCCGCTACTGCTGTTCTTGCTGCGGGAGGCAATACATTGTCGAAGTCGAAAAATATTGCAATACACACACCACATGCAAACACCACACTGATGGCATCCATGCATGTACTCAGTCTGCCGTGCGTGCGCATACTTGCAAATTGCGTACAATCGCCTCCCACGGGAGTGCGCGTACGGGCGTGGTATGAGCAATTACAGAAAGATTCTTACTTGCAATGGAAATGATCTACAGACACATGCCACAGTGCCCAGCCTGTGTCGAGTCACTGTTCACACACACACTAATCTAACCAAACATGCACATCCTTCCAACACAATGTCTTGTCCACTCCAATGTTTGAACAGACCCCCTGGTCTGTGAAGAAAGACAAACACAAACCGAACAAGTCATCGTTTGGTATGGGCCAGAACAATGGGAGACAAATATCCCAATAAATACACACAAGCCTGCGTTTTCAAATTATTAACTACAGGCAGCCTGCAGTCTAGAAAACCTTTGAAAGATAGATATAGTAGCAGGGAAAAACTTATAAATATATATATATATATATATATATATATATATATTTATGTTCATCTTGAGAATGGTTGGTCATTTCATGTGTAGGATCATGTTGCCTGGAGATAACATAACAAAGTAACCTAATGAACATGGAAATATCTGTCACACATTACATATTTCCCAAACTTAGTATATACATTACACATAGTCTCCCCTTTCCCCTCATGCAACTTTTACTTATTTACAAGGCACAACAAGGGAATTATACACCTTTACAGTATGCGAGGGGACAGTAACTGATCAGAGCATCATGCATGGTATCTACGTGTTCGGATAATTATGAGTAATAATCCGGTGTTGGTTTGGAGAAGATCGCATGTCGTTGCGAATAGTTATTCGCAAAGGCAGATTAAAGGTATATTTGTGTTTATTATGTACTTGGTATGCGGTGGGAATCCAGAGCTGACCAGCTGTACACACCCCTGGATCAAGGCATCGCCCATCTCTTCAAACCGACCAATGACCTCTCCTGTACTGTAAACAACCATCCCTCCAACCAATCAGTGGAGAGCATACAACCCCATTGTATTGTATTTTGGGCAAGGGTATATAAACCTTGCACCTGGGCCGGTCACTATCTCTCTCTGCTTTTTAAAGACTCATAGGTCGTCTCGCCAGACGACTGGGGACCGGATCCGGGTGGCGCAAGCGACAAAGCGTACGTATCATTGGGTGTGACTCTCTCTATGTGATTGAATTGTATGGTGTTGTACCATTTATATTGTAACTTATTGTAATCCCCTTTTTCAAATATATTAGTACTTGTTGCTGCTTTGGACCACAATTTACAATCAAATACTGGTGTCACATTCAGTTTCTGTTGAGCGTTTGTATAGTGTAATTGCCACACCTAGAGCTGCCTCGTGCTCTCAGCGTGTCGGTCTGTGTGTATGCAGTGAGTGTAAGCTGCACGGCTATTCCGGCGTGTGTACGCAAAGTGGGGACAGAGTACGTAGGTAAAGGATTTATTACAGCGGCCGCAGCGGCTTCAGTTACAGTGTGCAATAGGGGTTAGTGGCTGCTTTCCAAGAAGTCAATCAAACTTCTCAGTTGGAGGTATCGTCCGGCTCGTCTCATACCCGGCTTTTGCACAACATTGCAGGCGCTTGCCAGCAGCAAAGGGTGGATTAGCATTATTATATTGTGTTGAGCTATCTTGTGCTGCTGAACCGCGCCTGTACTGCATTGGTTAGGGATGCTGGCGTGAACCGCAAGGACAAAGGGGAAAAAAAAGCCATTTAAAAGTTTTTTCTTTTTTTTCATTTGCACATGTAACCTTGCGTAAAGGCGCACACAGCGTACCCATACTTTGCATCCATCCCACATATTGTTGCCATAGGTTATAACGGTCATTTATAGGTTTGTGTGAAACCGGATACATCTGTGTTGCTATATACATTTGAAGTAACTGTGTTAATGATATAGTTGTAAGAACACAAAACGCAGCTCTGGCCTAGTCCTTTAGGTTAAACTGAGCAATTGTGGGGTGTGTTCGTGAGCGACAATAGTTTATATCGCTCACATTTATACTGTGTGATTTGTTTTAGTGCGGGCGCACTTTTGTACACGTGGCACGGACAAAGTACGTGAGCGCGCACAAGCGTGAAAAGGCACGTGCGGTTGCGTAATTACGCAAGTTGCGTAAGATCGCTAACGCCAAGGACAAGCCACACAATAGTTCAATTTAAAGCGAAGTAGTAGATGTTTATCTACAAATAGCACATAACTATCCGGTTTCAAACGCAGATTAGAATAACATTGATAAAGTGTGTTACCTCTGGGGAAAGCTATCAGTTAACAGGAAAGGATATTTTTTTCTGATCAGAAAACTATAGAGTGTTAGTGTGGGCTGAAAAAGGTGTGAATGTATTGAACCCCACTTGGTGAACTCGGTGAACTCGGTGAAACTCGGTGAACTTGATGAGCACAGTCTAGATGAACACGCGCAACGGAGTGTGATAAAGCTTTGTGAAGTTGTTGTTTTAAAGGTTTTTTTTTCTTGGTATTACACTCCGGCTGTTTTGGAGCACAGTGTGAAGACTCCAGTGATCCTACAACTTATAGATAGCAAGTGTCTATAAGCGGTACGATTGGACCGCACGGTTGTGTGAGCGATACGTGGTGCAACGTGATATGAAGTTTTGCATATTTGTGCGTAAATCTCGTCATCATACGCGTTGTGTAAAGCACATGCAAGCGTGATTTGTGTAAAAATTGTCTTTTAGGCAGATATTCACTGGGTACGGTAAGCTACTCCTAAAGGCCCAGGGGATATAGGCCGAAGTAGGGCCTGCACTGGCTACACGTGTCTGCTAAATAGGGCGGATCCGTGGTACTCGGAGCAGAAGAAGTTAGTGGAAGAACTTTGAGGACTTCCACCGTTAGACTACTGTGTTTGGAGCATTTTATGAAGTTTTCCCGTGTTAAAAGGGTCCACAATGGGAGCCAAGTGCACAACACAGGGACGTTCCTCAGTCAGGGTTCAGACAGCAGAATTGAGACCCAGGGGGTCAGCTCGGTTGGTAATGTGGGGGAAGTATAGTCCCCACACTGAGACCTTTTGTGATGAATGGACACGAATGACTGTGGGGGATAAAGCATCATTTCCTGGGATAGGTAGTTTTGATCCAGAGGTACTACAAAATGTAAGAATTAGAATATGCCTGCTCAAATCCAGAAAGCAAAGGGTAAGGCATACAGATTGTTTAAACTTTGGCAACAAGAGGGGGATGTGCAAAGGGAGCTTGCTCGCACAGCAAGTTCCAAACCAGGCAGAAGCGTGAATGCGACAGCACCACCACCACTATATGTTGATGGAGAGAAGAGTGTCACCACCAATGATACAAAGGTAGAGGTCAGGGAAATGCGCAGCGAATGTATTAAAACTAACGCTTGTACCTTGTACCCTGTTTTACCTTCTCTCCAAGATTACAGCAACGTAGAGGATGAGCCTAGCATGATCTCAGCCCTTGCCCTGGCTGCCACCATACACGACACAAGGGTGGGCATTGCCCAACCACCAAGGGCAGTGGCCGCATCAGCCAGTGAGGGGGCAGATGAGATCGTGGCGACTGGTAAGTACGGTACTGTCCATTATGCAGAAACAGTGACTCCCCGTATTGTAGAGACAAACAAGAAAGATGTGGTTGAGTTGCATCCAGTAAGGGTGATTGCAGTCCCTAACGGGAGAACTGACACTCAGGGGGTGACCCCAATCAGGAACATTGCAATGTACTGTCCCTGGTCCCGTATGGAGCTGAGGTAAATTATGGCAGAATTCCCTGACCCCAGAAAGGATTTAGTCGGATGCCAGAAATATATAAAAGATTTAGGACTTTCCCAAGAACCCACAAACAAAGATTGGCGGACGGTGTTGCGAGCGAGTCTCCCCTCTAACATTGACATCCCAAAATTTATTACAGACTGCAACCTAGATGCAGAAGTGCCACTCACTGATGCTTACAATCAGAAGAATGTCAGGCAAATCAATATACAACTAGGTTTGTATTTCCCAGCCGTAGTTAGATGGAATAAGATTTTTTCCATAAGACAGAAAGAGAATGAACTGGCATCCGAATATTTCCACAGAACTTTGATGGAAATGGCTAAATTCACTGGGGTTGAGGATATTAGAGACAATGTCAACCACAGGGAAGTAGCTGTCTCTGTATTAATGGAGGGATTGAAGGAGGCACTGAAAACCAGGGTGCAAACTTCTCTGCCAAACTGGAGGGGTATTACGGTGACTGCACTTAGGGAATCAGCACTGGAGCACGACCGTAATATCCAGAAAACCAGGGAGGCACAAGGGGAGCGGTTGATGGTGATGAGCATCCAAGCACTGGAAGGAGCACCAACTCGACCAAACCCCCAGGCCCCTGACACATGGAAAAAGTCAAGAGTTTGTTATCTGTGTAAAAGGGAAAGGCATTATGCCAGCAATTGTAACAGCACACAAAAATTCAGACCCCCTAGACAAGAACACGAGCAAAGTAATTATACACATAGAGGAGATCAGGGATCATACAGGAGAGAGTACTAGCCACATAGAGGGGAAACAAGGAGGTACCCACCACGGGAGGACTGGCGAGCCCCACGAAGACTTACCGTTATCCCCCTCACATATCATAGCTGCCGACGCCCAAAGGGTGGGTCCACGGCCCCAATAGAGGTTAGGCCACACCTGTAGTCTGCAGCCTGTGAAGCTGATCGCTGGCCCTGGGAATGAACCTGAGGTCTTGGTCAAAGTAGCAGGAACACTACAACCATTTCTTGTAGATACAGGGGCGGCCAGATCTGTACTCAAAGCTCCAACCAATTTACTGACCACGGGCAAAACCATTTCGGCTATGGGAGTGACGGGAAGAGTGCAGCAGTATCCTTTTTCTAGACCTGCAGAGATTACGATTGGGCCCTTGCAAACCAGACATTCATTTTTGTTGGCTGCGTCGGCTCCGACTAATCTACTAGGCAGAGACCTACTGTGCAAAATGCGATGTGTCATATATTGTACACCTGAAGGCGTGTTTTTAGATATCCCTGAAAACCACACACAGGAAATGCAAGATATGCTAGACACACCACAACGGCTAATATTGCACTCTACTGTCCTAGACGCATGTCCATCGCAGGTAGAGGAAATGATCTCACAAATACCGGGTTCCCTATGGACCAAAGATGGACAAGACACTGGATTGATGGCGAATGTAGCTCCAATAGTGGTACAATTAAAAGATGGCAGGATAGCTCCAAAAATCCCCCAATACCCTCTGAAGCCAGAGGTAGAACTAGGAATTTTCCCTGTCATAGAACGGCTGCTACAGCAGGGCATCCTAGTCAGGACGTCCAGCACAGCCAATAGTCCCATTTTCCCTGTCAAAAAGAGCGGGGGGAGGTGTTACCGGCTAGTGCAGGATTTAAGAGGGGTGAACAAAATAGTTGAGAGTCAATTCCCCGTAGTGCCCAATCCAGCTGTCATCTTGATGCAGATCCCCGCAACCTCTTCATACTTCACTGTCATTGATCTCTGTTCTGCCTTCTTTTCTGTCCCTCTCCACCCCGACAGTCAGTACCTTTTCGCCTTCTCTAACAGGGGAGTACAGTACACCTGGACTCGTCTTCCCGAAGGCTTCATTGACAGCCCAAGTATCTTCTCCCAAGCACTGCATGACTGTTTGCAATCATTTCAACCTGAAAATGGCTCAGTGCTAATACAGTATGTTGATGACTTATTGTTGTGCTCTGACTCATTTGAAACGTCCTTGGCAGATACGAAGCAGCTGCTGCTTCACCTCTCCCAGACAGGACACAAGGTTTCAAAGGAAAAATTACAGTTGTGCAGTGAAAGGGTGAGGTATTTGGGGCATTGCTTGACACAAGGACAACGACACCTCACTGTTGATAGGATAGAAGCGATTCGCAACATGACTCTGCCGCAAACCCAACAACAAATCCGTACTTTTCTAGGAATGTGCGGGTACTGTCGGAACTGGATTCCAGGATACTCTATTTTGGCACTACCTTTGCAAGAAATGGTCTCGTGAAGCAAACCAGACCGGGTCTCCCACACTGAGGACTCCGAGATGGCATTTGAGAGACTAAAAGAGTGCTTGTCACAAGCACCAGCATTGGGAATGCCAGATTATGAGAAACCCTTTGAATTGTATGGAACTGAAAGTTCTGGGTGCGTGGCCGGAGTCTTGACCCAGAAACACGGTGATGCCAGCAGACCAGTAGCCTATTACAGTGCACAACTGGACACTGTAGCAAGGTCTCTCCCCACTTGCCTTACCTGCATGAGAAAGAATGTTGGGAAGACAATACCGACGGAACCATCCCATATCCTTCCTACGGACGGACCCTTCCAGGTAATACAAATAGACTTCATACAGTTACCACCCTGTAGGAATCTGAAATATGTCCTAGTGTGTACAGATGTCTTTTCAAATTGGGTAGAAGCATTCCCCGCTGCCACAAATACTGCTACGTTCACTGCAAAGAAAATTGTGCAGGAATTTGTGTGTAGATATGGTATCCCTAGAATAATTGAAAGTGATAGGGGTACCCATTTTACAGGTGCAGTCTTTCAGGTCATGTGCAAGCTACATACTCCGTACCGGCCACAGGCGAGCGCAAAGGTGGAGAGAATGAATAGCACTATTAAGAACAAGCTTAGCAAAGTGATGGTTGAAACTGGATTGTTGTGGCCAGAGGCATTGCCACTAGTATTGTACAGCATCAGAACCACTCCCAGGTCACCACTTAACCTATCACCCTTTGAAGTTCTTTTTGGGCGACAACCTCACGTAATGATTGATCCCCAGGATGATTTGAAATGAAATAATGAAGTGACTGTGCAATATTTGGTTAGGATGAGCCAGCAGCTCAGAAATCAACAAAGAAATCTAAAGCTGGTGATTCCTGACCTACCAAACAGTAATTGTCATGACATTGAACCTGGGGACTTTGTGTTGATTCGAAATTTTCTACGCTCAGGTTGCCTCATTGACAGGTGGGAAGGACCGTACCAAGTTTTATTGACCAGTACAACAGCACTAAAGGTCGGCGAAAGAGAGACTTGGGTCCACTCGTCCCATTGCAAGAAAGTTGCAGACCCAGAGACAGCTCGTGATAAGTAGAAAGGTGAAGAGAACCTTGTATCGCTGGAGCAGCTATTCCGGGAGAACTAAAAAGGCAAGACTGTTGAGCGGCACCCGAGCGTAGGGAGCGGAAAGAGCAAAGACGGTTGGTGCAGTCAGAGACGGTTAACAAAGATCAAGGAAGGTTTTCGCACCAGTTTTTCTTTTTTTTTACCTCCCCACTACTTTCTCTTTGTTTTTGTTTTTCCCCCTCATCTTCCCATTTTTGTCCCTAATGAAATGGATCCAACCCAAGAGACTGTATTCCGGCTTTTTCTGGTGGTTTTGTTTATGTGCAGGACAATTTGTTTTTGTGAGGGCCCCCGAGACGTCGACCAAGGATCTGGAGTGAGTTCTGATGGAGAGTACGGGATGGTAGGACCCCAGGATCAGCGTATCACTTTCACTAAGGCTAGCATCAGAAAAAGGAAATCCACAAACCGGAACCCAACTGATCAATCACCAAAAATGTCATTTTATTGTTGTATGTACCGTTACATGTCTTCTGTTCATCTCTGTAGGGCTAGGTTAGTGAAACACACATAGTCATTAGATAATAGGGACACATAATTGCTCACACATATGGATCCCCACGATGTATCATCAGATAAATGTGCTCCCCATTTATCATATAGCTCGGTGGAGTTTGTTGGACCATGTACAGACCCTTAATACGGGATGTGAAGGAATATAATGAATACTTTGCAAAGCCTAGAAGCTAGTGATGCACGATGATACATCCCCCTCAGGCAGTTACTCATACATACACGTTTTTCCTATCACACTAGGCCATCCATTTCTCACCTATGACCTTTTCTCCCTCTTCCAAGGTACGTACTCGCCCATTGTAATGTTTAGCATGTAAATATTTTTTCTGTTATTAATATTAGTGGCAGTTATTGTTGACTGCCAAAGGGTGGACTGTCGAAGTCGAAAAATATTGCAATACACACACCACATGCAAACACCACACAGATGGCATCCATGCATGTACTCAGTCTGCCGTGATTGCGCATACTCGCAAATTGCATACAATCGCCTCCCACGGGAGTGCGCGTACGGGCGTGGTATGAGCAATTACAGAAAGATTCTTACTTGCAATGGAAATGATCTACAGACACATGCCACAGTGCCCAGCCTGTGTCGAGTCTCTGTTCACACACACTAATCTAACCAAACATGCACATTCTTCCAACACAATGCCTTGTCCACTCCAATGTTTGAACAGACCCCCTGGTCTGTGCAGAAAGACAAACACAAACCGAACAAGTCATCGTTTGGTAGGGGCCAGAACAATGGAAGACAAATATCCCAATAGGTACACACAAGCCTGCGTTTTCAAATTATTAACTACAGGCAGCCTGCAGTCTAGAAAACCTTTGAAAGATAGATATAATAGCAGGGAAACACTTATAAATATATATATATATATATATATATATGTATTTATGTGCATCTTGAGAATGGTTGGTCATTTCATGTGTAGGATCATGTTGCCTGGAGATAACATAACAAAGTAACCTAATGAACATGGAAATATCTGTCACACATTACATATTTCCCAAACTTAGTACACACATTACACATAGTCTCCCCTTTCCCCTCATGCAACTTTTACTTATTTACAAGGCACAACAAGGGAATTATACACCTTTACAGTATGCGAGGGGACAGTAACTGATCAGAGCATCATGCATGGTATCTACGTGTTCGGATAATTATGAGTAATAATCCAGTGTTGGTTTGGAGAAGATCGCATGTCGTTGCGAATAGTTATTCGCAAAGGCAGATTAAAGGTATATTTGTGTTTATTATGTACTTGGTATGCGGTGGGAATCCAGAGCTGACCAGCTGTACACACCCCTGGATCATCTCTTCAAACCGACCAATGACCGCTCTTGTACTGTAAACAACCATCCCTCCAACCAATCAGTGGAGAGCATACAACCCCATTGTATTGTATTTTGGGCAAGGGTATATAAACCTTGCACCTGGGCACCTATCTCTCTCTGCTTTTTAAAGACTCCTAGGTCACCTCGCCACACGACTGGGGACCGGATCCGGGTGGCGCAAGCGACAAAGCGTACGTATCATTGGGTGTGACTCTCTCTCTGTAATGGAATTGTATGGTGTTGTACCATTTATATTGTAACTTATTGAAATCCCCTTTTTCAAATATATTAGTACTTGTTGCTGCTTTGGACCACAACTTACAATCAAATACTGGTGTCGCATTCATTTTCTGTTGAGCGTACTCTGCACTGTACTCCTCCTATATAATATACTGGTGGTCCCCAGTGCCCACAATAAAGCAGTGTGAGCACAGATATATGCAGCACACTGAGCACAGATATGGAGTGTTTTTCAGGCAGACAACGTATACTGGTGGTCACTGGTCAGCAAAACTCTGCACTGTACTCCTCCTATATAATACAGCTGCTTCCCAGTCCCCACAATTAAGCAGTGTGAGCACAGATATATGCAGCACACTGAACACAGATATGGAGTGTTTTTCAGGCAGACAACGTATACTGGTGGTCACTGGTCAGCAAAACTCTGCACTGTACTCCTCCTATATAATATACTGGTGGTCCCTAGTGCCCACTATAAAGCAGTGTGAGCACAGATATATACAGCACACTGAGCACAGATATGGAGTGTTTTTCAGGCAGACAACGTATACTGGTGGTCACTGGTCAGCAAAACTCTGCACTGTACTCCTCCTATATAATACAGCTGCTCCCCAGTCTCCACAATTAAGCAGTGTGAGCACAGATATATGCAGCACACTGAGCACAGATATGGAGTGTTTTTCAGGCAGACAACGTATACTTGTGGTCACTGGTCAGCAAAACTCTGCACTGTACTCCTCCTATATAATACAGCTGCTCCCCAGTCCCCACAATTAAGCAGTTTGTGCACAGATATATGCAGAACACTGAGCACAGATATGGAGTATTTTTCAGGCAGACAACGTATACTGGTGGTCACTGGTCAGCAAAACTCTGCACTATACTCCTCCTATATAATACAGCTGCTCCCCAGTCCCCACAATTAAGCAGTGTGAGCACAGATATATGCAGCACACTGAGCACAGATATGGAGTGTTTTTCAGGCAGACAACGTATACTTGTGGTCACTGGTCAGCAAAACTCTGCACTGTACTCCTCCTATATAATACAGCTGCTCCCCAGTACCCACAATTAAGCAATAAGCACTGCAGTAGCACAAATATTATTAATAAATGGAGAGGACGCCAGCCACGTCCTCTCCCTAACATTTCCAATGCACGAGTGAAAATGGCGGCGACGCGCGGCTGCTTATATAGAATCCGAATCTCGCGAGAATCCGACAGCGGGATGATGACGTTCGGGCGCGCTGGGATTAACCGAGCCATACGGGAGAATCCGAGTATGCCTCGGACCCGTGTAAAATGGGTGAAGTTCGGGGGGGTTCGGTTTCTGAGGAACCGTACCCGCTCATCACTAGTATATATATTGTCAAAGTCAGAAAAATATCACTATGCACACTGCCATATCTGCACCTCATGCGAGCTCCCGCTGCGCGTGCAAGAGCTCTCCCGTGTGTGCGCATACTCGCAGTCGCGTGCACCCGCAGGCGCACGATATGCGGATTTACGGTAGAGTTTGTATGCGTCTAGCGTGCGACTCAATCGATATATATTTTAACCATATAATGTATTTTGTAGATTATGGTCCCTTTGATAGATTCTGAAAGTTTAGTTAACATAGCATGTTCATGGACAAAGAGATCCCTCTTTGTTTGATACGAAGGGTCAGACATGGGTCATACAGTGGTGTTTAGTATCCATCGGAAGAGTATTTAACTAGCAATATTCCGGTGTTGGTTTGAAGCGGATTAATCGCTCGTGCGAATAGTTATGGACATAAGAAGTTTATGGACTTTTACTATATTTGCACTTTATTATCCATGCGGTGGGAAACCTAGTTTCCCACCCACCTGAACAGTTGGAAATAGTCACAGCCCACCTGTATGAATCAACCTATGACCTTTTGTTATAATGCGAAGAGGAATTCCTGTGTCCAATGAACAATAAGAATATAGGACCATTGTACTGTATTATGTGTAGGGTATAAAAGGACAAGCCAATCTGGGCCAGCTCTCTATTCTCTTCAACGGTTCTCATTGCTGATAATCGGGAGCTGGATATCCAGAGGCGCATGCGATTGTTTCCCTTGAGCGTAAGTTTTCTCCGCAATCATATTGTCTTTCTTGTTATTGTGAGCCATATCTCTCTCTCTCTCTCTTCTCTTTCTCTCTCGTTTCTCTTATATAGTTATTGTACTAATATTGTATTTCATGTGTAGTTATCTGGTTAGGTAGTCTATGTTATATTGGTAGTGTATGACTTATATTGTATTATTCTTTTTGAACGTTCATTCATTTCCTTAAAAGGCGTTAGACCCTTAGACCGGTATTGTGTGTTCATTATATTGCAGTGGGTAATAGGAGCGTCTCTATCGCTCAAACAGCTTTAGTGTAAACCCGCTTACACAGTGTTGCATTCTCTTCTTATCACTACACAAGGATTTACAGTATAAGTACATTGTTTACGGTATAGTTATAAAGGTTTAACATTGTGAGCGTCTGCGCCGCTGGTGATCTCCTCGTGGTCCCGAGCGTCCGCTACGCTAATAGCGAACCATTACGTTAGTCGGCAGCCAATAGCGTGCCTGCCTGTGGTCTCTTGGCCGTGAGCGAACGTGACGCTTGAGCGTCTCGACTACGGCTAAGCGATTGCTACGCAACATGCGTACCCTTACGGTATTCCATACGTCAATAGCGTACAGTGTTCTTAGACCTCTTAAAGGGTTTTAAGTAAGATAAATATTCTGCTTTAACAATTGAGGGCTCGTCCGTCCTTCACATATCTGCACTAGGTAATTTCAGCAGACATTATCCATCAGCAAAGGGCGGGAGGTCATATTCCTCGTAGTGCTGTCTGGATAAGCGTCTGCTTCGCTTAGTAAAGGGTGCTGAAGGAATCCGGAACCGGAGGTAAGAACAACACGCTAGTGTCTTTTAAAACTGTTTATTTCTGTCTTGCGTACGCACGCACGCATATATCTGCATTTCTTTTCATTTGTGTATTTTCATATCACTCTCCTGTTGGCCATTTCACAATTGTTAACGGGCTAAGAAAGATTTGTTGCTATCAGTAGTTAAAAAAGTAAAGGTAATACATTTAAGGGGTAATTTGTAAAGCACGCACACAGCTTTGCCTAAGATACAAGGAGAGACTTGTGTGGTGCTCGGTGGATGATCAAGGATCACCTACATTGATAAACGTGTTAATTGTGTTACGGTGGATACCTGCCTTGCGTACACGTGTCTCTAACAAAAGACTGAGACTCGCGCACGCAACCCAAAGGCCGACGTACGCAGCGTATATTACGCAACGGAGCGTCTGGGTACGCCCACGTAACAAATCACACGATAGTGTTATTTTTTTTCAGGCGAAAAGGTGGCAACGCGATAAATAGCGCAAGTCAATTTTAGTGTCTGAAATTTAATTTAATAGATCCTTCTCTAAATTTACGACTCATCTGGTCTAAAGGAAAGAAATTTCTGCGCAGAAATAGAAATAGAAACAAAAGTGTACATGTGGTGAGTGAGTGTTTGCATATATAAGTTTATACAATTTTTTGAGGTTGAACCACAAGAAGTCGAGTTCTCGCAGGGTACATGCATGTAAGTGACGTGCATGGTGGCTAGGGAGGCATCCCTTGTTAAACATAAAATCTGAGCATTAGAGTATAGCAGACCAGGAGGTCATACTGTAGCACAGACCAGGAGGTCCAGAACAGACCAGGAGGTCCAAGGTACAGCAGACAAGGAAGTCCGCTATAAATAGAGAAAAGAGCACAACCCAGGGGGTTGGTGCAGAACCCATATAGGCCATTAAAGCTCATGCTGAAGGAATTCGCAGCCGCAATTTTCGATTCCACTGGTCGCTCCGCACATAAGATTAGTTGCTTATGTGCAGACTGATTGTACCGCACGTAATTGTGTGCATTAGTTAGTAATTTGACCCAGTACCATTTGCGTACGAAAAGGGATCATAAACGCTATTTGTACATTCTGACGTGATTTGTGTAATTTTTTATTTTCTAAAGGGAAGTTCGCTGGTCACTCAGGAATTATCCAACAACCAACAGTTACTGGAAAGGGTTAATGCTCTGCGGATCACACTCACATGTTCCAGTAAACAAAGGTTCATAGGGGCCCTGGGTCGAGTACGCCAGCACTAGGGCAGTGTGTAGGTCGTATTGGTCGGCGTGGGCAAGTGAGTGGGGTACTCGGTAAACCGCCACCGTCAGCCTATCCTGAACATCTTGGTTTTTGTAAGGGTTTGCTGAAGCTAAAGCAACACCTGCAAGTTATGGGGGCCAGTTGTTCAGGTAGGGGGCGATCAACCTCGGTTCGGGTTGATTCAGTAAACCGACCAATCGGGTCGGCAAGGTATGTAATGTGTGAAAAATACGGTTCACACACAGAGGTTTTATGTGATGAATGGGAAAGAATGACTGTACATGACGGGGAGAAATTCCCAAGAGTAGGCAGCTTTAGCCCAGATGTGTTACTAAATCTAAGGAGAAGGATATGTCTCATTAAATCAACAAAGAGACGGATCAAACATTATGATTATTTGCAGTTATGGCAACAGGAGGGTGAAATACAGAGAGGATTGGCTCAGGCGGCGGGATCTAACCCTATCAGGAAACTGATAGCCACGGCACCGCCGCCACCATATATATCAGGAGAGAAATTGGTTGCGGAGAATGACGCATCAGGGGGTAACAAACAGGCACTTAGCAACTGTATAAATGTTAAGGATAATGTTAATAAGCTAACTAATGCAAGTATTAACCCGTGCAAGTTGTACCCTGTTTTAAACTTTCCCCAGGAGTGTGATCAAGAGGACGAAGCATCAACAGTATCGGCGCTCTCTCTAGCAGCCACCATATCAGAGACAACAGTAGGCACGGCCCAACCCTTAAGATTAGTAACAAAGGCCCCTAGCGGAGGGACAGGTGAGGTCGTATCAACGGGTAAGTACGGCACCTTACACTATGCTGAAACCATTTCACCGCAGGCTGTAGAATCTAATCAGAATGAGGTTATTAAACTTGCTCCCGTTA
The DNA here is from genome assembly GCF_028390025.1 of Pseudophryne corroboree. NCBI lineage: Eukaryota > Metazoa > Chordata > Amphibia > Anura > Myobatrachidae > Pseudophryne > Pseudophryne corroboree. Next base: position 222,471,288 of record NC_086446.1, read on the forward strand.
GGGTAATCGCAGTTCCCAATGGGAAAACGGACACCACAGGAGTCACTCCTATCAGAAACATTGCCATGTACAGCCCGTTTTCCCGAATGGAATTAAGAACCATAGTGTCTGAATTCCCTGATCCTAGGAAAGATCTAGTTGCTAGCCAGAAATACATCAGAGACCTAGGGAACACTGTAGAGCCCAATAACAAAGACTGGCAGATATTGCTGAGGGCATGTTTACCCTCCAATGTCGACTCAGCTCAATTTTTAGCTGACTGTGGATTAGACCATGATGTACCCCTTTCAGATGTGTACAATCAAGACAATGTAAAAAGAATAAATTTACAGTTAAAAGAGTATTTTCCAGCTGTAGTTAAGTGGAACAAAATTTTCTCCATTAAACAAAAGGAGTCAGAAACAGCTGCAGAATATTTTCACAGGGCATTACTAGATATGGCTAAATACACAGGCATAGAGGACATTAAAACCAACATAAATCATAGAGAAGTAGCAGTATCTGTGCTAATGGATGGTTTAAAAGAAGCATTAAAGACAAGGGTACAGACCACGCAACCATGTTGGCGAGGTCTGTCGGTAGCTACTTTGAGAGAGGCAGCTGTTGATCACGATCGGAATATCACCAGACACAGGGAGTCACAAAGTGATAAGTTAATGGCCGTAAGTATACAGGCCCTGACCACAAGGCAGCCTTTGTATAGATCACCAAACCCTGTGGGTAGGTCAAATGTGGTAACCTGTTATTCCTGTCATAGAGAGGGACACTTTGCACGAGACTGTAAATCGAGAAACACACAAAAGTCTTATCAACCCCCTAGACAACGACACGACACACGACATTGGGATCAGGGTCCGCAGAAACGGAGTTATGAGCCACATGCAGGGGAAACAAAAAGATACCCCCCGAACAGAAACTGGCAAGCCTCTGGTAGTTCCCAGTTAATTCCTTCTCAAGTAGTTGCTGCCAGCGCGATTCAGGGAGGTCACCATACCCAATAGGGGTGTGGCCACACCTGTAATCTGCAGCCAGTAAAAATTATTGCAAGTCTTGGAAGTGAACCCGAAATTGCAATTAATGTAGCTGGTAAATCATTAAACTTTCTTGTAGATACGGGGGCGGCCAAATCAGTGATAAATTCGACAGTGGGCATGAGAACCACTGGTAAGACAATTCCAGCCATGGGAGTAACGGGAGTAGTCCAGCACTACCCTGTTAGCAAACCAGCCGAGGTTACAGTAGGGCCTTTGCACACCAAGCATTCCTTTTTGCTGGCTGTATCGGCACCGACTAATCTCCTGGGAAGAGATTTATTGTGTAAAATGGGGTGCGTCATTTATTGTACTCCTGAGGGTGTATTCTTAGACATACCTGAGAATCATGCTCAGGAAGTACGAGACATGTTAGACTCCCCATCAAAATTAATGTCCCACACTGTTATGTTAAATAGGAATCCATCCCAGGTAGAAGAAATGACATCCCAAATACCAGAGTCACTGTGGACTAAAGATGGACAAGACACTGGATTAATGGCAAACGTAGCTCCAGTAGTTGTGCAAGTAAAAGATGGTAGGATAGCTCCAAAAATCCCACAATACCCTCTGAAGCCAGAGGTGGAGTTAGGAGTTTACCCAGTAATAGAGCGCTTGCTACAACAGGGCATTTTGGTAAGAACATCCAGCACTGCCAATAGTCCCATCTTCCCTGTGAAAAAGAGTGGGGGGAGGGGTTACAGGCTAGTGCAGGATCTAAGGGGGATTAACAAAATAGTTGAGAGTCAGTTCCCCGTAGTGCCAAATCCAGCTGTCATCCTTATGCAGATCCCTCCCACTGCGAAATTTTTCACTGTTATTGACCTCTGCTCCGCTTTCTTTTCGGTACCCCTGCATCCTGACAGCCAATATTTGTTGCATTTACATACAGAGGAGTCCAATACACATGGACTCGATTACCACAAGGTTTCATAGATAGTCCAAGTATATTTTCCCAGGCTTTGCATGATTGTTTACAGTCTTGCCAACCAGAGAGTGGATCAGTATTGATACAGTATGTGGATGATTTACTACTGTGTTCAGATTCATTGGAAGCGTCCCTGAAGGATACGAAACAGCTCCTGTTTCATCTTTCAGACACAGGACACAAGGTTTCCAAAGACAAGTTGCAATTATGCCAAACTAAAGTAAAATATTTGGGACACTGTCTAACACAAGGACTGAGACACCTGACCGCTGATAGAATTCAAGCAATTAGAGACATGACTCTGCCACAAACTCAGCAACAGATCAGAACATTTTTAGGAATGTGTGGGTATTGCCGTAACTGGATCCCAGGGTTTTCCATTCTAGCGTTACCTTTGCAGGAGATGGTCTCCTCAAACAAACCTGATCGGATTTCACATACAGACGAATCCGAGATGGCATTTGAGAAACTTAAACAGTGCCTAACGCAGGCGCCAGCATTAGGTATGCCAGACTATGGGAAACCCTTTGAGCTGTACGGAACAGAAAGTGCTGGTTGCGCGGCAGGCGTCCTAACCCAAAAGCACGGTGATGCCAGCAGGCCGGTAGCATACTACAGCGCTCAGCTAGATACGGTAGCGCGATCCCTCCCCACATGTTTGCGAAGCGTTGCTGCGATAGCATTGCTAGTAACGAAAAGCGAAGATGTAGTGCTAGGTCACAACCTCACAATTCATACACCACATGCAGTGTCAGCCTTGCTAAATTCTGCCCAAACCAGACACGTCTCATCAGCGCGGTTTACAAGATGGGAATTGGCACTAATGGCCCCCGTAAACATCACCATAAGGAAATGCAGTGCATTAAATCCTGCAACATATCTCCCAGGTGTGCCTGGACAGGCACAAAGGGTGGAGGATGAGAGTGGTGGGGAAGGAGGATTTAATACAAAAGATGACACACATGATTGTATGGAATATTTGACCCAAAATTTCACGGCAAGGCCTGACATCAGTGATAACCCACTAGAAGATGTAGACTTCACTTTCTACACTGACGGTAGTTGTCACAGACAGTCAGACTCGGGAGACTTGTGTACTGGATACGCAGTCGTAGATGACCAAGGCACCATAGAAGCAGAACCGCTAGGCCCACCTCACTCAGCCCAGGTTGCTGAACTGGTCGCCCTAACCAGAGCATGTGAATTGGCTAAGGGCAAGTCAGCCAATATCTACACCGATTCTAGATACGCCTTCGGGGTAGTTCATGATTTCGGAGCCCTATGGCGCCTCAGAAATTTCATGACGGCCGCTGGTACACCGATAGCGCATGCAGCTCACATCAAAAGGCTTCTAACAGCGATACAGGAACCCGACAGAGTGGCTGTTATCAAGTGTAAAGCACACACATATAGCCAGGACCCAGTATCACTTGGTAACAGCCGAGCAGATGAAGCTGCTAAGTTAGCAGCCGGTACCCCCAGACAGACAGACATCACACAATTGATGGTATTCAATACCATCAACACACAGAAGTTGTGTGAGATGCAAAATTTGTGTTCCACACAGGAAAAGGCAGTCTGGAAGGCAAAAGGATATGGCCAGGAGTCCTCAGGACTCTGGACAGATGGACAGGGTAAACCAGTGGCCCCCAGAGCATATCTTCCATGTTTAGCTGAGGCAGCACATGGGCTGACTCATCTGGGCAAGGAGGGAATGTGTAAGTTGGTAAGAGCATATTGGTGCGCCCCAGGATTTTCATCTCATGCAGGTAAAAGAGCAATGTCATGCCTTACCTGTTTGAGAAAGAATATCGAAAAGGCAATACCAACAGAACCATCTCATATCCCACCTACAGGCGGCCCTTTCCAGGTAATACAGATTGACTTTATACAATTACCCCCTTGTCGAAATTTGAAATATGTACCTGTTTGTATAGATGTATTCTCAAATTGGGTCGAAGCATTTCCTGCGGCCACAAATACCGCTATGTTTACTGCTAAGAAAATTGTGCAGGAATTTGTATGTAGATATGGTATCCCTAGAATAATTGAAAGTGATAGGGGTACCCATTTTACAGGTGATGTCTTTCAAGGAATGTGTAAGTTGATGGGAATTGATAGCAAGCTGCACACTCCATACCGTCCACAGGCGAGTGCAAAGGTGGAAAGAGTGAACAGCACTATTAAAAATAAACTGAGCAAAGTTATGGCAGAAACAGGATTGACATGGCCAGAAGCTTTACCCATTGTACTATACAGCATCAGAACCACTCCCAGATCCCCTCTTAATCTGTCTCCCTTTGAAATCTTGTTTGGTCGACAACCGCATGTTATGATTAACCCTCGGGATGATTTGAAGTGTAACAATGAAGTGACTGTAAAATACTTGATTAACATGAGTAAACAGCTAAGGAATCAAAATGATAATTTGAAGTTGGTGATTCCTGATTTACCAGATAGTAATTGTCATGACATTGAACCTGGGGATTATGTAATGATACGGAATTTTCTACGCTCAGGTTGCCTTATTGACAGATGGGAAGGACCATACCAAGTCTTATTGACTAGCACTACAGCATTGAAGGTTGCCGAGAGAGAGACTTGGGTTCATTCGTCCCATTGTAAGAAGGTTGCTGATCCAGAGAGGTCCCGTGATAAGGAACAGATGGTAGAGGAAGTTGTATCACTGGAGTGTCTGTTCCAGGAGGACTGAGGCGGCACCCGAGCATTGAAAATCACAAGATCGAAAGCAGTTGTCGATTCCCTGTTCCCTTTTATTGTTTTTCCCCACTTCCCATCCCATCCCCCTCAATTATTTCTTTCCCCCTTCTCATTTTTCTCCATTTCCTCCTATAAGATGGACTTGCCCCAAGAGACTGTGATCCGGATTTTCCTGTTGACCATGATGTTGACCAGAGCAGTCTGTTCCGGCGAGAGTACCATGGAGGTCGAGAGAGGTTCTAGAATGGGTTCTGATGACAAAGGTGGAGGCGTAGTTTTCCAAGAACAACTTAACCAACAAATAAAGGCGAGTATCAGAAAACGATCCGATAACATTGACCATAGAAGGAATTGTGAAGGATTGTTAGCTGAAGAAAACTGTATCTGTAGGCTCTGTGACAATGTAGTTGAGGATGGGTGCATCAAGAAATGCCAATCCAGTTTTAATATCCACATGGACCGGCATCCATTGAGTGACTATCACTCCTTAGTGGGTAATGTGTTAAATCAGACAGATTGTTGGGTATGCTCTCAAGTACCTCAAGGCCATAGTAAATCAGGCTTAGTACCATTTCCTTTAATGATAGGGGAGGTATTTGAGCTAAGTGGTGGGAGGCCGGTGGACAGGAGGTTTAATATCTCCAGTCCTCCTAGTTTGAAGCTCCACCAATATCATGTGGATAAGTCCTTAATATGTTTTAACATTTCCAATCCCCGAAAGCCGGGAAATTGGGAAGTGTCATGGAGAAACCAAACCATGACCTTTTCATACAGAGCCGATAGAATGCCAACAGATACAGAGCTTATACGCCACATAGCCAGTAGAGAAAAATCTTTCCGATATAGGTAAACCCTAGGAAGTAGGATTACGAGAGTTGGAGAGGTATCACCAGGATACTGTGCACATATCGTACAAACTGATACGTGTACTAGACAGATGGGAGAATTAGGGTTAGGAGATTTCACATGGAAGATGTGTAATATGGTTATGTCCTACTCCGTCCCATATGTTCTCCCCGATGATGCATATTTCATATGCGGAAGGAAGGCGTATAAGTGGCTTGCCCCAAACTCAGAAGGGTTGTGTTATATTGGAAAAGTACTGCCTGAGGTAATGACTGTATCACATGCCAAAATGAAAGATATTCACCGCAGTGCCCAAGCTCCTTATACTCACACTCATTACGAGCACGTAGTTAAACGGCACCTGATAGAAAGAACAGAGCATCCGGCCTCTGACATGATCCATGAATCCACCGGGATTCAGGTTCTACTCGCGTTAGACATCACTCGCACCGCCAGAGGAGTGTTGAATTATAAATACATATCAGCGCTTGCAAATTTGTTAGACAATATCACAGAAATGTATGATGACACTTTTAGGTATACTGGAAGAGAGCTTCAAGCTTATAAAACAGAACTGGTTCAGCATAGGATGGTTCTTAATTATCTCACGGCAGTGACAGGTGGATATTGTGTCCCACTGGCAACGCAGTACGGCGTGAAATGCTGCACATATATTACGAATAGTACCGAGGATCCGGTCGAGGTCATAGACCAAAAGATGGATGACATTCTCCAATTAAAGTGGGAATTTCGCAGGAGACACAATCTCACCCTTGCTGCTGTGGGTAATGAGCTGACTGGTTGGGTGTCATGGTTGAACCCGCAAAATTGGTTCTCTGGTTTAGGAGAATGGGCTCAAGGAGTCATAATGGATGTAGGGAAGTTTCTCCTATGTATCTTAGGTGTTGTCATATCGATTGGCTTGATATTTAGATGCGGTCAGGCTTTAATGAAGTGCAAACATAGTACCAGGGTAATGAGTTTAAGGAGTGAGGAAATTGTAATTCCAATGGATTTGATCTATGACCCAACGGTAGAGACAATGATGTGATAAAAATGCGATTATTCGGTCCGTTTCTTTCACCGGTTTTTCCATTTTCTCCAAGGTAAAAAGACCCACTTGGACGAGGAATTTGATGATCCTGTATACAGACAACAGATGGATTAAAGAAGAAGTTTTGACAACCTTATACACAGATATTTGATGAACTATGCCATAGACCCCCAGTTTCCCTAGAAATTTAAAAATTACGCTAGCCCAACACTTTTGTAAGTCTATGGACATTGACAAAGCTTTTTGCCCACACCTCTTGGCAAAAGCCCAAAGAAGACTGCATTCAACAGACACCAGACAAGACTTCAACCGACAAATGTTCATTAACCTGACATAGAATACCACTGCATTTACCATAATTGTTTCTTATCTTCATCTCTACAACCTTCAGGTAAAGCACACACATAGGCGATAGGGAATACCGGCACAGATATCAGCATTCACATATTCCCCCATCCATGTATCATCAACTAAAATGTGCTCCCCCATTTTGTTGCAACCAAAAGCCGAAGAGAGCTCGGTAAAGTTTGACAGCCCATCCACAGACCCGTACCACGGGATAAGAAGGAATTCAAATGTATACTTCGCAATACCTCGAAGCTTGATTTAGAACACGTACGGCACGATGATACATGACCCCCCAAACATGGATTCATACACACATGCTTCTGCTATCTCACTAGGTCATACCCTTTTTCTCACCGTCTCCTCTCCTCCCCTACCCAACCATAGAAATATTTACACATGACATATATTTTTCTCTTTTTGAAATGTTTTAGAAAGTGGCAGTTATTGGTGACTGCCAAAGGGTGGACTGTCAAAGTCAGAAAAATATCACTATGCACACTGCCATATCTGCACCTCATGCGAGCTCCCGCTGCGCGTGCAAGAGCTCTCCCGTGCGTGCGCATACTCGCAGTCGCGTGCACCCGCAGGCGCACGATATGCGGATTTACGGTAGAGTTTGTATGCGTCTAGCGGGCGACTCAATCGATATATATTTTAACCATATAATGTATTTTGTAGATTATGGTCCCTTTGATAGATTCTGAAAGTTTAGTTAACATAGCATGTTCATGGACAAAGAGATCCCTCTTTGTTTGATACGAAGGGTCAGACATGGGTCATACAGTGGTGTTTAGTATCCATCGGAAGAGTATTTAACTAGCAATATTCCGGTGTTAGTTTGAAGCGGATTAATCGCTCGTGCGAATAGTTATGGACATAAGAAGTTTATGGACTTTTACTATATTTGCACTTTATTATCCATGCGGTGGGAAACCTAGTTTCCCACCCACCTGAGCAGTTGGAAATAGTCACAGCCCACCTGTATGAATCAACCTATGACCTTTTGTTATAATGCGAAGAGGAATTCCTGTGTCCAATGAACAATAAGAATATAGGACCATTGTACTGTATTATGTGTAGGGTATAAAAGGACAAGCCGATCTGGGCCAGCTCTCTATTCTCTTCAACGGTTCTCATTGCTGATAATCGGGAGCTGGATATCCAGTGGCGCATGCGATTGTTTCCCTTGAGCGTAAGTTTTCTCCGCAATCATATTGTCTTTCTTGTTATTGTGAGCCATATCTCTCTCTCTCTCTCTTCTCTTTCTCTCTCGTTTCTCTTATATAGTTATTGTACTAATATTGTATTTCATGTGTAGTTATCTGGTTAGGTAGTCTATGTTATATTGGTAGTGTATGACTTGTATTGTATTATTCTTTTTGAACGTTCATTCATTTCCTTAAAAGGCGTTAGACCCTTAGACCGGTATTGTGTGTTCATTATATTGCAGTGGGTAATAGGAGCGTCTCTATCGCTCAAACAGCTTTAGTGTAAACCCGCTTACACAGTGTTGCATTCTCTTCTTATCACTACACAAGGATTTACAGTATAAGTACATTGTTTACGGTACAGTTATAAAGGTTTAACATTGTGAGCGTCTGCGCCGCTGGTGATCTCCTCGTGGTCCCGAGCGTCCGCTACGCTAATAGCGAACCATTACGTTAGTCGGCAGCCAATAGCGTGCCTGCCTGTGGTCTCTTGGCCGTGAGCGAACGTGACGCTTGAGCGTCTCGACTACGGCTAAGCGATTGCTACGCAACGTGCGTACCCTTACGGTATTCCATACGTCAATAGCGTACAGTGTTCTTAGACCTCTTAAAGGGTTTTAAGTAAGATAAATATTCTGCTTTAACAATATATAGCAGTACGGTACAGTAGTCCACTGCTCTACCTACCTCTGTGTCGTCAAGTATACTATCCATCCATACCTGTGCTGCATTTTAGTTGTGCGCAGTATATATAGTAGGAGGACAGTGCAGAATTTTGCTGACCACCAGTATATATATAGCAGTACGGTACAGTAGTCCACTGCTCTACCTCTGTGTCATCAAGTATACTATCCATCCATACCTGTGCTGCATTTTAGTTGTGCACAGTATATATAGTAGGAGGACAGTGCAGAATTTTGCTGACCACCAGTATATATATAGCAGTACGGTACAGTAGTCCACTGCTCTACCTACCTCTGTGTCGTCAAGTATACTATCCATCCATACCTGTGCTGCATTTTAGTTGTGCGCAGTATATATAGTAGGAGGACAGTGCAGAATTTTGCTGACCACCAGAATATATATAGCAGTATGGTACAGTAATCCACTGCTCTACCTCTGTGTCGTCAAGTATACTATCCATCCATACCTGTGCTGCATTTTAGTTGTGCGCAGTATATATAGTAGGAGGACAATGCTGAATTTTGCTGACCACCAGTATATATATAGCAGTACGGTACAGTAGGCCATTGCTATTGATATATATTACTGGCATATAATTCCACACATTAAAAAATGGAGAACAAAAATGTGGAGGGTAAAATAGGGAAAGAGTAAGATCCACTTCCACCTCGTGCTGAAGCTGCTGCCACTAGTCATGGCCGAGACGATGAAATGCCATCAACGTCGACTGCCAAGGCCGATGCCCAATGTCATAGTAGAGGGCATGTAAAATTCAAAAAACAAAAGTTCAGTAAAATTACCCAAAAATCAAAATTAAAAGCGTCTGATGAGAAGCGTAAACTTGCCAATATGCCATTTACGACACGGAGTGGCAAGGAACGGCTGAGGCCCTGTCCTATGTTCATGGCTAGTGGTTCAGCTTCACATGAAGATGGAAGCACTCATCCTCCCGCTAGAAAAATGAAAAGACTTAAGCTGGCAAAAGCACAGCAAAGAACTGTACATTCTTCTAAATCACAAATCCCCAAGGAGAGTCCAATTGTGTCGGTTGCGATGCCTGACCTTCCCAACACTGGGCGGGAAGAGGTGGCGCCTTCCACCATTTGCACGCCCCCTGCAAGTGCTGGAAGGAGTACCCGCAGTCCAGTTCCTGATAGTCAAATTGAAGATGTCACTGTTGAAGTACACCAGGATGAGGATATGGGTGTTGCTGGCGCTGGGGAGGATATTGACAAGGAGCATTCTGATGGTGAGGTGGTTTGTTTAAGTCAGGCACCCGGGGAGACAGCTGTTGTCCGTGGGACGAATATGGCCATTGACATGCCTGGTCAAAATACAAAAAAAATCACCTCTTCGGTGTGGAATTATTTCAACACAAATGCGGACAACAGGTGTCAAGCCGTGTGTTGCCTTTGTCAAGCTGTAATAAGTAGGGGTAAGGACGTTAACCACCTCGGAACATCCTCCCTTATACGTCAGCTGGACCGCATTCATCAGAAGTCAGTGACAAGTTCAAAAACTTTGGATGACAGCGGTAGCAGTCCACTGACCACTAAATCCCTTCCTCTTGTAACCAAGCTCCTGCAAACCACACCACCAATTCCCTCAGTGTCAATTTCCACCTTACACAGGAAAGCCAATAGTCCTGCAGGCCATGTCACTGGCAAGTCTGACGAGTCCTCTCCTGCCTGGGATTCCTCCGATGCATCCTTGAGTGTAACGCTTACTGCTGCTGGCGCTGCTGTTGTTGCTGCTGGGAGTCGATGGTCATCCCAGAGGGGAAGTCGGAAGACCACTTGTACTACTTCCAGTAAGCAATTGACTGTCCAACAGTCCTTTGCGAGGAAGATGAAATATCACAGCAGTCATCCTGCTGCAAAGCGGATAACTCAGGTCTTGTCAGCCTGGGTGGTGAGAAACGTGGTTCCGGTATCCACCGTTAATTCAGAGGCAACTAGAGACTTGATTGAGGTACTGTGTCCCTGGTACCAAATACCATCTAGGTTCCATTTCTCTAGGCAGGCGATACCGAAAATGTACACAGACCTCAGAAAAAGAGTCACCAGTGTCCTAAAAAATGCAGTTGTACCCAATGTCCACTTAACCACGGACATGTGGACAAGTGGAGCAGGGCAGACTCAGGACTATATGACTGTGACAGCCCACTGGGTAGATGTATTGCCACCCGCAGCAAGAACAGCAGCGGCAGCACCAGTAGCAGCATCTCGCAAACGCCAACTCGTTCCTAGGCAGGCTAAGCTTTGTATCACCGCTTTCCATAAGAGGCACACAGCTGACAACCTCTTACGGAAACTGAGGAACATCATCGCAGAATGGCTTACCCCAATTGGACTCTCCTGGGGATTTGTGACATCGGACAACGCCAGCAATATTGTGCGTGCAGTACATCTGGGCAAATTCCAGCACGTCCCATGTTTTGCACATACCTTGAATTTGGTGGTGCAGAATTTTGTAAAAAACGACAGGGGTGTGCAAGAGATGCTGTCGGTGGCCCGAAGAATTGCGGGCCACTTTCGGCATTCAGCCACCGCATGCCGAAGACTGGAGCACCACCAAACACTCCTGAACCTGCCCTGCCATCATCTGAAGCAAGAGGTGGTAACGAGGTGGAATTCAACCCTCTATATGCTTCAGAGGATGGAGGAGCAGCAAAAGGCCATTCAAGCCTATACATCTGCCCACGATATAGGCAAAGGAGAGGGAATGCATCTGACTCAAGCGCAGTGGAGAATGATTTCAACGTTGTGCAAGGTTCTGCAACCCTTTGAAATTGCCACACGTGAAGTCAGTTCAGACACTGCCAGCCTGAGTCAGGTCATTCCCCTCATCAGGCTTTTGCAGAAGAAGCTGGAGTCATTGAAGGAGGAGCTAAAACAGAGCGATTCCGCTAGGCATGTGGGACTTGTGGATGGAGTCCTTAATTCGCTTAACCAGTATTCACGGGTGGTCAATCTGTTGAAATCAGAGCACTACATTTTGTCCACCGTGCTCGATCCTATATTTAAAACATACGTTGTATCTCTCTTTCCGGCAGACACAAGTCTGCAGAGGTTCAAAGACCTGCTGGTGAGAAAATTGTCAAGTCAAGCGGAACGTGACGTCAACAGCTCCTCCTTCACATTCTCCCGCAACTGGAGGTGCGAGGAAAAGGCTAAGAATTCCGAGCCCACCCGCTGGCGGTGATGCAGGGCAGTCTGGAGCGAGTGCTGACATCTGGTCCGGACTGAAGGACCTGCCAACGATTACTGACATGTCGTCTACTGTCACTGCATATGATTCTGTCACCATTGAAAGAATGGTGGAGGATTATATGAGTGACCGCATCCAAGTAGGCACGTCAGACAGTCCGTACGTATACTGGCAGGAAAAAGAGGCAATTTGGAGGCCCTTGCACAAACTGGCTTTATTCTACCTAAGTTGCCCTCCCTCCAGTGTGTACTCCGAAAGAGTGTTTAGTGCAGCCGCTCACCTTGTCAGCAATCGGTGTACGAGGTTACTTCCAGAAAATGTGGAGAAGATGATGTTCATCAAAATGAATTATAATCAATTCCTCCATGGAGACATTCACCAGCAATTGCCTCCAGAAAGTACACAGGGACCTGAGATGGTGGATTCCAGTGGGGACGAATTAATAATCTGTGAGGAGGGGGATGTACACAGTGAAAGGGGTGAGGAATTGGAGGATGATGATGAGGTGGACATCTTGCCTCTGTAGAGCCAGTTTGTGCAAGGAGAGATTGATTGCTTCTTTTTTGGTGGGAGCCCAAACCAAACAGTCATTTCAGTCACAGTCGTGTGGCAGACCCTGTCGCTGAAATGATGGGTTCGTTAAAGTGTGCATGTCCTGTTTATACAACATAAGGGTGGGTGGGAGGGCCCAAGGACAATTCCATCTTGCACCTCTTTTTTTCTTTCATTTTTCTTTGCATCATGTGCTGTTTGGGGACAATTTTTTTGAAGTGCCATCCTGCCTGACACTGCAGTGCCACTCCTAGATGGGCCAGGTGTTTGTGTCGGCCACTTGTGTCGCTTAGCTTAGTCACACAGCGACCTTGGCGCGCCTCTTTGTTTCTTTGCATCATGTGCTGTTTGGGGACAATTTTTTTGAAGTGCCATCCTGCCTGACACTGCAGTGCCACTCCTAGATGGGCCAGGTGTTTGTGTCGGCCACTTGTGTCGCTTAGCTTAGTCACACAGCGACCTTGGTGCGCCTCTTTTTTTCTTTGCATCATGTGCTGTTTGGGGACAATTTTTTTGAAGTGCCATCCTGCCTGACACTGCAGTGCCACTCCTAGATGGGCCAGGTGTTTGTGTCGGCCACTTGTGTCACTTAGCTTAGCTATCCAGCGACCTCGGTGCAAATTTTAGGACTAAAAATAATATTGTGAGGTGTGAGGTGTTCAGAATAGACTGAAAATGAGTGGAAATTATGGTTTTTGAGGTTAATAATACTATGGGATCAAAATGACCCCCAAATTCTATGATTTAAGCTGTTTTTGAGGGTTTTTTGTAAAAAAACACCCGAATCCAAAACACACCCGAATCCGACAAAATATTTTCAGGGAGGTTTTGCCAAAACGCGTCTGAATCCAAAACACGGCCGCGGAACCGAATCCAAAACCAAAACACAAAACCCGAAAAATTTCCGGTGCACATCACTATATACTGGTGGTCAGCAAAATTCTGCACTGTCCTCCTACTATATATACTGCGCACAACTAAAATGCAGCACAGGTATGGATGGATAGTATACTTGATGACACAGAGTTAGAGCAGTGGACTACTGTACCGTACTGCTATATATATACTGGTGGTCAGCAAAATTCTGCACTGTCCTCCTACTATATATACTGCGCACAACTAAAATGCAGCACAGGTATGGATGGATAGTATATTTGATGACACAGAGGTAGGTAGAGCAGTGGACTACTGTACCGTACTGCTATATATATATACTGGTGGTCAGCAAAATTCTGCACTGTCCTCCTACTATATATACTGCGCACAACTAAAATGCAGCACAGGTATGGATTGATAGTATACTTGACGACACAGAGGTAGGTAGAGCAGTGGACTACTGTACCATACTGCTATATATATACTGGTGGTCGACAAAATTCTGCACTGTCCTCCTACTATATATACTGCGCACAACTAAAATGCAGCACATGTATGGATGGATAGTATACTTGATGACACAGAGGTAGAGCAGTGGACTACGGTACCGTACTGCTATATATATACACTGGTGGTCAGCAAAATTCTGCACTGTCTTCCTACTCTATATACTGCGCACAACTAAAATGCAGCACAGGTATGGATGGATAGTATACTTGATGACACAGAGGTAGGTAGAGCAGTGGACTACTGTCCATACTGCTATATATATACTGGTGGTCAGCAAAATTCTGCACTGTCCTCCTACTATATATACTGCGCACAACTAAAATGCAGCACAGGTATGGATGGATAGTATACTTGACGACACAGAGGTAGGTAGAGCAGTGGACTACTGTACCGTACTGCTTTCTATATACTGGTGGTCAGCAAAATTCTGCACTGTCCTCCTACTATATACTGCGCACAACTAAAATGCAGCACAGGTATGGATGGATAGTATACTTGACGACACAGAGGTAGGTAGAGCAGTGGACTACTGTACCGTACTGCTATATATATACTGGTGGTCAGCAAAATTCTGCACTGTCCTCCTACTATATATACTGCGCACAACTAAAATGCAGCACAGGTATAAATGGATAGTATACTTGACGACACAGAGGTAGGTAGAGCAGTGGACTACTGTACCGTACTGCTATATAATACTGGTGGTCTGCAAAATTCTGCACTCTCCTCCTACTATATACTACAATGCAGCACAGATATGGAGCGTTTTTCAGGCAGAGAACGTATATATTTTTAGCACACTGAGCACAGATATTTGCAGCACACTGAACACAGAAACTGAGAGAACGCTGCATGTCCTCTCGCTATCATCTCCAATGCACGAGTGAAAATGGTGGCGACACGCAGCTCCTTATATAGAATATGAATCTCGCGAGAATCCGACAGCGGGATGATGACGTTCGGGTGCGCTCGGGTTAACCGAGCAAGGCGGGAAGATCCGAGGCTGCCTCGGAACTGTGTAAAATGGGTGAAGTTCGGGGGTGTACGGATCTCGAGAAACCGAACCCGCTCATCACTACTTAAAACGGGATGTAGTTAGCATACCAATGCTCAGAATGCCAGCGGACAGAAGACTCTCGTTACCAGTCAGAATACCAACGCTGCAATCCAGAAAGCCGACATCCCAAACGTAAGTATCAGGGTGGGGTGAGGGCTAGGCTGCGGGAGGGGGAGGGGAGGTTAGGGTTAGACCAGTGGTTCTCAACCTTGGTCCTCAAGTACCCCCAACAGTTCATGTTTTCCAGGTCACCTAGCAGTTGAACAGGTGTATCCATAACTCACTGACACATTTTAAAAGACCCACAGGTGGAGCAAATGATTTCACTTGCAATCCTGTGAGACCTGGAAAACATGAACTGTTGGGGGTACTTGAGGACCACGGTTGAGAACCACCGGGTTAGATTGTGGATAGGGAGGGCTGGTGTTAGGCTGTGGGAGGGGAGAATTAGGGTTACGCTGCAGGAGGGGTGGGTTAGGGTTATTCTGCGGGAAGAGAGGGTTAGGGGGAGGTTAAGGATTAGGCTTACATTCCTTAAGAAGCACTGTCGGGATTGTCACTGTTGAATTTGTTTCTCTGACCTCTGGCATCCTGTGCGCCAGGATCCTGTATCACACCCCTTAAAACAAGTCATAACTGCATTTGAAAAGCAGGTTATTTGATAGTCATTCCTATTACAGGAATAGTGACCTGTTATTTGGAGATGTGGCATATCACCATGCTCTCCTCTGAAGTCACTGTAAGGAGTGCTAGTACACAAGGTGATTAATGTTATGTGAGGCTTGAAAAAACTAAGGTACTGTAATTCTTTTAAAAGATCCTGGATGAAAATTAAGTCAGCCAGAGACCACAATAATAATGGCACACTCAGGGCTGCTGCTTGCATTATGCAGCTGCCTAGGATACCGGGACCTGGGAGGATGTGGAGGTGATGCTCTGGAAACATAGTAGAAAAGTGAAGCATTTTTCTACAAAAGTGGTACCACCCTGGGCCGCAGTGGAATGCAGCCTCGACAATGAGTCAGGAGATGGTAAATTTTATTTTTTTATTTTTATTTTCTTAAGTCTGTGTGGGTATTGTGTATAGGAAACGCTTCAGTCTGAAGTGTTACCCATGGGGCCAAGAAACCAAGCACCGGCCCTTGTTGTATTTCCTAAATCACCCAGAATGTATAGGAGACTCCAAAGTAGCAGCCTCTCCTGGACTCCCAAGAGAATGGATCAGCCCCTGCTTGTCAAGTGAAGCCGGAGGTCCTTGGTTTGTTGGGGCAATTCGCATTGAATGGCATCACGCTGGCCCAGAACCCCCCCCCCCCCCAACCCCTCCTGTCAAATACAGTGACCTACCAACATTGTCATGTCATTATGTATACTTACCAAAAATAATCCTGTTGTGTAAGGGGGGAATTATGCAGGTCTGTAATTTGATGAAGTGATTCGTAATCATGTGCCCCCTGTACCACCCGGATGGCTGTCTCCTCCAGGATTCTTCTGGAGAGGGTTTTTCTAAGGATGCATAGTGGTGTAAGGCTATCTCTGTTATCTGGCTGATTATCCTTATTTGCCAAATGACCAGATCTGTCCAATATGCGTGCCATTGTTTGTAGGTGTATAGCGCTATATTTGTAAGACACACTATTCCACATTTCCAAAGTGATGCAGAGATGAACACATGCCATAATTGCTCCCACAATGGGGGTCATTCCGAGTTGTTCGCTCGTTGCCGATTTTCGCTATACTGCGATTAGTCGCTTACTGCGCATGCGCAAGGTTCACAGAGCGCATGCGCTTAGTTATTTTACACAAAAGTTAGGTATTTTACTCACGGCATAACGAGGATTTTTCATCGTTCTGGTGATCGTACTGTGAATGACAAGAAGTGGGTGTTTCTGGGCGGAAACTTGCCGTTTTCTGGGCATGTGCGAAAAAACGCTGGCGTTTCTGGGAAAAACGCGGGAGTGTCTGAAGAAACGGGGGAGTGTCTGTGCGAACGCTGGGTGTGTTTGTGACATCAAACCAGGAACGAAACTGACTGAACTGATTGCAATGGCTGAGTAAGTCTGGAGCTACTCAGAAACTGCTAAGAAATTTCTATTCGCAATTCTGCTAATCTTTCGTTCGCAATTCTGCTAAGCTAAGATACACTCCCAGAGGGCGGCGGCTTAGCGTGTGCAATGCTTCTAAAAGCAGCTAGCGAGCAAACAACTCAGAATGAGGGCTAATGTCTGCACAAAACCAAATGTGCATATTTGCCCATTTGCTGAGTTGTATGTATCTCTGCGTCTGAATTGTCTCTATATGTGCTCTTGGATTCATTATCACCAGTCCATTCCTTGCAAACAGGAGTGAGTTTATCAGCTCAACTCTGCGTAGCCGGCAATTTCATCTGCACACTCTTTATGGACTTTTGGTATCTGAAGCTGCAGTTAATCTGTACTGGTTATAATTTTTATAGTGGTCTGCTACTGGCATAGAAGGCTGGTGCCAGTTTTATTTTCTTCTCTATGAACTTTAACTACACTCCTGGTAAAAAGCTATAAAACATCCCCATTTTTCCCATTATTCATTGAAATGTAAGCAACTGAAGTCCAGGGAATAATGTGAAAAGGTAAATTGTGGAGGTTAAGATTAAAAATGTTTTGCAAAAACAAAACAAAAAGTTATTCTAAAAGGTCTTTTTCAGGGAACAAGTAATGGGTTAAGAACTGACAGCTGTTTTGCAGCAATTGAAAAAGAGGCTTGCCTAGGCCATGAAGCACCGCCAGTGGACTACCGAAGACTGGAAGGAGGTCCTATGGACTGATGAATCAAAATTTTAAATCTCTGGTTTATCATGCAGAGCCCTTCGAATAGGTGGAGGGTGGGTTCCTTAGTGTGTAGTGTTTTTTTGCTTTTCTCTGAATGTTTAAGCCCAACATTTAAAAGGCCAATGCTTTTCATAACAAAACACCCTATTGTGTTACTAAAAGCATTGTCCTTTTAAATTCTGGCTTAAACACAAAAGGAAAAGCTGACGCTTAGTAAATAAATCCCTGTGACACCATCTGTCAAATATGGAGGAGGAAGCCTTATGAAGTGTGGCTTTTTAGCGGGATCCTAACTTGCACAGAATTACTGAAACCCGGAATCAAAAGGGCTACTACAGCATTTTGCAGCACATTGCAATACTCTCTGGTCCATGTCTAGTTGGTCCTATAGCAAGATAATGAAATAAAACATACTGTACCTCCAGGCTATGTCCGAACTACTTATGTGAAAAAGAAAAAGACGCTAGGTTTCGAATGATGGAATAACCAGCACAGTCTCCAGACATACTCTGTTGAGCTGGTTTGAGAGGAACTGGATGGAAGGGTGAAAGCAAAGCAACCTACAGTACATGTGCAACACATATGTGGGAACTTCTGCAACAGTGTTGGGGATAACTTCCCAACAACATATGATTTCCATTGTAGAAAGAATGCCATGAATGTGTTCAGCAGTTATATCTGCAGAAGGTGGCTACCTTGCTGAGGCAAACATTTAAATGACATTTTGTGGATCAAAATGGTTCTTTGATTTCTTTTTTTATTTCAAGTTGTTTATTTTCTCTATGATTTATTTTTAGAGTACATTAAACTGCATAAATGTAAATAAAAAGTGACTATATGGGGAGGTTCTAAAACGTTTGACTGGTAGTGTACATGTGAATATCTCTTAACACTCATTCACTGAGATGTGACTTAGGGTGTAATTCAGATCTGATCGCTGGGCAGCGATTTTTGCAGCCCCGCGATCAGAGAGTCGCCGCCTACAGGGGGAGGGTATTTTCACTGTGCAAGTGTGCGAACGCAAGTGTAGCAGAGTTGCACAAACTGATTTTGTGCAGCCTCTGCACAGCCTGGGACTTACTCATCCACTGCGATAACATCAGGCTGTTCGGGACCGGATTTGATGTCAGACACCCGCCCTTCAAATGCTTGGACATGCCTGCGTTTTCCCAGACACTCCCTGAAAACGGTCAGTTGCCACCCAAAAACGCCCTCTTCCTGTCAATCTCCCTGCGAACGCCCATGCGAATGGATCCTTTGCACAAAACCGTTGCTGACCGGGGATTCCCTTTGCAGCGTCCATCGTGCCTGCGCATTGCAGTGCATACGCATGCGCAGTTCAGATCTGATCGCTCACTGTGCCTTAGTGGCATACAACTTCTGCATCGCTCATTCAACTCAGGGGCATGTGCATTTGGAGAACACTGAAGATATTTCTGCAAACTTGGCTTACATTTAAATCTACATTAGCCCCTTGAGGTCAGCAATACAAGGGTAGTTTATGAACCACAAAATCTGTATTCCTGCCATGCTTTTGATATACCATATGCATACTTGTCAGCCATACGCATTTAAAAAAAATTGATGAGCAGGCAAACAAACAACAGGAAACTTTTAAGCATCAACTCTTTGAAACGCATATCCATACCAGTGGTACACGCAGGGGCGGTTTCTGAATACTCAGAAACCCCGCCTCCATTAGCTGAGGTCTTTATTTTTGTGGAAAATGTCTGCTGCATAGTTCTCCACAGTCACAGGACTACCGCAGAATCGGAGCCGCCGCATGCAGCTCCTTAGAGAGCGCTGCAGATGACATTGGGGAGGGGAGCTGTGGGCATTTATGCAGCAGCAGGATGGCGGAGGTCGCTTGGCCGCAACAGGAGCGCGGCCATTACTCATCAGCAGCGGGAGCAGCAGCAGCGGAAGCTGCAGTCACTTGGAGCGGAAGGAAAGGTAGGCACGCACACTTACTTGCCCAGACTTCCAGAGCTGTGGTCATTTGTCTGCTAGGCACTGTTGTGCAGTTGGACACATTGCACTGTTATGCAGTAAGACAGAAGAGGGCGTATACAGTATATATATATATATATATATACACACACACACACACACATATATATATATATATATGCCCTCTTCTGTCTTACTGCATAAGAGCCAAGTGTCCAACTGCATAACAGTGCCAAGTATATATATATATATATATATATATATATATATATACCCATGTGTGCCCTGCTCTCCCTTAATCAAATGAGCAATGCACATTTCACATTTATGTGTACAGTATATATATATAAATATATATATATTTATATGTATATATATGCGCATTATATATATATATATATATATATATATATATATACACATACACATGCGCACATATTTGGAAACCAGGTGAGGGGATTAATTGTTCTCTAATGGGCAAAACCATGTGCACTGTAGGGGGGGCAGATATAACGTGCAGAGAGAGTTAGATTTGGGTGGGGTGTGTTCAAACTGAAATCTAAATTGCACTGTAAAAATAAAGCAGCCAGTATTTACCATGCATAGTAATGAAATAACCCACCCAAGTCTAAATCTTTCTGCACATGTGATATTGCTCTCCCCTCCCCCCCCCCCCCCCCCCCCCCCCGTCCTTGCAGTGCACATGGTTTTGCCCATTAGATAACAATTTTGCTGCTGCGATCAGGTCTGAATTAGGCCCGAAGCTTCTTCTTTTTTTATTGATTCTGAAGCATGTCAAATAGGAACATCAAGCAATGCAGTATTCATTGGACATGAAATATAATGATTCACCAAATAAGTGTCTTTGCCGCAAGCTAGGGATACCTGCACAAAAGTAGATAAGTAATATCACAAGAAGCATATGAGCTTTCAGTTTTGCATAAAGGAAAAATATGCTCTGCGCTCCAAATTTATTAGTAGTTGATTAGTTAATAAATTGATTAATTATTTAAGTGCAGTCTAGCAAGGTGAATAATTGACTCAATGCAACTCTTTTAAATCACAAATATTTATATCAAATTGTTATATTCCACAGATACAAAAGAATCAATTTATATATGAAACATATTAAAAAGACATATGTGGCTTAACTTATAATGTGCACATTAAAGAATAACTAATTATTATAGTGCTTTGCAGACTAACCCCAGTACCCCCTTTACACTTGAACTTAAAACTATTCTTTTGAAGGCTAAGAATGAAAGTGTGATATCAGAAGATGAATATTATTTTTTGTTACCCTCACACCCAGTCACTCCAATTTTTTATCACTTACCAAAAATACATAAAGATTTATCACGTCCACCTGGGAGACCTATTATTTCGGGAGTAGAATCACTAACTTCTAATTTGTCACATTTTGTAGATTTTCATTTACAGAGTCACGTTGCAACCCTGAAATCATATATCAAAGATACTCAGTATATACTTCAAAAAACAGTGGGTAAAGATTGGACGAAAGACTGGGGTTTTCTTACCCTTGATGTTCAATCCTTATATACCAACATACCCCACAGCAAAGGAATTGAATCCGTTAAATATTACTTAGATAAAGATTTCAACTTAACTCAGGGACGACGTGATTTTGTCTTAGAAGCCATTTTATTCATTCTCACACACAATTATTTTTTATTTGATGATCATTATTATTTACAGCGCCTTGGGACGGCCATGGGGACCAGGTTTGCACCCAGTTTTGCCAACCCCTATATGGGCCGCTTCGAAGAAGAATACATCTGGAACGGCCCATATAGAGAGAACCTGGTCCTCTATGGCCGTTACATTGATGATTTGTTTATTATTTGGAATGGGGGTCACCAAAAAGCACTTGATTTTGTTAATTTTTTAAATAACAACACTTTTAATTTAAAATTCACTCACAATTTTGATTTATCAGTAGTAAATTTTCTTGATGTCACCTTTTCAATAGCCAATGAGAAAATTATTTCTACAAATTATATGAAACCTGTAGGAGTAGGAAATTTTTTACATTATTCAAGTTGTCATCATAGGCCTTGGGTTAAAAATATTCCAAAAAACCAAATAATAAGATTAAGACGGAATTGCTCTTTAGATTCTAGAGATGAGCGCCTGAAATTTTTCGGGTTTTGTGTTTTGGTTTTGGGTTCGGTTCCGCGGCCGTGTTTTGGGTTCGAACGCGTTTTGGCAAAACCTCACCGAATTTTTTTTGTCAGATTCAAGAGTGTTTTGGATTCGGGTGTTTTTTTCAAAAAACACTAAAAAACAGCTTAAATCATAGAATTTGGGGGTCATTTTGATCCCAAAGTATTATTAACCTCAAAAACCATAATTTACACTCATTTTCAGTCTATTCTGAATACCTCACACCTCACAATATTATTTTTAGTCCTAAAATTTGCACCGAGGTCGCTGTGTGAGTAAGATAAGCGACCCTAGTGGCCGACACAAACACCGGGCCCATCTAGGAGTGGCACTGCAGTGTCACGCAGGATGTCCCTTCCAAAAAACCCTCCCCAAACAGCACATGACGCAAAGAAAAAAAGAGGCGCAATGAGGTAGCTGTGTGAGTAAGATTAGCGACCCTAGTGGCCGACACAAACACCGGGCCCATCTAGGAGTGGCACTGCAGTGTCACGCAGGATGGCCCTTCCAAAAAACCCTCCCCAAACAGCACATGACGCAAAGAAAAAAAGAGGCGCAATGAGGTAGCTGTGTGAGTAAGATTAGCGACCCTAGTGGCCGACACAAACACCGGGCCCATCTAGGAGTGGCACTGCAGTGTCACGCAGGATGTCCCTTCCAAAAAACCCTCCCCAAACAGCACATGACGCAAAGAAAAAAAGAGGCGCAATGAGGTAGCTGTGTGAGTAAGATTAGCGACCCTAGTGGCCGACACAAACACCGGGCCCATCTAGGAGTGGCACTGCAGTGTCACGCAGGATGTCCCTTCCAAAAAACCCTCCCCAAACAGCACATGACGCAAAGAAAAAAAGAGGCGCAATGAGGTAGCTGACTGTGTGAGTAAGATTAGCGACCCTAGTGGCCGACACAAACACCGGGCCCATCTAGGAGTGGCACTGCAGTGTCACGCAGGATGTCCCTTCCAAAAAACCCTCCCCAATCAGCACATGATGCAAAGAAAAAGAAAAGAAAAAAGAGGTGCAAGATGGAATTGTCCTTGGGCCCTCCCACCCACCCTTATGTTGTATAAACAAAACAGGACATGCACACTTTAACCAACCCATCATTTCAGTGACAGGGTCTGCCACACGACTGTGACTGATATGACGGGTTGGTTTGGACCCCCCCAAAAAAAGAAGCAATTAATCTCTCCTTGCACAAACTGGCTCTACAGAGGCAAGATGTCCACCTCATCTTCACCCTCCGATATATCACCGTGTACATCCCCCTCCTCACAGATTATCAATTCGTCCCCACTGGAATCCACCATCTCAGCTCCCTGTGTACTTTGTGGAGGCAATTGCTGCTGGTCAATGTCTCCGCGGAGGAATTGATTATAATTCATTTTAATGAACATCATCTTCTCCACATTTTCTGGATGTAACCTCGTACGCCGATTGCTGACAAGGTGAGCGGCGGCACTAAACACTCTTTCGGAGTACACACTTGTGGGAGGGCAACTTAGGTAGAATAAAGCCAGTTTGTGCAAGGGCCTCCAAATTGCCTCTTTTTCCTGCCAGTATAAGTACGGACTGTGTGACGTGCCTACTTGGATGCGGTCACTCATATAATCCTCCACCATTCTATCAATGTTGAGAGAATCATATGCAGTGACAGTAGACGACATGTCCGTAATCGTTGTCAGGTCCTTCAGTCCGGACCAGATGTCAGCATCAGCAGTCGCTCCAGACTGCCCTGCATCACCGCCAGCGGGTGGGCTCGGAATTCTGAGCCTTTTCCTCGCACCCCCAGTTGCGGGAGAATGTGAAGGAGGAGATGTTGACAGGTCGCGTTCCGCTTGACTTGACAATTTTGTCACCAGCAGGTCTTTCAACCCCAGCAGACTTATGTCTGCCGGAAAGAGAGATCCAAGGTAGGCTTTAAATCTAGGATCGAGCACGGTGGCCAAAATGTAGTGCTCTGATTTCAACAGATTGACCACCCGTGAATCCTTGTTAAGCGAATTAAGGGCTGCATCCACAAGTCCCACATGCCTAGCGGAATCGCTCCCTTTTAGCTCCTTCTTCAATGCCTCCAGCTTCTTCTGCAAAAGCCTGATGAGGGGAATGACCTGACTCAGGCTGGCAGTGTCTGAACTGACTTCACGTGTGGCAAGTTCAAAGGGCATCAGAACCTTGCACAACGTTGAAATCATTCTCCACTGCACTTGAGACAGGTGCATTCCACCTCCTATATCGTGCTCAATTGTATAGGCTTGAATGGCCTTTTGCTGCTCCTCCAACCTCTGAAGCATATAGAGGGTTGAATTCCACCTCGTTACCACTTCTTGCTTTAGATGATGGCAGGGCAGGTTCAGTAGTTTTTGGTGGTGCTCCAGTCTTCTGTACGTGGTGCCTGTACGCCGAAAGTGTCCCGCAATTCTTCTGGCCACCGACAGCATCTCTTGCACGCCCCTGTCGTTTTTTAAAAAATTCTGCACCACCAAATTCAAGGTATGTGCAAAACATGGGACGTGCTGGAATTTGCCCATATTTAATGCACACACAATATTGCTGGCGTTGTCCGATGCCACAAATCCACAGGAGAGTCCAATTGGGGTAAGCCATTCCACGATGATCTTCCTCAGTTGCCGTAAGAGGTTTTCAGCTGTGTGCGTATTCTGGAAAGCGGTGATACAAAGCTTAGCCTGCCTAGGAAAGAGTTGGCGTTTGCGAGACGCTGCTACTGGTGCCGCCGCTGCTGTTCTTGCGGCGGGAGTCCATACATCTACCCAGTGGGCTGTCACAGTCATATAGTCCTGACCCTGCCCTGCTCCACTTGTCCACATGTCCGTGGTTAAGTGGACATTGGGTACAACTGCATTTTTTAGGACACTGGTGAGTCTTTTTCTGACGTCCGTGTACATTCTCGGTATCGCCTGCCTAGAGAAGTGGAACCTAGATGGTATTTGGTAACGGGGGCACACTGCCTCAATAAATTGTCTAGTTCCCTGTGAACTAACGGCGGATACCGGACGCACGTCTAACACCAACATAGTTGTCAAGGCCTCAGTTATCCGCTTTGCAGTAGGATGACTGCTGTGATATTTCATCTTCCTCGCAAAGGACTGTTGAACAGTCAATTGCTTACTGGAAGTAGTACAAGTGGGCTTACGACTTCCCCTCTGGGATGACCATCGACTCCCAGCGGCAACAACAGCAGCGCCAGCAGCAGTAGGCGTTACACGCAAGGATGCATCGGAGGAATCCCAGGCAGGAGAGGACTCGTCAGAATTGCCAGTGACATGGCCTGCAGGACTATTGGCATTCCTGGGGAAGGAGGAAATTGACACTGAGGGAGTTGGTGGGGTGGTTTGCGTGAGCTTGGTTACAAGAGGAAGGGATTTACTGGTCAGTGGACTGCTTCCGCTGTCACCCAAAGTTTTTGAACTTGTCACTGACTTATTATGAATGCGCTGCAGGTGACGTATAAGGGAGGATGTTCCAAGGTGGTTAACGTCCTTACCCCTACTTATTACAGCTTGACAAAGGGAACACACGGCTTGACACCTGTTGTCCGCATTTCTGGTGAAATACCTCCACACCGAAGAGCTGATTTTTTTGGTATTTTCACCTGGCATGTCAACGGCCATATTCCTCCCACGGACAACAGGTGTCTCCCCGGGTGCCTGACTTAAACAAACCACCTCACCATCAGAATCCTCCTGGTCAATTTACTCCCCAGCGCCAGCAACACCCATATCCTCCTCATCCTGGTGTACTTCAACACTGACATCTTCAATCTGACTATCAGGAACTGGACTGCGGGTGCTCCTTCCAGCACTTGCAGGGGGCGTGCAAATGGTGGAAGGCGCATGCTCTTCACGTCCAGTGTTGGGAAGGTCAGGCATCGCAACCGACACAATTGGACTCTTCTTGTGGATTTGGGATTTCGAAGAATGCACAGTTCTTTGCTGTGCTGCTTTTGCCAGCTTGAGTCTTTTCATTTTTCTAGCGAGAGGCTGAGTGCTTCCATCCTCATGTGAAGCTGAACCACTAGCCATGAACATAGGCCAGGGCCTCAGCCGTTCCTTGCCACTCCGTGTGGTAAATGGCATATTGGCAAGTTTACGCTTCTCCTCCGACAATTTTATTTTAGGTTTTGGAGTCCTTTTTTTTCTGATATTTGGTGTTTTGGATTTGACATGCTCTGTACTATGACATTGGGCATCGGCCTTGGCAGACGACGTTGCTGGCATTTCATCGTCTCGGCCATGACTAGTGGCAGCAGCTTCAGCACGAGGTGGAAGTGGATCTTGATCTTTCCCTAATTTTGGAACCTCAACATTTTTGTTCTCCATATTTTAATAGGCACAACTAAAAGGCACCTCAGGTAAACAATGGAGATGGATACTAGTATACAATTATGGACTGCCTGCCGACTGCAGACACAGAGGTAGCCACAGCCGTGAACTACCGTACTGTACTGTGTCTGCAGCTAATATAGACTGGTTGATAAAGAGAAGATGTCTATGTAACTATGTATGTATAAAGAAGACTGAAAAAAATCCACGGTTAGGTGGTATACAATTATGGAC
The DNA here is from genome assembly GCF_028390025.1 of Pseudophryne corroboree. Lineage (NCBI taxonomy): Eukaryota > Metazoa > Chordata > Amphibia > Anura > Myobatrachidae > Pseudophryne > Pseudophryne corroboree. The sequence continues at coordinate 222,497,830 of NC_086446.1, forward strand.
GGACTGCCTGCCGAGTGCAGACACAGAGGTAGCCACAGCCGTGAACTACCGTACTGTACTGTGTCTGCAGCTAATATAGACTGGTTGATAAAGAGAAGATGTCTATGTAACTATGTATGTATAAAGAAGAATGAAAAAAAACCACGGTTAGGTGGTATACAATTATGGACGGACTGCCTGCCGAGTGCAGACACAGAGGTAGCCACAGCCGTGAACTACTGTACTGTACTGTGTCTGCAGCTAATATAGACTGGTTGATAAAGAGAAGATGTCTATGTAACTATGTATGTATAAAGAAGAATGAAAAAAATCCACGGTTAGGTGGTATTACAATTATGGACGGACTGCCTGCCGAGTGCAGAGACACAGAGGTAGCCACAGCCGTGAACTACCGTACTGTGTCTGCTGCGACTGGATGATAAATGATATAAAAAATATATATATATCACTACTGCAGCCGGACAGGTATATATTATATATTATATAATGACGGACCTGCTGGACACTGTCTGTCAGCAGAATGAGTTTTATTTTTATAGAATAAAAAAAAAAAAAACACACAAGTGAAGTCACACGACGAGTGTTTAACTTTTTCAGGCAATCACAATATAAGTATACTACTAACTATACTGGTGGTCAGTGTGGTCAGGTCACTGGTCAGTCACACTGGCAGTGGCACTCCTGCAGCAAAAGTGTGCACTGTTTAATTTTAATATAATATGTACTCCTGGCTCCTGCTATAACCTATAACTGGCACTGCAGTAGTGCTCCCCAGTCTCCCCCACAATTATAAGCTGTGTGAGCTGAGCAGTCAGACAGATATATAATATATATAGATGATGCAGCACACTGGCCTGAGCCTGAGCAGTGCACACAGATATGGTATGTGACTGACTGAGTCACTGTGTGTATCGCTTTTTTCAGGCAGAGAACGGATATATTAAATAAACTGCACTGTGTGTCTGGTGGTCACTCACTATATAATATATTATGTACTCCTGGCTCCTGCTATAACCTATAACTGGCACTGCAGTAGTGCTCCCCAGTCTCCCCCACAATTATAAGCTGTGTGAGCTGAGCAGTCAGACAGATATATATAATATTATATATAGATAATAGATGATGCAGCACACTGGCCTGAGCCTGAGCAGTGCACACAGATATGGTATGTGACTGACTGAGTCACTGTGTGTATCGCTTTTTTCAGGCAGAGAACGGATATATTAAATAAACTGCACTGTGTGTCTGGTGGTCACTCACTATATAATATATTATGTACTCCTGGCTCCTGCTATAACCTATAACTGGCACTGCAGTAGTGCTCCCCAGTCTCCCCCACAATTATAAGCTGTGTGAGCTGAGCAGTCAGACAGATATATATAATATTATATATAGATAATAGATGATGCAGCACACTGGCCTGAGCCTGAGCAGTGCACACAGATATGGTATGTGACTGACTGAGTCACTGTGTGTATCGCTTTTTTCAGGCAGAGAACGGATATATTAAATAAACTGCACTGTGTGTCTGGTGGTCACTCACTATATAATATATTATGTACTCCTGGCTCCTGCTATAACCTATAACTGGCACTGCAGTAGTGCTCCCCAGTCTCCCCCACAATTATAAGCTGTGTGAGCTGAGCAGTCAGACAGATATATATAATATTATATATAGATAATAGATGATGCAGCACACTGGCCTGAGCCTGAGCAGTGCACACAGATATGGTATGTGACTGAGTCACTGTGTGCTGTGTATCGCTTTTTTCAGGCAGAGAACGGATTATAAAGTAAACTGCACTGTCCTCACTAGTAAACTCTCTCCACTCAGTCTCTACACTTCTACAGTAACAGTACTCCTCCTAGTCAGCTCCAGTAAATCTCTCTCAGTCTCTTATAATCTAAATGGAGAGGACGCCAGCCACGTCCTCTCCCTATCAATCTCAATGCACGTGTGAAAATGGCGGCGACGCGCGGCTCCTTATATAGAATCCGAGTCTCGCGATAGAATCCGAGCCTCGCGAGAATCCGACAGCGTCATGATGACGTTCGGGCGCGCTCGGGTTAACCGAGCAAGGCGGGAAGATCCGAGTCGCTCGGACCCGTGAAAAAAAACATGAAGTTCTGGCGGGTTCGGATTCAGAGAAACCGAACCCGCTCATCTCTATTAGATTCATCATTTTTTTCGCAGGTCAAAACTTTATTGATCCAATTCCAGGAGCGAGGGTATCCTTCCCATGTGTTAGAAGAATCATGGCTTTATGCAAACACCCTTATGGATAATTATAGTTCAATCCCAAAATATGGTAAAAGTTTAAAGCCTAAAACTTTGCAAACAAAATATACTGATGAGGATGTTTCTGTGGAGAGTTCGGTTAAATTTATTTCAAAGTTCAACAAAGAATCCAATGCCATAAGAAAGATAGTTCAAACTAATTACCAGTTAATCAAACAAGATCCTGTTCTAAGCAAGTGTCTATCTGAAAAACCTGTAGTGATTTTTAGAAGAAATACAAATCTAAAAGAAATGTTAGCTCCTAGCCTTCTCAAACCAGTAGCTGCAGCAGAAAACTCGACCTGGCTACCAAAGAAACCTTTGGGTAATTATTGTTGCAACAAACAAATCTGTTTAACTTGCAAATATATGAGAAATAAAGTCTCATCTATTGTGTCAACTTCTAACGGGAATTCCTTTCAAATTAAACAGTTTATTAATTGTGATTCAGAATACTGCATATATGTATTGCAATGTTCGTGCTCCCTACAATATGTAGGGAGGACTACTCGCTCTTTAAAATCGAGGTTTAGGGAGCACAGACTTAATATCATTAAAAGACTTCAAACACATAGCGTGTCACGCCATTTTTCTAGAGTACACAATGGGGATCCATCTTCTTTAACAGTGATAGGTATAGAACAATTTTCAAGTACGAAAAGAGGAGGAGACAGATTTCGTAAACTTTGTATAGGAGAATCATCATGGATTTTCAAATTAGATACATTATATCCCAAAGGTCTTAATGAAGCCCTAGATTATACATGCTTAGACTAGTTCTACCAAACATAAATATAGGTGTACTATATATACACACACGTATATTTGTAGGTTTTGTGTATCTTTTGATGCTAAATAGAACTCTTGCATTAAAATAAAAATGTGTGATTACCAAATTCCTCCATATTAGGATCTATGGAGACTTATAAAGAGTCTCCATATAGGACTTGTTTAACCTTATTGGTAGTAACAATTAATATAATTAATAAATAAAAAATGTTTGTTTATACTATTTGGGCTAATTATGTCTTATAACAGTTTATGCTTGGACACAAGAAATGTGAATTATATGCATATTTATTTTTAGATGGAGATACAGCCACATATAGGTATTATTGTTATGATCTTGTCAGTAAAACTAAACTAATAAGCAGTCGTTCAGATATATTTTCATTATAAAATGCTTAGAAGCTAATAGCACTGTGTGGTGATCGATACTAGTTATTATATAAATTATAAATACAAAACAAAAAATATCAAACTAGATTGATTATCACTGTTTATAATTATGAACTTTATATCTTTTGTTTTTTGAATCATAGAGGGTTAAGTTCCCACCACTCTCTCTCTTCTGCTCTTTCTTTAAAGCTTTAATCACTGGCTAATTAATCAAAAAAACTTCACTAGATGTTTGATTTTGTGACTACTAAACAAAAATTACTGACTCAATGTTCCTCGAATCATATAGGTACTATAGTTAAATGTTATATATTTTAAATATACCCATTTTAAATTTTCTGAATATAATGTGCTTAAACAATATTCTAATTTCCAATTAACACACCGGATTTCATTCAAGCAATTAGTTTGGTATAAATGACCCAGCTCTCAACAGGAAGGCATTCGTCTTGAGGAAGTCTCCGGTTGCTAGGAGACGAAACGCGTAGACGCCCCTTTCTCACATCTGAGTGCTATTGAATGAACATCATTACAGCACGGATCAGCTCTTCATTTAAAATTCCCGCACTCCGCTGGTTACTCACAGTACAGCTATCTGACCCGTTCTATTTAAACTTGGTGCAAGTGTGGTAAGTTCACCATAACCACACGGTAAAGCTGTTTTCTGAGAAACAGACCTGCGAGACGGACATCCACGGACCCCCGCAGTGAGGTCGAGACAGTGCCGGCTAATTGTAGCCATACAGCCATTCATCGCTACTACCTGTCAAACGGGTGACGTCCTCCGCTGTGAGGTTTTCGGACATCCACGGACCCCCGCAGTGAGGTCGAGACAGTGCCGGCTAATTGTAGCCATACAACCATTCATCGCTACCACCTGGAAAACGGGTGACGTCCTCCGCTGTGAGGTTTTCTGATTCAACTATATTCCGTTGAGGACTGACGGCCCTGAATTTAGCTATTACATAACACCAGCGGGTCGGCTTTCACATTGACTACCAGAGGCAATAATCATAGCACCTTGTTTTACCACGTGTAATTTCATACAGGACCCTGCAGCATTATCCAGGAACCAGCACGGTGGTAACTATCACGGTGTGTATGCCTCAAATAACTTTTTACCTATTGCGGAGCTATTCCTTCTAATACTACACTGGGACGCCAGTGTTTTTAGTAGCTGGTATTTTAGAAAGAGCTTTTCCTTGCACAAACCAACAGTGAGCTTTACAGTTTGCTGTTATAATCAGCACAGTTTTAAATTAGACACATTGTTATTCTTTAATGTGCACATTATAAGTTAAGCCACATATGTCTTTTTAATATGTTTCATATATAAATTGATTCTTTTGTATCTGTGGAATATAACAATTTGATATAAATATTTGTGATTTAAAAGAGTTGCATTGAGTCAATTATTCACCTTGCTAGACTGCACTTAAATAATTAATCAATTTATTGATTAATCAACTACTAATAAATTTGGAGCGCAGAGCATATTTTTCCTTTATTCCATTTATATCTTTTCAGTCTAACCAGCTGTTTTTGCTCAGCAGCTCCTCAGCTTTTCATAATTTTTTGAATTTTTCAACTTAATAATTTAACTATATACAGCGCCAGGTTATACAGTTTGAGAATATTCTCTAACTGTATTCGCATCTTTCAGTTTTGCATTACATACAGTAAATAACCCATATATTTCTGTCTCTTTAACATATATACTTTCATAGTTTTACATTCATGTTTTTTGGAGGGGGTTATTTCTACTTTGATGTACACATTATCAGTATCTTCTGTTCAAGTTCAAGTGTAGTCAGTTCTGTCCAGCTGAACAAGTCACATCCAGGTTCTGGCCATCACTTTTATTGCTGTTGTAATAGTGAAGCAATTATTTATTGTACGTTAATGTTCTGCTGCTAGACAATAGATTAACTTAACCTGTTACCTGGATTGCCTAACAGTTTTGCAATAAACTGGCTGCCAGCATTTTGTTTGATGGAAACTTCAAATGAATACCTCATTCACATAGGGTAAACAGCACCTGTGTTCTGATATTTTGAAGGACAGGTGTCATATGGGCAGCATATGTCCTTGTGTCATCAAATTGGGGGACAAAATAGGATAGGACTCCATATGGTGTGGTCTGCATGTCAACAATCAGGATTTCTACATGTTTAGGATGTCGATATTTAACATGTCAACATTCACAATGTTGACACTGACAGAATGTCGAGTTGGGTTATGGATGCCGGCAGTTAGCATGCCGGTGGTCAGAATACCAATGCAGGCATCCCAAGTGCCATAAGCCCGACAGGGAAATGCAACTAAACTAACCTTAACCATAAGCTTCCCCCTAACCCAACCCACCATTCCCGCAGCCTAACCCTAACCCTCCCCTCTCACAGTCTAACCCTAACCATCCCCCTCTCACCCGCACAGCCTAATCCTAACCCTTACACCGCAGCCTAACCCTTACCCTCCCCTCTCACAGTCTAACCCTAACCATCCCCCTCTCACTCGCGTAGCCTAATCCTAACCCTTACACCGCAGCTTAACCCTAACCCTCCCCTCTCACAGTCTAACCCTAACCACCCCCCTCCCCCCGCGGAGCCTAATCATAACCCTTAAACCGCAGCCTAACCCTAACCCTTCCCTCTCACAGACTAACCCTAACCACCCCCCTCCACCCACGCAGTCTAATCCTAACCCTTACACTGCAGCCTAACCCTAACCCTCACCTCTCACAGTCTAACCCTAACCACCCCCCTCCCCCCGCGCAGCCTATTCATAACCCTTACACCGCAGCCTAACCCTAACCCTCCCACTGATATTTACATTCGTGATTCTGGCTGTCTGGATCCCGATGTCGGCATTCAGACAGGTGTCAGTATTCCGGCACCAGTCTCCTGAACACTGGCATACCGTACGTCGGGATGCCAACTACATATAAATGCCAACCTGTTTAATATGTGGACATTCTGAATGTTGACAGTGAGGATGTTGACACTCCTATTTTACCCTAAACTTAACTGCAGACAAACCCTAACACCATCCCTAACCCTAACTGCAGCCTACTATGAAAATAATGAAGCCTAAGCTTCAGGGCCCCTAATCTCAGAGGGGCCCTGGAGTAACTTTTTTTTATGAGTGAATTTTTCAACAAAATTAATGGAGTTTTTTAAGTGTGTGTTATTAAAATGTAGTTATTTCAGTGGAATTATAAGCCAATGGGTTGAAGTACTTAATATTGACCTTAGAATATGCTCTAATACCCATTTCATTTGCCCTCAAAATGTTCCTGTAATTGTCAATTACTAATTTGTCAAATGTAAAAAATTTCTTGGGGGTTTGCAGCGCCTGAGCCCCAGTTGTATGGACTCATTGAGCTCTCCAGAATCTATTCGTAGCCTACATTTTGGCAGCTGGATCATGGTTTAATAGTTCTACAGCTCAGCCTTTTAGGCTAGAGCCAATTGGAACCAGTGTCAGACTGGGGGTGAAGGGCCCACCAGGGGAATGCAGTGGTGGGGCCCAGGCTTAGGGGTGTAATCATGCTTAGGGGTGTAATCATGCTTAGGGGTGTAATCATGCTTAGGGGTGTAATCAGCCTCCAGAGTTTGTGTGGCCAGCCACCACAGAGGCTTGGCTAAATATTAGAAAATGGATGGTCTGGGCCCCTCACTAAATACATAAAGGAAATAGTGCCCGCATGATAAGATACCTGATTAAAAACAGCAAAGCACTGTAGAATATACACCATAGTCCTGTACAGTATGATTTAACATATGTATAATGTATGGTTCAAGTGCACAGTCTGGAACATTATCCCTATAGGAGGGAGTGGGCTCTCAAGCTGTGAGGCCCACCGGGGGTTTCCCCTGTGCCCCTGTGGGCCAATCCAACTCTGATTGGAACCATAAAAAGATCTGAATATTCTATTCAGGCTGCACTCATCTCGTTTGTGCATTCTAACACCAAAGATCAGATTTTTTTATTTTTAAAGTTTTTATGTACTATAGAAATATCTTCTTTGTATTATTCTAATCATTTTTATAGTCAAAATTCTGAAGTAAAAAGTCTATGGCAGGCGAGGCAGTGCCTCACCTACTTACCTTTTCCACACTTCTCAAATCAAAACTCACCAAATTTCTAGCAGTGTATACTGCTGCACCTATGTATAGTGCCCACATGTACCCTTGAGCTCATATACTGTATTGTGTGTAAGTCTGGTTCTGGTACTACTGAGCCATTTCTTTCACAGTACGTCCCTTGCTTGGATGCGTGCCACTCAGTACTGCAGTAGCAGATTACAGTTGTAGTCTAGCTCTGTGATTTGCACTGTGTAAATAGCTTGAAATTTTTATCCGTTTTAAACTACATTTCCTGAGTCGGGAATTGTAGTTTAAAACAGATAGACGTTTCACAGTATTTACAGATCGCAAATCACAGAGCTAGACTACAACTCCCAGCAGCTCCTGGACCAACATTGCCCTATTGTTGCTGGTTGTGAAGGGGCCTCAATAACAGATCAAGCTTCAGGGTCCGAAAAATGTAGGTCTGCCACTGGCCTAACCCTAACTGTGCCTAACCCTATTTTCATGTGTCATCATTCTAACTGCCATCATTATGGTGTCGACATACTGACTGGGGGAGTTATTCAGAGATGTTAGCAAGCCAAAAAAGGTAGCAACTGGGCAAAACCATGTTGCACTGCAGATGGGGCAGATGTAACATGTGCCAAGAGATTTACATTTGGGTGGGTTATTATTTCTGTGCAGGGTAAATACTGGCTGCTTTATTTTTACACTGCAAATTAGATTTCAGTTTGAACACACCCCACCCAAATCTAACTCTCTCTGCACATGTTATATCTGCCCCCCCCCCCCTCCCCTGCCGTGCAACATGGTTTTGCCCAATTGCTAACTTTTTGGGTTTGCTATTGACTCTGAATAACCCCCTACATCCCCTTACATGTGACTATTCTGTGTACTAAATTGACCTATAGATATAAGCTTTCATATTTGTATATGTTAAATTGGGTGGTGGGCATGGCCATAGTAAGGGTGCATGTTGTTTTCAGTTAATAGTTGTCACTGAGAAACACTGTATGAGCTACTGTAGACATGCAGCATGCTATTGACCCTAACTGATGGATTAAGGTGAAACCGGGGGGGTTCTTTACATATCATGACAAAGATAGATGTTACCTCATTGATAGATCATAGACTTTCTTCCTGTTGACAGGAGGCACTTACAATCTACCATCTTTACATAAAATGCACAAAACAGCAAACACTGCTGCCTCAGGAATGGGTAAGATAATAGCAATGCCTCACTTTTTCAGCAAATTCAGACATCTATTTACTGTACACAGATAAGACCTTGGTTGTCATCAATACTTTTTGGTTTGGATTGGCTTTAAATATCATATTACTTTTGGATGTTTGTAGTTTCTGTTAGAATCCGCGGCCAGGGTTGCATTATTCGTGATACTGTGGCCCAATGAATATCATCAGGATTCTTTCTTTTGTGCAGTCTCTGTGTGCATTGTTTCTTATAACCATGGTAAAGGGCCCTACACACTGGCAGATAACACTGAAAGATATGAACGTTCTCGTTCATTAATGAACGAGAACTCGTTCATATCGTGCAGAGTGTAGGCACCAATGATGAACAATGCGCGACCCGTGCTCGTTCATCGTTGGTGCCCCATTACTTATGCATGTAGGCTAATTTGGACGAGATTGTCCATATTAGCATGCATTGCTATGGCGTTGGGAGACGGGGGGAGTGAAGAAACTTCACTCCCCCCGGCGCCGGGTCGCCCGTCAGCCATATCTGTCGTCGGGCAGCTCAACGGCGGATCGGTGAGTGTGTAGGGCCCTTAACTTGGAACACTGATTGATCATCTGATTATGTGAATCATAGGAGTGAGCCAGATGGGGCAATTAAGCCCTTTAAAGCCTGTTCTCACTCGCTGCTCTATACTGGTGAAATTCTGATAGACTTTCTCAGAATACGTTGTACTCTTTTCTGGAAGCATTGCCAAATACTTCTATCCTGCTCATAGTATCATGTTGGAACCATGTTTGAATAATTCTTGAATGCCACAGACTTTTGAACCTGCTTATTATCTTGAATCATTACTATACATATGTATTCCTGTATATCTGAATCAAGATTTCATATCTGCTAACCATTCATTGCTGCAAGTAGTAACCTTCACAAGTTATCTGGATTCCATTTGCCATTTCTCCACTCCTCTCTATAAACTAATGGACTGCCTAATCTCCCTGCAATTCATGCATGCTGATTAAAGTTTATCTGTGTCTGTGTTGCTGAAATTCTTCCTGCACTGCATAATTGTGAGCTATTGATCACATACTGTTATTTCATGTTGGTTGTGTCCTGTCCATATAATAATAAACAGAACCAATTCAAACAGGATTGCAGTTCTGGTTTGCTTATTGAGACTGTCCGAATATAGTGGGTTTAAGTATCATGCATTCTGTGATCTGAATTAGACCTGGTTCCTAACAATTTCCTTAAACTTGACATTCACTTTCCCTCATTCAAACAGGGACGTGCAGTCAGGGGAGGCCCTCCCTTGTCATGCTCACTATCATAGTCAGAGTTCTCATTATAAAAATGATTGGAAGAACAGAAAGAAGATATTTATAACTTACAGTATAAGCATCTTCTTTGTATTAATACAATCATCATTATAGATAAAACTTACCAGAATTGCCGAGCTCCTGGAACTGCAGGGAGAGACAAAGATGAGGCAGTGGCAGCTCAGCCTCATCTCTCACACTGTCGGACACTGCCTGTACAGATGGGCTGGGCTACACAGCGGCCAATCAGATCGCATAGAACAGAGAAATGTGAGGCATGCCTTACAGTGGCGGCGCGTGTGAGCTCTGATAGACAGTTCAGATTGGTCATGTGACCAATCCAGGAAGTGAAGAAAGGCAGATACCGGAGCTGAGCTTCTTGGCAGGGGAGGAGGCAAATGGGGACCCACAGTGCCAGCAGCAGCCAGCCGTGCACAGTGACTGGGGTGAGTAGCTGCCAGTACCTAGACTCTCTGTGAGTGTGTGTGTGTAATATTTGCAGTGAGTGTGGGGCCAGGAGTGTGTGTGTGTGTGTGTGTGTGTGTGTGTGTGTGTGTGTGTGTGTGTGTGTGTGTGCAATCAGTAGTGAGTGGGAGGACAGGATTGTGTGTGTGTGTGTGTGTATTTGTGTGTTTGTAATCTGCAGTGAGTGGGGGGACAGGACTCTCTGTGTATGAGTGTGTGTGTGTGTGTGTGTGTGTGTGTGTGTGTGTGTGTGTGTGTGTGTGTGTGGCATCTGTGGGAAGTGCTCTACCTCCCCAGGTGCTGCTAACAATATCACAGATGATTGTATTGCCCTGTGTAACCTGCTGCACCAGGCCAGCTATGTTTCTGCAGGTAAGGGGGCAATGGGGGGTACCTCACCACACCAGTTTACTCACAACACTAGGGTGAATGCTATGACCTGGCTATTACTGTATGTGTGTTCTCTTCTCTGCATGGATGTAGTGCAGGGACATAACAGTTAAATTGTGTAGGGGGTGAGACAGGCTCCTGGCACTGAGAGCCTCCACCATATGTGCCTCCCCAGTCTCTGACCTCAACGCACGTCACTGCATTCAAACCATTCCTTAAACCATGGCAAGAAAAATCTTAAGGTCTGGATCCATATAACATTACTTACAGAACATTTGACTCTCCAATACACATTAGAAAATTAATAGTGTATTTTAATTCTCCTAGCTTAACACAACAAACAACTGTGGGATCTGGAGTCTGTAGCAAGTGCTGGTCATAGGGACTTCCAATATGAAAGTAAAATTAGAACTGATGGTGGAATAAAGTACACAAATGGGAAGGAAAACAAGAACCATATAGCAGGGAAAAACAAGGACATGGAAAAGAGTTTAGAGGAAGGAAAGGAGGAGGCCATTTTCTTGTGGTAAGAAGCAATGGTGAACCTACTGCTAGGTAGAATTATAGTGGTTATAGATTAGAGATGTGCGCAGACCTCCATGTTTTGGTTATAAATTATCATTGTGTTTTGGTACCTACAGTATTATTACGAATACAAATATGAATTTATTGTTATCAACAAAAACAAACAAATTTGAGATGAAATTATATTGTACAAACATAGCAAGTAAAATGAGTAGCTAAAGAACCAAAAAAACTGTTAGGGTCTCCTGCCCTGTGCTGCCACGTCGTCATGGCAACCGGGAGACAAGTGCTAGCGGAGTAACCTGAGCGCAGCTGATACTCCAGTTCGGGTCTTTTGCTGTGCAGTGGTTACAGGCAGGGGATCCGGTGCTGGTTTTTGTGCTCACAGTCTGTGAGGTCTGAGTGGGGCGTGGACAGCACCTGCTTTATAAGGCCTCTTCTCAGATTAAGCAGATGCTGCTGAATCTTTGTTGGTTAGTCAGTTCCTGAAAATTAGCCAGTACTGTGTAGCTTTGTATTTGTTATTGCTTACTGCAAATAGGCCTGGAGATTTGGTACTACACTCTGCCAATCCAGACCTAGCAGTAAGACTGGAGTCAGTCGTTTAGCCTGCTGAAGTTCTTTTGCTATTCTGTGAACCCAGCAGGTTTGTGGCTGTACTTTCAGACCTGCATGCTTAATCCTCTCTCACTGTGCAGGGCGTCCATGTGTCAGTTTAGTGGCAGGAAGCTGAACCTGTGCCCTGCAAGTGAGAAATAGGATTGTGGAGACTCTCCTTGTGTCTACTATTCCATCTCTGACCAAGGAGTTTGCTGTCACACCCGTTGGTAACCCTTTAGGGTTTTGCTGTTGCCCTTAGCAACAGCATTTCGGGTTCTCTACGTATTAAAACACAACATCTTGCTTTTTCCATCTGAGCATTTGTAATACTAGGGAGACACCCAGTTTCTTAGCCTCTGGGCTTATCTGTTCACTTTGTGTTGGTTTTGTTACCCTATCACTTTCTGTGTACGTGATGTCATATTTCCCAGTCTGTCTGTTAGTTCATTTGTTTTGCATCCCTCTCTGTTCAGACACCAGTACATTCCTGCAGGCACTGGTGTGCATAACATATTCAGCAGCCCAATACTCCTGTTGAAATTTTGTGGGAATATGGAGCATACCCCTCAAAATACGTTGCAACAGGTGGTCGATCAGGTGCAGGTCCTGACTCGTCAATTTAGTGATTTGTCCATTAAAATGCACACCTCCCAGGCCGCTGGCGGAGCTCCCGCAGCAGCAGCACCTTCAGGGGTTAAGGAGCCGAAAGTAAATCTTCCGGATCGTTTTTCTGGAGATCGCTCGCAGTTCTTTTGTTTCAAGGAGAGCTGCAAGCTATATTTCCAGCTTAGGCCTCAGTCTTCTGGGTCAGAGATTCAGCAGGTGGGCATAGTGATTTCCTTGCTACAAGGAGACCCACAGGTCAGGGCATATGGGTTGCAGCCTGACTGTCCGTCGCTTAAAAGTGTTGATGCTTTTTTTACGGCACTGGGCATGTTGTATGATGACCCTGACAAGACGGCCTCAGCCGAGGCTCAGATTTCGATCCTTAAGCAAGGGCGAAGGCCAGTTGAGGTTTACTGTACGGAGTTTCGGAGGTTGGCCCATGATACCCAGTGGAATGACCCAGCCCTGAGACACCAGTACCGAAGAGGTCTTTCTAACCAGATAAAAGACCAACTGGTACAATATCCCTTGCCTGATAGCTTGGATCAGCTCATGCAGTTATCCATCCGGGTTGATAGACGGCTGAGAGAGCGTAGGCTTGAAAGGGAGACCGAGGTTTCCTTCTTTCCCAAGGGAACCTCAGACTCTGAGGAATTTTCCGAGGAGCCTATGCAGATTGGGGCTACCCGCCTCTCCTCGCGTGAGAAGACGCGGAGGAGACAGCAGGGGTTGTGTTTGTACTGTGGGAATAAGGGTCATGTGGTAGTATCATGCCCAGAAAAGCCGGAAAACTTCAGGGCCTGAGGGTGATGGGAAATATCCTGTCAGGCCAGAAGTCAGAATTTCCCAAGAAGACTTTTATCATTCCGGTGACCTTGAAGATCCTCGGTCAAACTGTCAAGACTGAGGCCTTTGTGGACAGTGGGGCCGACGGGGTTTTTATGGACCGCCAATTCGCCCTGAAACACTCTGTTTCCTTAGTACCCTTGGCGTCGGAAATTGAAATTTGTGGGTTAAACGGGGAACCATTATCCCAGGGTAAAATTACCTCTTGCACTAGCCAGATTTCTTTGTTTATTGGAGCCACACACTCTGAAAAATTGTCCTTTTATGTGACTGTCTGTACTTTTGCCCCAATGGTGTTGGGGTTACCCTGGTTAAGGGCCCACAATCCTCAATTTGACTGGGTCTCTGGGGAGATTCTTAGTTGGGGTACTGATTGTTTCAGGAGTTGCTTGAGCCTTCCAGTCAGGCTCTCGCAGCTAAGTTTGCCAGGATTGCCAGGGTGTTATGCAGATTTTGCGGACGTGTTCTCCAAAAAAGTTGCAGAGGTACTACCTCCCCATCGCCCCTATGACTGTGCCATTAATTTGTTGCCGAATGCTAAGCTTCCCAAGAGCAGGTTGTACTCCCTGTCACGTCCTGAGACTCAGGCTATGGCAGAGTACATTCAGGAGAACTTGGCTAAAGGATTTATCAGACCTTCACAGTCTCCAGTTGGGTCGGGGTTCTTCTTCGTGGGTAAAAAGGATGGTTCATTGCGACCCTGCATCGACTTCAGGGAATTGAACCGTATCACGATTAAAAACTCATACCCACTGCCTCTCATTTCGGTCTTGTTTGACCAGCTTCGTACTGCCACCATTTTTTCTAAGATTGACCTACGCGGTGCGTACAATCTAATCCGAATAAGAGAGGGGGATGAATGGAAGACTGCCTTTAATACTCACTCAGGGCATTATGAATATTTGGTGATGCCTTTTGGGCTCTGTAATGCCCCGGCAGTCTTCCAGGATTTCATGAACGATGTGCTCAGGGAATATTTGGATAGATTCTTGGTCGTATACTTAGATGACATCCTAATCTTCTCCCATTCCCTGGAGGAACATCGGAAGCATGTACGCTTAGTCCTCCAGAAACTCAGAGACCACCGGCTTGGGGCGAAGCTGGAGAAGTGCGAATTTGAAGTTCAGCAAATCGCATTTCTAGGATATATTATCTCCCCAGAAGGTTTCCAAATGGAGGGTTCCAAGGTACAGGCAGTCCTGGATTGGGTGCAGCCCACTAGTTTGAAGGCGCTTCAGCGTTTCCTGGGCTTTGCAAATTTTTATAGACGATTTATCGCTGGATTTTCGTCTATAGTGGCGCCCTTGGTGGCACTCACTAAGAAAGGGGCGGATGTTGCTCACTGGTCTCGTGAGGCCAAATCGGCTTTTGCCCGTCTCAAAAGGGCATTTGTCTCGGCCAAAGTGCTGCGACACCCAGATCCAGAGCGTCCTTTTGTGGTGGAGGTGGATGCCTCTGAGATGGGTATTGGGGCAGTGCTCTCTCAGATGGGAGTGTCTGATAATCGCCTTCATCCCTGTGCTTACTTTTCCCGTAAATTTTCGCCTGCCGAGATGAATTATGACGTGGGTAACCGGGAATTGTTGGCTATTAAGGATGCACTCGAGGAGTGGAGACACTGGCTTGAGGGGGCTAAGTTTGTGGTCTCAATTCTCACCGACCATAAGAATTTGGCATATTTAGAGTCAGCAAAGCGTCTCAATGCCAGGCAGGCACGATGGGCTTTGTTTTTTGCTCGCTTTAATTTTTTGATAACATATCGCCCTGGGTCAAAAAACATCAAGGCTGATGCGCTCTCGCGGAGTTTTGCTCCAATCCAAGAGACCACCGAGGAGCCGTTGCCCATTGTGTCCCCCTCATGTATTAAAGTGGGCATTACCCAGGACCTCTTGTCATTAGTCCTTAGAGCACAGGAGCAGGCTCCTCCAGACCTTCCGGTAGGTCTTTTGTTTGTGCCTCCTAGGTTAAGACAGCGAGTGTTCCTGGAATTCCATGCCAAGAAGTCGGCAGGTCACCCGGGTATTGCCAGAACTCGGGAGTTGCTATCTAGGGCGGTGTGGTGGCCCTCGGTGGCTAAGGATGTGGATCAGTGGGTTCGGGCATGTGACATCTGTGCCCGAAATAAGACTCCTAGAGGGGTTCCTGTTGGCCCATTGCATCCACTCTCTATTCCATCTAAGCCATGGACCCACATTTCAATGGATTTTGTGGTGGACTTGCCCAAATCCTCGGGGATGACAGCCATCTGGGTTGTCGTTGACAGGTTTTCGAAGATGGCGCACTTCGTTCCACTGGTTGGGCTGCCATCGGCCAGACGCCTGTCTGAATTATTTATGCTGCATGTTGTGCGTCTCCACGGGTTGCCACTTGATGTGGTCTCTGACCGCGGATCCCAGTTTGTGGCCAAATTCTGGAGGGCATTTTGTTCCGATCTCCAGATTTCTGTCAGCTTGTCGTCAGGCTACCATCCGCAGTCTAATGGGCAGACTGAAAGGGTGAACCAGTCCTTGGAGCAGTTCCTCAGGTGTTATGTCTCCAAGTGTCAGACTGACTGGGTTGCTCATCTGTCCATGGCGGAGTTTGCCTATAACAACGCGGCTCACTCTGCTACAGGGATCTCTCCTTTCCTTTGTGTGTATGGGCATCATCCTAAGGCCAATTCTTTTGACCCCCTGGACTCCACGCCTGGTGGTTCCTCTGTCGTTTCGGTCCTTAGAGGTATTTGGAGGAAAGTGAAGAAAGCCCTTGTGTCTGTGTCATTAGTGACCAAAAGGGTTTTTGATAAGCGGAAAAGACCCTGCAGCTTCAAATTAGGAGACTTCGTCTGGTTGTCTACCAAGAATTTGAAGTTGAGACAGCCATCTCATAAGTTAGGCCCCCGGTTCATCGGCCCTTATAAGATCACCAGGGTTATCAATCCAGTGGCATTTCAGTTAGATCTGCCCCGTTCTTTGGGTATCAATAAAACATTTCATTGTTCCCTTTTAAAACGGGCGATTAGTAATCCTTCTTCCAGAGGAAGACCTTCCCCTCTTCTGATACGTGGCCAGAGGGAGTTTGTTGTTGAAAGGATTCTTGACTCCAAGATGGTTCGGGGTCGGCTGTCATTTTTGGTGCACTGGAAGGGGTATGGCCCGGAGGAGCGGTCGTGGGTGCGCAGTTGTGATCTTCATGCCCCCAGACTGATACGCTCTTTCTTCTCGCAGTTCCCCGATAAACCCGGTGGTAGGGGTTCTTTGACCCCTCGTCAGAGGGGGGGTACTGTTAGGGTCTCCTGCCCTGTGCTGCCACGTCGTCATGGCAACCGGGAGACAAGTGCTAGCGGAGTAACCTGAGCGCAGCTGATACTCCAGTTCGGGTCTTTTGCTGTGCAGTGGTTACAGGCAGGGGATCCGGTGCTGGTTTTTGTGCTCACAGTCTGTGAGGTCTGAGTGGGGCGTGGACAGCACCTGCTTTATAAGGCCTCTTCTCAGATTAAGCAGATGCTGCTGAATCTTTGTTGGTTAGTCAGTTCCTGAAAATTAGCCAGTACTGTGTAGCTTTGTATTTGTTATTGCTTACTGCAAATAGGCCTGGAGATTTGGTACTACACTCTGCCAATCCAGACCTAGCAGTAAGACTGGAGTCAGTCGTTTAGCCTGCTGAAGTTCTTTTGCTATTCTGTGAACCCAGCAGGTTTGTGGCTGTACTTTCAGACCTGCATGCTTAATCCTCTCTCACTGTGCAGGGCGTCCATGTGTCAGTTTAGTGGCAGGAAGCTGAACCTGTGCCCTGCAAGTGAGAAATAGGATTGTGGAGACTCTCCTTGTGTCTACTATTCCATCTCTGACCAAGGAGTTTGCTGTCACACCCGTTGGTAACCCTTTAGGGTTTTGCTGTTGCCCTTAGCAACAGCATTTCGGGTTCTCTACGTATTAAAACACAACATCTTGCTTTTTCCATCTGAGCATTTGTAATACTAGGGAGACACCCAGTTTCTTAGCCTCTGGGCTTATCTGTTCACTTTGTGTTGGTTTTGTTACCCTATCACTTTCTGTGTACGTGATGTCATATTTCCCAGTCTGTCTGTTAGTTCATTTGTTTTGCATCCCTCTCTGTTCAGACACCAGTACATTCCTGCAGGCACTGGTGTGCATAACAAAAACACACCCTTGCACTCCAAATTAAAATAGTATATTCTCACTATTTAACAAACGTATTGCAGACAATATAAAACTGTTGTAAACTTCTTTCGACAGGGCAATATTTGAAAACATAAAAATGGTGGCTTGAGTCAGACAAAATATTTCTGGCTCTCTTTAAAACCCTAGCATAACAAAGCTCATGAATAGTTGGCAGCTGCACTCCAACGATTTTACTTATGGTTCTTACTAGGCACATCAACACACCTCGGTCTGATGCAGTTCAGTTGCCATACCAGTGTCCTGTCCCAGTGGTCTAACATCTACGGACTCTCTGCACCCTAGGTTGCTTTGGCCGCTATTGTGGGTTTCCATTGCAAACCAGGTAGAAATACCCCTTAAAACCATCAACCCTTGTACTGTTCCTTCTGCAATAGAACCCGCTCCAACTTTTACCCCCGGACACAGCCATTCACCATCTGGTGACCCGCAGCGTATTCAACAAAAGCACACCACCAAAGCTGGTACCATTGACTGACATACGGGCATTCCAGCTGCTATGTCTGCAGGGACCCACAGCGCACCTGCCCCCAGCACCTGTCTAGATTCGGCAGCACTGCCCTTGCAGTGCTGCAAACACTGGCAGGCTGCTAGAATAAGCTTAACCCACTGAGCTTTCGATCAGTTTAGCAGCAGTACATTCGGTTCTGTCTCCAAGTGACCTTTGGAGCATGATGAGACTGACTGTCACAAACTGAGAGTATCCACAGTTAGAATCTAACTGGTAATTATATCCACTGTTGTATTATACTATAAATGTGGAAGCCAGCTACTTAAGCGTCAGATATTAATTGCTTACATTGTTGCAACAGTGAAATGTTTTATATTGTTTTACTCTATTTGCAACAAACACCTGCTGTTTTAATATTGTTCTGTTTCATATAAATTTTAGTATACCCCCGGGGGTGTGATTATATCTTGCACTGTTATTATAATAAATACTTGCCTGTTTCTATAAAATTTTTGGTCGTATTCTAAGTGTCATTTAGGTACTTGACCCCAGTTGCTATACCAGACAATGATGCCAAAGGTCAGAATGCTCTCCATTGAGCATCTATAAAACTTTACTAAATTTGTTTTGCTTACACCTACCGCCCTCAGGCACCTCAAATAGAACAAACGTTGTTGGGCCTTCTTGGTGCCATGGTATTTACAGACCATGTTAAATTTGATAAAACCTGAGTCCCTAAAAATTGAAATGACTACAACCTCAACAACCATTTATAGATACCATTAGTTTTGGCAACCTGCATCCTCTTCTGAAATTTATAACTAGTTCTTTAGTTTTCCCTTCATTTAAAAATAAATGGTTTGCCTTACTCCAGGCATCCAGCCTAGTTACTTTATTTCATTCCTGTAAATAGTCTCATCATCATTACTAATTAACCCAACAACTGCAATGCTGTCAGCAAACTTCACAACTTTAATAGAACTTGAAGTTGATACACAGTCATGGGTAAATTGGGAGTACAGTAGAGGACTGAGGATGCAGCCCTGTTGGACACCAGTCTCTATCAGCACCTCCCCTGACACAAAACTCCCCATCTTGACCAGCTGAGGTCTATTCGTTAAAAAGTCTAAAACCCACTTGCAGGTAAGTCTTCTAAGTCCTAGGTCAAAAAGCTTAGGTATCAAAGAGATCGGAATAATTGTATTGAAGGCAGAGCTAAAACCCACAGACAGGATCCTAACATAGTACAACCTAGTACAACCTCTGATCCAGATGAGTTACGGCAGAATGCAAAACAGTGGGCACCACATCATCTGTACAGTGGTTTCCTCTGTAAGCAAACTGAATGGGATCAAATTCAGCAGAGAAAAAAGGTTGAATGTGTCTCATCACTAGACACTCAAAGCATTTAATTACTAATGATATCAAGGCTATGGGACAGTGGTCATTAAGACATTTTGAAATACCTTTACTATCAATAACACTCATTGCCACTCAAATTTTGACCATCTCACAGCTAACAATTATTTTTTCAAGAATATTGTCCAAAGACTGCAGCAAGGTGGTTAGCTAAACTAACTGACAGAGCAGCCACACAAACACATGACAGTTTAAAGGCCAGTACTCAGCGGCAGATGTGGGGAGAGATGTGTGCTGAGCGAACCGCTCAGCACACATCTCTCCCCCCGCTCAGCACAGCGTGATGTGTGCTGAGCGTGCGGGGGGAGCGGGGGTGGGGGCGCTCATTTCACCCAGCGGGTGAAGTGAGCGACCCGCTAGATTGGCCTGCATGCAGGCCAATCTAGCACCAGCAATAGCGATGCGCGGGGCTGCGCACCGCTATCGCTGTGAGGGGTACACACGGAGAGATCACTGCTTAAAATCTAAGCAATCTAGTCAGATTGCTTAGATTTTAAGCAGCGATCGCTCCGTGAGTACCTCCCTTAAAAGAATGTAGCACATCTATGAAACATAGTGGCACAACAGTGGCAGACACGATGGCAGTGTAATAGACTGTACAACACTATAGAATGTTTTCATAATTCAAACATTAATAGCATAAAGTCAAAACCTAGTACAAAATATATTATTACCGAAACACTTCTCCAACCACAAAATCACAGACCTCAAGCCAATATAAATTTTAAATTGTAGAAAATATAAACAAAATACAAAATAAAAATAGGTAATTAATAAATTAATAAAAACTTCAAGCAGCAAATCACAGGCATCAGGCAAGTACAGATAAATATTGGTGGAATATTTATGTGGTGGAAGCCACGAAAGTATTGATTGATTATTAGTTCTAACTAAAAAAAAAGTATATAGGTGACATGGAACAAAATATTAAAAAGCAAGCATACAAATTTGAGTTTACAAACACAGAATACAAGCAGCAAATAACCAGCCTCAGGACAATAGAAAATTTTATGTAATTTTAGAAAATAGACATATGAAAAAAAAACAAAATGATAGTTGCTAATGTAACTTTCTATAAAGTCAACAGCATAGTGTGAGCACACTGATTATTAGAAAAGTAATTGTTTAGACTATGCAGTTCCTAACAGGGTAAGTCCTGTACAATAGGTCGTGTTTTACACTTTGCATTTCTACCTTTTGGGAGAGTGTAGACAGCTGCATATTGTTTCTCTCATCAGTCTGTTCATTTAGACCAAATTGTATTTGCACGTTCACAGTATATATAAAAAAGTAAAAAGTAACAATATTAAATACACTTTTCCATTTTGCTTGCTTTTTTCCTGTTTGATCAGGTGAGAAAAACCCAAATTGTATTGGAATTGGTGTTGATTTTTTTAATTGTCTACATTATTTCTAATAAATTATTCAGAGATAAAAAAATGTAATTAAAAAAAACATTACTCTGTATCTGTGGTGTTGCTGCAAGAATCAGGGCTGCATGGACGAGAAGCTGGTTATAGTCTTGCAAAATACTAAACATTACCACCCTTGTATAATACAGTAATATTTGCTGCCTGTTAAATACACACAATCTTGGCAAAACCCATAATAAAAAGTTTTAAAGATATGTCCTCATGTGCCTCAATATGCCATGAAGCAGTAGATGCCTGGCATGAATGAGCTGAAAGGTTCTGTGCAACTCAGCGTTGGGGATCTGTTTTTGCTGAAAATTTGTATTCACATCGCTATGTGAATAGGATGTACAAGCACACTCAGCTGATTAAAATTATATTGAACATGCCTATATTCTCTGTGCATTTGCAGCTGTAACTGAATATGAAATGGTACGTTACAGTATTTTCTAGAAGAACGTACTATTTCATATGCAGATACAGCCACAGTTGCACACAGAATATAGGCATGCCATATATTTTAATTAGCATAAGCTGCTTGTGTACCCTATTTGCATAATTTTTCCAGTAAGACACATTTTAATGGAAAAAGCCACACATAAAGATGCTCATCGCTACCGAGTCACACCACTGCATTGCGTGACAAGAAGGGCTGTTTTTCATGCATGAAGGCTATTTGTAAGTGGACACATCTGCATATTAAAAAGATATGCACAGTTTAACAAACCAAGCACTTCAGCAACAGTGATTGAAACTTTTGTAGCTGAAGTGCTTGGTTTGTTTGGGTAACCACAAAAGAAAACATGTTGGTGGTTTGATTAAACCAAGCTACCAATGGGCTTAAGGCTAACAGTGGACTTAATTCAGATGTGGTTGGAGTGAGCATCATGCTGCTTCCTTGGAAGCAACAGTGATGCTCTGATATGGTAATGCAGAAGAAGGCATCTGTTATAAGTAGATGCCTCATCCATGTGGGGGTCACGGGGCTAGACCCCGCAATAACCTGTGTATATTGCTGCAGGCTGAACATTTGAAGTGCCCAGATTCTATATTACTTTCTCTCTTAGAATTTCACTCTTTATCCCAAATTGAGCAATCTATGGCAGCATAATGATTGGCCATCAAGAAAAGAAGAAATAGAAGAGGTTTTCAAGATAAATTTTTAATGAGGAGGAGATTGACATGACCAATGACAACCTGGAAACAGCCATGAATAGATTGGGTGATTGGCTCTAACGAGAACAAACTGTGGCAGCTGGTCACCACTTTGGAGAAATACATAGACAAACACATCATCCCCTTAAGGCTCAGATTTAAAAAACTACCGTCTTTCCAGGAAGCAATGGATACCTTTGCCACTGAGTGGAGCAACATTTTGAACACCTGCTCCTTTGCCCTGATAGAACTTATTCTCAAAGAATGAAGAGTAAAGTTGAAAGAAATTAATGAAAAAATAGAAGTACTACAAACTCAAATCCAATTATTTAGTTTCTGCCCTATTTTGTAACACTGGAACAGGAGATCACCATGTGAATCACCAAGAATACAGAAATACTCAAAGAAAAAACAGAAAAAAATTAAAAAAAGACTATGATTTTTACAAATTTGACATTACAAAAAAGAGAAAGAGGTCAGCAAATAATCAACAATGAAAAACCACTACAGTAAAAAGAAGTAGTACTATTGATTTAAAATGTTTACAGGATACACCACCAAGGAGGAAACATCTGTAACGTACAGTGCCTTGCTAAAGTATTCACTCCCAACTGCATTTTTCATGTTTTGTTGCCTCACAACCTGGAATTAAAATAGATTGTTTGAAGGTTTGCATCATTTCATTCACAGAACATGCCTACAACTTTGAAGATGTTTTTCTTTTTATTGTGAAGCAAACAACAAATAGGACAAAATAACAGAAAAATTTAGCGTGCATAACTATTTACCCCCCTAAAGTCAGTACTTTGTAGAGCCACTTTTTGCGGCAATTACAGCTGCAAGTTGCTTTGGATAAGTCTCTATGAGCTTGCAAGTTGCTTTGGATAAGTCTCTATGTGCTTGCCCATTCCTCAAGGCAAAACTGCTCCAGCTCCTTCATGTTGGATGGTTTCCGTTTGTGAACAGCAATCTTCAAGTCTGACCACAGATTCTCAATTGGATTGAGATCTGGGCTTTGACTAGGCCATTCCAACACATTTAAATGTTTCCCCTTAAACCACTCGAGTGTTGCTTTAGCAGTATGCTTTAGGGTCATTGTCCTGCTGGAAGCTGAACCTCCATCCCAGTCTCAAATCACAGGCAGACTGAAACGGGTTTTGCTCAAGAATATCCCTGTATTTAGCACCATCCATCTTTTCCTTGACTTGAAACAGTTTACCAGTCGCTGCTGCTGAAAAACATCCAAACAGCATGATGCTGCCACCACCATGTTTCACTGTGGGGATGGTGTTCTTGGGGTGCTGGGATGTGTTGGGTTTGTGCCAGACATAGCGTTTTCCTTGGTGGACGAAAAGTTAAATTTTAGTCTCACCTGACAAGAGCACCTTCCTCCATACATTTGGGGAGTTGTCTACATGCCTTTTGGCAAACTCAAAATGTGCCTTCTTATTTTTAACACTAAGTAATGGCTTTTTTCTGGCCACTCTTCCATAAAGCCCAGATCTATCAAGTATACGGCTTATTGTGGTCACATGCGCAGATACATGAGTCTCTGTTATGGAACTCTGCAGCTCCTTCAGGGTTACCTTTGGTCTCTGTGCTGCCTCTCTGATTAATGCCCTCCTTTCCTAGTCTGTGAGTTTTGGTGACTAGCCCTCTCTTGGCAGGTTTGTTGTGGTACCATGTTCTTTTCATTTGAAGATGATGGATTTGATGGTGCTCCGGGGGATCATCAAAGATTTGGATATTTTTTTATAACCCAACCCTAACTTGTACTTTTCAACAACTTTGTCCCTGACTTGTTTGGAGAGCTCCTTGATCTTCATGGTGTGATGCCTCTTACTTAGTGGTGTTGCAGCCTCTGGGGCCTTTCAGAAAAGGTGTGTTTATACTGACTGATCATGTGACACTTAGATTGCACTAGAGATGAGCGGGTTCGGTTCCTCGGAATCCGAACCCGCCCGAACTTCATTTTTTTTTTACACGGGGCCGAGCGACTCGGATCTTCCCGCCTTGCTCGGTTAACCCGAGCGCGCCCGAACGTCATCATCCCGCTGTCGGATTCTCGCGAGGCTCGGATTCTATCGCGAGACTCGGATTCTATATAAGGAGCCGCGCGTCGCCGCCATTTTCACACATGCATTGAGATTCATAGGGAGAGGACGTGGCTGGCGTCCTCTCCGTTTATAGAGAAGAGAGTGAGACTAGAGTAGAGAGAGACACAGTAGTAATTTTGGGGAGCATTAGGAGGAGTACTTTAGGAGGAGTACTACTACTTGCTGAAGTGATAGATAGATAGATAGATAGTGTGACTGTATAATGTATATCTGACTTGTGGGGGAGACACTGACAGTGGGGAGCAGTTAGAGTCTGAGAGCAGGACTCAGGAGTACATATAACGTACAGTGCACACTTTTGCTGCCAGAGTGCCACACTGCCATTGTGACCACACTGACCACCAGTATAATATATATTGTGATTGTCTGCTTAGGAGCACTACTTGCAAGTTGCTGATAGTGTGACCAGTGACCTGACCACCAGTTTAATAATCACCACCAGTTTAATATATATAATATATATATATAATTGTATATAATATATATATAATATTGTATACCACCTACCCGTTTTTTTTTTCTTTTCTTTCTTCTTCTTTATACATACTACTATAGTAGCTTACTGTAGCAGTCTGGGGTGCTGCAGAGCTGACAGTGTCCAGCAGGTCCGTCATCAGTCATTACATAATAAATATATATACCTGTCCGGCTGCAGTACTAGTGATATTATATATATATATATTGATTTCATCTCATTATCATCCAGTCTATATTAGCAGCAGACACAGTACGGTAGTCCACGGCTGTAGCTACCTCTGTGTCGGCAGTCGCTCGTCCATCCATAATTGTATACCACCTACCCGTGGTTTTTTTTTTTCTTTCTTCTTTATACATACTACTATAGTAGCTTACTGTAGCAGTCTGCGGTGCTGCTGAGCTGACAGTGTCCAGCAGGTCCGTCATCAGTCATTACATAATAAATATATCTACCTGTCCGGCTGCAGTACTAGTGTGATATTATATATATATATATTGATTTCATCTCATTATCATCCAGTCTATATTAGCAGCAGACACAGTACGGTAGTCCACGGCTGTAGCTACCTCTGTGTCGGCAGTCGCTCGTCCATCCATAATTGTATACCACCTACCCGTGGTTTTTTTTTTCTTTCTTCTTTATACATACTACTATAGTAGCTTACTGTAGCAGTCTGCGGTGCTGCTGAGCTGACAGTGTCCAGCAGGTCCGTCATCAGTCATTACATAATAAATATATATACCTGTCCGGCTGCAGTACTAGTGATATTATATATATATATATATATATATATATATATTGATTTCATCTCATTATCATCCAGTCTATATTAGCAGCAGACACAGTACGGTAGTCCACGGCTGTAGCTACCTCTGTGTCGGCAGTCGCTCGTCCATCCATAATTGTATACCACCTACCCGTGTTTTTTTTTTCTTTCTTCTTTATACATACTACTATAGTAGCTTACTGTAGCAGTCTGCGGTGCTGCTGAGCTGACAGTGTCCAGCAGGTCCGTCATCAGTCATTACATAATAAATATATCTACCTGTCCGGCTGCAGTACTAGTGATATTATATATATATATATATATATATATATATATTGATTTCATCTCATTATCATCCAGTCTATATTAGCAGCAGACACAGTACGGTAGTCCACGGCTGTAGCTACCTCTGTGTCGGCAGTCGCTCGTCCATCCATAATTGTATACCACCTACCCGTGTTTTTTTTTTTCTTTCTTCTTTATACATACTACTATAGTAGCTTACTGTAGCAGTCTGCGGTGCTGCAGAGCTGACAGTGTCCAGCAGGTCCGTCATCAGTCATTACATAATAAATATATCTACCTGTCCGGCTGCAGTACTAGTGTGATATTATATATATATATATATATTGATTTCATCTCATTATCATCCAGTCTATATTAGCAGCAGACACAGTACGGTAGTCCACGGCTGTAGCTACCTCTGTGTCGGCAGTCGCTCGTCCATCCATAATTGTATACCACCTACCCGTGGTTTTTTTTTTTTTTTCTTTATACATACTACTATAGTAGCTTACTGTAGCAGTCTGCGGTGCTGCTGAGCTGACAGTGTCCAGCAGGTCCGTCATCAGTCATTACATAATAAATATATATACCTATCCGGCTGCAGTACTAGTGATATTATATATATATATATTGATTTCATCTCATTATCATCCAGTCTATATTAGCAGCAGACACAGTACGGTAGTCCACGGCTGTAGCTACCTCTGTGTCGGCAGTCGCTCGTCCATGCATAATTGTATACCACCTACCCGTGGTTTTTTTTTTTCTTTCTTCTTTATACATACTACTATAGTAGCTTACTGTAGCAGTCTGCGGTGCTGCTGAGCTGACAGTGTCCAGCAGGTCCGTCATCAGTCATTACATAATAAATATATCTACCTGTCCGGCTGCAGTACTAGTGATATTATATATATATATATATATATATTGATTTCATCTCATTATCATCCAGTCTATATTAGCAGCAGACACAGTACGGTAGTCCACGGCTGTAGCTACCTCTGTGTCGGCAGTCGCTCGTCCATCCATAAGTATACTAGTATCCATCCATCTCCATTGTTTACCTGAGGTGCCTTTTAGTTGTGCCTATTAAAATATGGAGAACAAAAATGTTGAGGTTCCAAAATTAGGGAAAGATCAAGATCCACTTCCACCTCGTGCTGAAGCTGCTGCCACTAGTCATGGCCGAGACGATGAAATGCCAGCAACGTCGTCTGCCAAGGCCGATGCCCAATGTCATAGTACAGAGCATGTAAAATCCAAAACACCAAATATCAGTAAAAAAAGGACTCCAAAATCTAAAATAAAATTGTCGGAGGAGAAGCGTAAACTTGCCAATATGCCATTTACCACACGGAGTGGCAAGGAACGGCTGAGGCCCTGGCCTATGTTCATGGCTAGTGGTTCAGCTTAACATGAGGATGGAAGCACTCAGCCTCTCGCTAGAAAAATGAAAAGACTCAAGCTGGCAAAAGCACCGCAAAGAACTGTGCGTTCTTCGAAATCCCAAATCCACAAGGAGAGTCCAATTGTGTCGGTTGCGATGCCTGACCTTCCCAACACTGGACGTGAAGAGCATGCGCCTTCCACCATTTGCACGCCCCCTGCAAGTGCTGGAAGGAGCACCCGCAGTCCAGTTCCTGATAGTCAGATTGAAGATGTCAGTGTTGAAGTACACCAGGATGAGGAGGATATGGGTGTTGCTGGCGCTGGGGAGGAAATTGACAAGGAGGATTCTGATGGTGAGGTGGTTTGTTTAAGTCAGGCACCCGGGGAGACACCTGTTGTCCGTGGGAGGAATATGGCCGTTGACATGCCTGGTGAAAATACCCAAAAAATCAGCTCTTCGGTGTGGAAGTATTTCAACAGAAATGCGGACAACATTTGTCAAGCCGTGTGTTGCCTTTGTCAAGCTGTAATAAGTAGGGGTAAGGACGTTAACCACCTCGGAACATCCTCCCTTATACGTCACCTGCAGCGCATTCATAATAAGTCAGTGACAAGTTCAAAAACTTTGGGCGACAGCGGAAGCAGTCCACTGACCAGTAAATCCCTTCCTCTTGTAACCAGGCTCACGCAAACCACCCCACCAACTCCCTCAGTGTCAATTTCCTCCTTCCCCAGGAATGCCAATAGTCCTGCAGGCCATGTCACTGGCAATTCTGACGAGTCCTCTCCTGCCTGGGATTCCTCCGATGCATCCTTGCGTGTAACGCCTACTGCTGCTGGCGCTGCTGTTGTTGCTGCTGGGAGTCGATGGTCATCCCAGAGGGGAAGTCGTACTCGTAAGCCCACTTTTACTACTTCCACCAAGCAATTGACTGTCCAACAGTCCTTTGCGAGGAAGATGAAATATCACAGCAGTCATCCTGCTGCAAAGCGGATAACTGAGGCCTTGGCATCCTGGGTGGTGAGAAACGTGGTTCCGGTATCCATCATTACTGCAGAGCCAACTAGAGACTTGTTGGAGGTACTGTGTCCCCGGTACCAAATACCATCTAGGTTCCATTTCTCTAGGCAGGCGATACCGAAAATGTACACAGACCTCAGAAAAAGAGTCACCAGTGTCCTAAAAAATGCAGCTGTACCCAATGTCCACTTAACCACGGACATGTGGACAAGTGGAGCAGGGCAGGGTCAGGGCTATATGACTGTGACAGCCCACTGGG
Organism: Pseudophryne corroboree; assembly: GCF_028390025.1. Classification (NCBI taxonomy): domain Eukaryota; kingdom Metazoa; phylum Chordata; class Amphibia; order Anura; family Myobatrachidae; genus Pseudophryne; species Pseudophryne corroboree. Next base: position 222,526,263 of record NC_086446.1, read on the forward strand.
TAGATGTATGGACTCCCGCCGCAAGAACAGCAGCGGCGGCACCAGAAGCAGCATCTCGCAAACGCCAACTCTTTCCTAGGCAGGCTACGCTTTGTATCACCGGTTTTCAGAATACGCACACAGCTGAAAACCTCTTACGGCAACTGAGGAAGATCATCGCGGAATGGCTTACCCCAATTGGACTCTCCTGTGGATTTGTGGCATCGGACAACGCCAGCAATATTGTGTGCGCATTAAATCTAGGCAAATTCCAGCACGTCCCATGTTTTGCACATTCCTTGAATTTGGTGGTGCAGAATTTTTTAAAAAACGACAGGGGCGTGCAAGAGATGCTGTCGGTGGCCAGAAGAATTGCGGGACACTTTCGGCGTACAGGCACCACATACAGAAGACTGGAGCAACACCAAAAACGCCTGAACCTGCCCTGCCATCATCTGAAGCAAGAAGTGGTAACGAGGTGGAATTCAACCCTATATATGCTTCAGAGGTTGGAGGAGCAGCAAAAGGCCATTCAAGCCTATACAATTCAGCACGATATAGGAGGTGGAATGCACCTGTCTCAAGCGCAGTGGAGAATGATTTCAACGTTGTGCAAGGTTCTGCTGCCCTTTGAACTTGCCACACGTGAAGTCAGTTCAGACACTGCCAGCCTGAGTCAGGTCATTCCCCTCATCAGGCTTTTGCAGAAGAAGCTGGAGACATTGAAGGAGGAGCTAACACGGAGCGATTCCGCTAGGCATGTGGGACTTGTGGATGGAGCCCTTAATTCACTTAACAAGGATTCACGGGTGGTCAATCTGTTGAAATCAGAGCACTACATTTTGGCCACCGTGCTCGATCCTAGATTTAAAACCTACCTTGGATCTCTCTTTCCGGCAGACACAAGTCTGCTGGGGTTCAAAGACCTGCTGGTGAGAAAATTGTCAAGTCAAGTGGATCGCGACCTGTCAACATCTCCTCCTTCACATTCTCCCGCAACTGGGGGTGCGAGGAAAAGGCTAAGAATTCCGAGCCCACCCGCTGGCGGTGATGCAGGGCAGTCTGGAGCGACTGCTGATGCTGACATCTGGTCCGGACTGAAGGACCTGTCAACGATTACGGACATGTCGTCTACTGTCACTGCATATGATTCTCTCCCCATTGAAAGAATGGTGGAGGATTATATGAGTGACCGCATCCAAGTAGGCACGTCACACAGTCCGTACTTATACTGGCAGGAAAAAGAGGCAATTTGGAGGCCCTTGCACAAACTGGCTTTATTCTACCTAAGTTGCCCTCCCACAAGTGTGTACTCCGAAAGAGTGTTTAGTGCCGCCGCTCACCTTGTCCGCAATCGGCGTACGAGGTTACTTCCAGAAAATGTGGAGAAGATGATGTTCATTAAAATGAATTATAATCAATTCCTCCGTGGAGACATTGACCAGCAGCAATTGCCTCCACAAAGTACACAGGGAGCTGAGATGGTGGATTCCAGTGGGGACGAATTGATAATCTGTGAGGAGGGGGATGTACACGGTGATATATCGGAGGATGATGATGAGGTGGACATCTTGCCTCTGTAGAGCCAGTTTGTGCAAGGAGAGATTAATTGCTTCTTTTTTGGTGGGGGTCCAAACCAACCCGTCATTTCAGTCACAGTCGTGTGGCAGACCCTGTCACTGAAATGATGGGTTGGTTAAAGTTTGCATGTCCTGTTTATACAACATAAGGGTGGGTGGGAGGGCCCAAGGACAATTCCATCTTGCACCTCTTTTTTCTTTAATTTTTCTTTGCGTCATGTGCTGTTTGGGGAGTGTTTTTTGGAAGGGCCATCCTGCGTGACACTGCAGTGCCACTCCTAGATGGGCCAGGTGTTTGTGTCGGCCACTAGGGTCGCTTATCTTACTCACACAGCTACCTCATTGCGCCTCTTTTTTTCTTTGCGTCATGTGCTGTTTGGGGAGTGTTTTTTGGAAGGGCCATCCTGCGTGACACTGCAGTGCCACTCCTAGATGGGCCCGGTGTTTGTGTCGGCCACTAGGGTCGCTTATCTTACTCACACAGCTACCTCATTGCGCCTCTTTTTTTCTTTGCGTCATGTGCTGTTTGGGGAGTGTTTTTTGGAAGGGCCATCCTGCGTGACACTGCAGTGCCACTCCTAGATGGGCCAGGTGTTTGTGTCGGCCACTAGGGTCACTTAGCTTACTCACACAGCTACCTCATTGCGCCTCTTTTTTTCTTTGCGTCATGTGCTGTTTGGGGAGGTGTTTTTTGGAAGGGCCATCCTGCGTGACACTGCAGTGCCACTCCTAGATGGGCCCGGTGTTTGTGTCGGCCACTAGGGTCGCTTATCTTACTCACACAGCTACCTCATTGCGCCTCTTTTTTTCTTTGCGTCATGTGCTGTTTGGGGAGTGTTTTTTGGAAGGGCCATCCTGCGTGACACTGCAGTGCCACTCCTAGATGGGCCCGGTGTTTGTGTCGGCCACTAGGGTCGCTTATCTTACTCACACAGCTACCTCATTGCGCCTCTTTTTTTCTTTGCGTCATGTGCTGTTTGGGGAGTGTTTTTTGGAAGGGCCATCCTGCGTGACACTGCAGTGCCACTCCTAGATGGGCCCGGTGTTTGTGTCGGCCACTAGGGTCGCTTATCTTACTCACACAGCTACCTCATTGCGCCTCTTTTTTTCTTTGCGTCATGTGCTGTTTGGGGAGTGTTTTTTGGAAGGGCCATCCTGCGTGACACTGCAGTGCCACTCCTAGATGGGCCCGGTGTTTGTGTCGGCCACTAGGGTCGCTTATCTTACTCACACAGCTACCTCATTGCGCCTCTTTTTTTCTTTGCGTCATGTGCTGTTTGGGGAGTGTTTTTTGGAAGGGCCATCCTGCGTGACACTGCAGTGCCACTCCTAGATGGGCCCGGTGTTTGTGTCGGCCACTAGGGTCGCTTATCTTACTCACACAGCTACCTCATTGCGCCTCTTTTTTTCTTTGCGTCATGTGCTGTTTGGGGAGTGTTTTTTGGAAGGGCCATCCTGCGTGACACTGCAGTGCCACTCCTAGATGGGCCCGGTGTTTGTGTCGGCCACTAGGGTCGCTTATCTTACTCACACAGCTACCTCATTGCGCCTCTTTTTTTCTTTGCGTCATGTGCTGTTTGGGGAGTGTTTTTTGGAAGGGCCATCCTGCGTGACACTGCAGTGCCACTCCTAGATGGGCCAGGTGTTTGTGTCGACCACTAGGGTCGCTTAGCTTACTCACACAGCTACCTCATTGCGCCTCTTTTTTTCTTTGCGTCATGTGCTGTTTGGGGAGTGTTTTTTGGAAGGGCCATCCTGCGTGACACTGCAGTAACACTCCTAGATGGGCCCGATGTTTGTGTCGGCCACTAGGGTCGCTTAGCTTAGTCATCCAGCGACCTCGGTGCAAATTTTAGGACTAAAAATAATATTGTGAGGTGTGAGGTATTCAGAATAGACTGAAAATGAGTGGAAATTATGGTTTTTGAGGTTAATAATACTTTGGGATCAAAATGACCCCCAAATTCTATGATTTAAGCTGTTTTTTTGAAAAAAACACCCGAATCCAAAACACACCCGAATCCGACAAAAAAAATTCGGTGAGGTTTTGCCAAAACGCGGTCGAACCCAAAACACGGCCGCGGAACCGAACCCAAAACCAAAACACAAAACCCGAAAAATTTCAAGTGCACATCTCTAGATTGCACACAGGTGGACTACATTTCACTAATTATGTGACTTCTGAAGGTAATTAGTTGCACCAGAACTTTTGAGGGAGTGAATACATATGCACATTCCAATTTTCACATTTTTATTTATAAAAATTATTTTTTGTATATATTTTTCTCATTTTACTTCACCAACTTCGACTATTTTGTGCAGATCCATCACATAAAATTCAGATTAAAAAAAATTAAATTACAGGTTGTAATGTAACAAAATAGTTTAGAAAGCCAAGGGGGTGAATACTTTAGCAAGGCACTGTAAAGGCAAACAACAAATCTCCATCGAGAAGACGTAGACAGGATCAAGACCTCCAGAGTAGATACCACCAGGGAACAATGATAAACTTACAGGTAAAGAAGATATGATCATTGCCCTCAAAAGTTTTAATCCTGAAGAACAGCCGACTGATGATCATTATAATCGACCACATAGAAACTACCAAACATGTTTGAGAAGGAGTCATTACAAAAACCATCAACCTTACTCAAATTATTATCATTATGAACATGATAGTTGGAGGGACAATGGGTTGATCGCTCGCTAGCTGCTTTTAGCAGCAGTGCAAACGCTAAGCCTCCGCCCTCTGGGAGTGTATCTTAGCTTAGCAGAAGTGCGACCGAAAGGATCGCAGAACGGGGGTTAATTTTATTTCAAGCAGTTTCAGAGTAGCTGCAGACCTACTCCTTCCTTGCGATCACTTCAGTCTGTTTAGTTCCTGTTTTGACGTCACAAACACGCCCTGCGTTCAGCCAGCTACTCCCCCGTTTCCCCAGGCATGCCTGCGATTTTTACCTGACACGCCTGCGTTTTTTAGCACACTCCCGGAAAACGGTAAGTTACCACCCAGAAACACCCACTTCCTGTCAATCACTCAACGATCAGCAGTGCGACTGAAAAGCGTCGCTAGACCTTATGTGAAACTGCATAGTTTTTTGTGAAAGTACTTTGCGCGTGCGCACTGCGGCCCATACGCATGTGCAGAAATGCCGATTTTTAGCCTGTTCACTGCGCTGCGAACAACGGCAGCTAGCGATCTACTCGGAATGACCCCCAATGTTCCACAACACAACCAACACCCAAAAACACATGAGTAAGCAGTTACTTGACATGACACATATAGAAACACAAGAAGAAAAGGGAACTAAAGAAGAATTAGAAATAACTACTTTTTTGTTTACTTTCAGCTATGGACTGAAATCTTTTATTTAAACTACACCTCCCAGAGGGCTCTGGTATATCAATTGGTGGACTTCAATTGGTGGACTAAACACATTCCCGACTGAGAACATAAACTCCAATTCCCATCTACCCGGACCTTAGCTGCAAGGCTCACTTCCAGCTCCTAACACAGGGATCTATTAGAGAACTACATTTCCCATTAGCAGCAGCTGCATGACCCCTTCGGATTGAGGACCCTGGGACTTCTGGTCCTTGAACATCATCAACTAACTGCAGCAAAGGGAGGGAATATAAACTCCTGGAGGGACTCCTTTGGACTCTACAACCTGTATATATGCTCTAGGTAGGAAGTCCCCTATTATAATACACCACTTATTTTCAGTATTAATAGCCAATTCCAGTCTGCGGAAACTGGAACTGGAAGTAAGCACCATCCGGCCTTTATAAACCTTTCTGAACTTCCTGCCTATTAGTCTTGACAAAGAAACAGCAGTCTTGAAACATGTTGGCATAGAGCAGCACGTTCAGACATTTCACAAACCGGTTGGGGTGAAAGGCGAGTTCCACACACTACATTTACAATACCCTATATCCTAGCTGGATTGTTGGATTTGTTTTTTGGAGTGTGTGCGTGTGTGGGTGTCGGTGTGTGGGTGTCGGTGTGTGGGGGGTGGGGGGTGGCGACTGTATTGTCCTTTTATGAATAAATCTTCATTTTTGTCAATGCTGGGACACCACTTTTTTGGGTGAAAGATACCTTTATACATACAAGATTCAGCTAATTATCCTGAATACCAGTACATACCACTAATTTAACCAGGAGGTGATATAAAGATATCCTGATGCAATTGAACCTTGCTTTGACACTGTATGCATCCTTTAAGGAATCCTTGGAACCTAGGAATAAGTTATCTTGATATAATTGAAGTCACTTATTTTTTAGTGTGCTGAGATATGCAATGTGCTTGTTCAGTTTCCCACATAGGAAAATCTATGGGACTAAACCCATCTTGCATTGACTACCCTGCTAAACTCTGACCGTACTACATATTTAAACTATGAAAAGACATCCCCAATCTGCTCACTACATTTCTCTCTTATGCAAACTCATGTATGTTTTTTGATGTAATGATTTGCTTGTAATTAGCATTGCATGTGTGGGGAAGTTGTTCAGTGAAACAGTTTATTACTGCATGCTGTCTGGTGTTTACCCATACCTCCCAACATTTGGGGATCCATAAGCGGGGATCCTGTGCACGCGTAGCACACGTGCATGAAAAGGGGGCATGTCCTAAATGAAAGGGGGCATGGCCTCGCTGCAGTGCCGCGATCGCAAGTCACATCCCTATTTGTCATCACTAAAAGGGGCATGACCGACTCTGTGAGCTTGTAGCATGCCCCCTCTCCCTCTGTTTTCCCTGAATAAGCAGAGCAGCGATGACAGGAGCCTCCCCACCCCCCCACCCACCCACCAACACACACACCGTGGGACACTGCGGCCCACGGGTGGGACAGCAGGACAGTCCCCAAAAAAAGGGAATGTCCGCGAAAATTGAACTTTGATCATCTGGCCACTTGTAATCAGGTGTACTATATCTGTACATTTAGTGAGGTGTAGCCGTGGTGTAAAGAACAGAGAGTGATTTCTTAATAGTAAAAAAACAAAAAAAACAAACAAACACTGAGTAATGTCACCAAACAGGTAATTTCAACTTTAAACTTGACATTTATTTTGTAATGTCTGGACATGGCTACTAATAACAGATGCACAAAAAAAATATTCAAGCTAAGTTTGCAAATACTAGGAGCTCAGGAGACAAAGGGCCTAATTCAGACCTGATTGTAGCAGCAACTATGTTAGCAGATGGGCAAACCCATGTGCACTGGAGGGGTGGGGGCAGATATAACCTGTGCAGAGAGAGTTAGATTTGGGTGGGTTATATTGTTTCTGGCAGGGTAAATACTGGCTGATTTATTGTTACACTGAAGTTTAGATGTCAGTTTGAACACACCACACCCAAATCTAACTCTCTCTGCACATGTTATATTTGCTTCCCCTGTAGTGCACATGGTTTTGCCCATCTGCTAACAAAGTTCCTGCTATGATCAGGTCTGAATTAGGCCCAAAATTCAAGAGGTAATTGCGATACTGACAAGGGATAACCTAGATATTGTGGCAATTACAGAGTCATGGTGCAATGAGAATCGTGACTGAGACATAGCTATACCAGGATACAATTTATTTAGGAAGGATAGAATGGGAAGAATTGGAGGAGGGGTAGCAATGTATGTGAAAAAAAGCACAAATGCTACTTTAATACAAAATATTGAGGCCCTTTGGGTCACCATAGAAACCAGGGAGAAGGACATTATTCGCATTGGGGTTATTTATATACCACCAGGCCAGGGGCAGGCTTTGGACAGGAACCTATTGTTGGACATCACTAAAATGGCTTTAAAGGGATAGGTCATAATCATGGGAGACTTTGATTTACCTGATGTAAATTGGGAGGGGTCTTTTGTAAGTTCAATTACAAGTGGCAAATTTCTAAATTCCTTACAGGGAGCATCTCTCAAGCAATTGGCGAGGGAGCCCGCTCGCAAAGACTCAATATTAGATTTAATTCTCACAAATGCTGACAGGATATCAGACCAGTGACGTGCGGTGGGGTGAGGCAGGTGAGGCAGAGCCTTTCCTGTCATACTTACGTTTAAACCAGAATTTTGTCTGAACAAAGTATATGAAAAATACTAATAATTTGTTTGAAATATCTTCTTTGCATTATTCTAATATTTTTTATAGCCCAAACTCTGGAGTAAAAGGTCTATGGCAGGTGAAGCAGTGCCTCACCTGCTTATCTTTTTCGCACATCTCTGATCAAACATCACCAAATTTCTAGGGGTTTATACTGCTGTACCTTTGTATAATGCCCAGATGTACCCTTCGGTTCATATATTGCATGGAATTCTGGCTCTGGGGTTAGCCAGTGCCTCCTGAGCCATTTAGCTCACCGCACGTCCCTGTATCAGACATATATGTGGGTGAGAACCTAGGATCCAGTGATCATCAAACAGTATGGTTTAGTAATAGCAGATCATCTAAATCATTATTTTTGCTCAGTATTTACTACAGAAGGAGAAGGGAAGGGGCCACAGTTAATTTGCAAGGACATTCATAAACATAAGGTAGATGAAAGTACATTTACAGAGGAGAGGGTCCTAACAGAACTTTCAAAACTGAAAGTCGAAAAATCCATGGGGCCAGATGGGATATATCTAAGGATACCAAAAGAGATAAAAGATGTGCTGGTAGCACCATTAACAGAATTATTCAACCAGTCACTAGATACACGTGCCATTCCAGAGGACTGGAAAAGAGTGAATGTAGTTCCACTGCACAAAACTGAAAGCAAGGATGAAGCAAGTAACTACAGACCAGTAAGTCTTACATCAGTAGTAAGGAAAGTAAAGGAAAACCTATTAAAAGAGTTGTGGAATATCTTAAATCAAACAATTTACAGGATTCAAAACAGCATGGATTTACTGGTGGGAGATCATGCCAAACAAATCTTATTGACTTTTTTGACTCCGTAACGAAAATAATAGATCAAGGGGGGGCTGTAGACGTAGCATATCTAGACTTTAGTAAGGCATTTGACACTGTCCCACATCGCAGACTGCTAAATAAACTTGAAAGCAAGGGGTTAGATTATAAAACAGTTAAATGGATAAGAACTTGGTTGCAGGATAGGAAACAGACAGTTGAAGTAAATGGAGTGCAATCTATGTAGGTAAATGTTACCAGTGGAGTACCCCAGGGATCTGTACTTGGACCAGTTCTCTTTAATATCTTTGTTGGTGACATTGCAAATGATATTGAAGGGAAAGAATGCCTTTTTGCAGATGTTACAAAGATATGCAACAGGGTAGACATGCCAGAAGGGGTAAAACAAATGATTGATGACATATGTAGGCTTGAGAAATGGGCAGGAACGTGGCAACTACAGTTTAATGCTAAAAAGAAAAGCAAAATCATGCACTTGGGTCTCAAGAATCCAAAGGCTAAATATAGTATCAAGGGTACTATTATGGAAACTACTGAGGAGGAAAGGCACTTAGGAGTCACTCTTTCAAGTGACTTAAAGGCAGGAAAGCAATGCAACAAAGCAATGAGAAAGGCAAGTCAGATGCTTGGTTGCAAAGGGAGAGGAATCAGTAGCAGGAAAAAAATAAGTAATAATGCCACTGTATAGGTCATTGGTACGGCCTCATCTAGAATACTGTGTCCAGTTCTGGAGACCATATCTCCAGAAAGATATAAATACATTAGAGAGTGTACAAAGAAGGGCAACTAAAATGGTGCATGGCCTACATCACAAAACTTACCCAGAAAGGCTAACAGATCTTAACATGTATAGTTTGCAGCAGAGAAGGAAAAACGGGGACATGATAGGAACTTTCAAATACACCAAGGGTCTTAACAAAGTACATGATGGAAACATTCCTTTCCAGGGCCGTAACTAGTTGAGGGCTAAGGGGGCATGTGCCCCGGGAGCAGGATTTGAGGGGGCGCCAAGGAGTTACAGAGAAGAAGAGTTTTATTTTTTATTTTTTTACTGGCAGTGCTGTGCTGCTCCAGTAAGACAGCAGACAACTCCCGGGGGCAATGTCTCTGACCCACCTGTCTGCCCGCAGCTGGCTCCGTCGCTGTGTGGGAGAGCTCCAGTACCTGGGATCTCTACTATGCCGGCTACTGTCTTAAGCTCTATTCTTTGCCATGCAGTGCTGCAACTAGCGAGCGGTGCACCGTACAAGCTATAGAAGCACACTGTGCTCCCAGTTAGCAATATCAACCTTGGCCTTGCCTCCCAGATGAGGGGATTTGGTGTAACTTATAGGTGGGTGTAGTGTAGTGATGTAGTCTACCATATAGGGTATGTAGTGTAGTAATGTATTGCAGTATATAGGGGCATGTAGTGCACTGATGTGGTGTAGCATATAAGGGGATGTAGCGTAGTGATGTAGTGTAGGATATAAGGTATGTAGTGCAGTGATATAGTTCAGCGTGTAGGGGATGTAGTATAGTGATGTAATGCAGTGGATAGGGGAATGTAGTGCAGTGATGAAGTGTTATTACAGTATATATTTCAATGCATGGGGACACACAGAGCAGCATGTAGTAGAACACGCTGCTGGTGGGCATGTGACTCATAGGGCATTTGAGGCACATAGGGGAATATTGTGCAATAGTATCCCCTTTTTTGAAAATTTTTGAGGAACTGATTATTTTAGTCTGGGCTTTTTTTGGGGAAGGGGGGGGGGGGGATGGGCGCCAAATTACTGCCTTGCCCCGGTGACGAAAGTCCTGGTTTTGGCCCTGTTCAAAGGAAGAGAAGTATTAGAACTGGAGGACATACACTGAAACTGGAGGGAGACAGGTTCAGGGGAAATTTACGGAAAAATTACTTCACAGAAATGGAAGTGGATAAGTGGAATAGCCTCCCATCAGAGACTAAGACTGTAGAGCAATTTCAACATGCTTGGGATAGACATATGAATATCTGTACAAAGAACTAAGGGGGTCATTCTGAGTTGATCGCTCGCTAGCTATTTTTTGCAGTGCAGCGATCAGGTCAAAACTCGGCAAAACTGCACATGCGTATGCACCGCAATGCGCAGGTGTGTTGTACGGGTATGAAGTGGATCGGTGCTGAGCGATGGATTTAATGAAGAATCCATTCACACAGCCGATCGCAAGAAGATTGACAGGAAGAAGGCGTTTATGGGTGTCAACTGACCGTTTTCAGGGAGTGGTTGGAAAAACACAGGTGTGTCCAAGCGTTTGCAGGGCGGGTGTCTCACGTCAATTCCAGGACCGGACAGGCTACAGTGATCGCAGCGGCTGAGTCAGTGGCGTAGCTAGAAATCTTTCTCCCCCAAGCCAAAACATTCTCTGGCGCCCCCTTCCCCTATAATTGGCACTAGTAAAGCGATGAATCTGCACGCGCCTTAGACGCGCACCGCAAAAAGGGGCATGGCCTTGCATAAATGGGCGTGGCTTTGCCTAAATGGGCGTGGCATTGCAGGTAAATACTACCTTACACCCCAGTTTTGCAACCTGCACCCCCAGACGTTGGCCACCACATGAAAAAAAATATCCTGATTCATGCCCCTTACATTATTTGTCATTTTTCCTCCTTATAGTAATGCCCATTATACATTATGCCACATACTGCAATTGCCCTTAGACATTATGCCACACACAATAATGCCCATGACACAATATGCCACACACCATAATGCCCCCGACACATTATGCCACACAGCGTAATGCCTGTGTCACATTATACCACGCATAGCAATGCCCGTTATACATTATGTTACACACTACAATGCCCCTGATACATTATAGCACATACAATGCCTGTGACACATTATGACACACCGCAATGTCCGTGATACATTATGCCACACACTGCAATGACCCTGAGACATTATACCACATACCACAATGCCCGTGATATAGTATACCACACACACCATAATGCCTGTGACACATACCGCAATGCCCGTTATACCCTATGCCACACACCACAATGCCCATTATACATTATGCCACACACTGCAATGCCCCTGAGACATTATACCACATATCACAATGCCCGTGATATAGTATACCACACACCATAATGCCTGTGACACATTATGACACATACCGCAATGTCCGTGATACATTATGCCACACACCGCAATGCCCATTACACATTAAGTCCTACAGTAAGGCTTCTAATTACTTTTAAATTACCTGCTTGTTGCCAGGGGTTTCATGCTCTTGGTTCCATGCACGGTGCCAGGGGTTTTCATGCTCAGGGTGTCATGCTCGTTGCCAGGGTTTTTATGTGGTAGATGTTATGCTTGTTGCCAGAGGTATCATGTGCTGGGTTTCAAGCTTGTTGCCAAGGGGTAATATTCGTTGCCAGGGGTTTCATGCACTAGGTGTCATGCTCGTTGCTAGGGGGTAATGCTTGTTGACAGGGATTTCATGAGCTGGGTGTTGTGATTGTAACCAGGGGGGTAATGCTTGATGCTAGGCCTGTGCACTCAGTGCCACATATGCCCCTAGTGCCAGATATTCCCCCACAATGCCAGATACACATATGTCCTCAGTGCTCCATATGCCCCCCAGTGCCAGCTACACACACACTCCCAGTGCCAAATATGCCCCCCCCCCAGTGCCATGTACACATAAACCCCCAGTGCCAAATATGCCACCCCCCACCCCCCCCAGTGCCAGGTACACATATACCCCCAGTGCCAAATATGCTGCCCCAGTGCCAGGTACACATATAACCCCAGTGCCAAATATGCCCTCCCAGTGCCAGCTACACATATACCCCCCAATTCCAGGTACACCTCTTCCCCCGCCCCCCCCCCCCCCCCCCGACTCTGTGCATTTTGGGAAGGACACGGAGGACACAGTGCACGCCTCTCCTGTGTGTCCCTCCTGGGTCTCCGGCGGCAGCGGGGTGTCTGTTAAATGAAGTTCCGGTTCGTGAGCCAATCAGAGCTCATGAACCGGCATGTCATTTAACAGACACGCCGCTACCGCCGGAGACCCAGGAGGGACACACAGGAGAAGCGCGCACTGTGCCCTCTGTGTCCTTCCCAAAACAGCCTCGATCAGTGGCGGCGCCCCCGCAGCCCTGCGCCTCCAAACGATCGCAGTGGCTGCGGAGCCCTAGTTACGCCACTGGGCTGAGTAAGTTCAGACCTACTCAGAAAGTGCACAAAACATTTTTGTACCGCTTGGCTGCACAAGCGTTCGCACACTTGCAAAGCGAAAATACACTCCCCCATAAGCGGCGACTATCTGATCGCAGTGCTGCAAAAAATAACTAGCGAGCGATCAACTCAGAATGACCCTCTAAGGTTCAAAAAGGGTTGAGATTACCTAAAGTATAAAAAAAGGGGGCAGACTACATGGGCCAAGTGGTTCTTATCTGCCATCAAATTCCATGTTTCTATATTGTTGCGTTTTCTTTTTGTTTCTGTATATCTAAACATATGTGGATTTTCATTGGGAGGAATATTCAGATGAGACATCCACAATTGCAGAGAATAGATACACAGGACCACTACCACTCTGCAGGAATGTATAGTCTTTATTCTTTATGCTTATATTCTTTACCCTCACTCTCACATTCGAACCAACAAGGGAGCGCCAGGTGGCATATACTATCCACACACTTCATACTCACAGCAGGAAGCCACGACATCAGTCAGCAGCTGGTAAAGTAATCACAGCCTCAGAGTACGGATGGGCATCGGAATCTGATGTAACTATACATCAATGTTTTAAGTGGGATGAGCTCCTCCAATCAGAGCTTAGTACATGTTCCTCTGACTGACCCATCAGCACAGTCTAATTGGAGTTATTACCCAGTACTGCATTGCCCCAGCCGGACCCCATTACCCATTTTTATGACATGCACCCACAGTAGTTATGCCACTAGCAGCGCCGTCTTCAGTCTGGCGCTCTATGCAGCAGCATACCTGATGTATGCTTTGGGCCGGCACTGACCCCAGGCAGCCAGCACATATATTACATACAACATTGGATCTAAGTTTACAGAGCCAGTCCTAGGCATAGGTGTAATAGGAAATTTCCTAGGGTATCTGCAAAAGCATAGGGGCATCTGGCTGAAGAGGCACTATCCCCGCTTCCCTGGTCTCATGCTACAAGCCGCAGACCTGGTATTGAGTTAAAGCAGGAGCAGCGCTGCAGCAAATTCGGGCCATACATTCTCTCCAGCAGCAGGTCGACGGTACGGAAAACAGAGAGCAGGGTAAGGGATCGCAGAGGGAACTGGACACAGAATGGGGGATAAGTGAGAAAGTGAGGCTCAGCTACTCAAAGCTATACGGTATCTGCTTCCTGTCTCCTATCTTCCTCCCTACACAGACTGGCTAGCTAGCGATACTGGTCCTCTCCCTGGAATGTCCGCAGAAGCTGCCACTCTGACAGCACCGCAATAAACCCATCACCTCGCATTTCTCCTCTAATGGTGCAGTAGCTGTTGCTGTCCTAAATACGCAGGAGCAGTGTCGGTCTGGGGCATGAAGGGCCCACCGGGGAAATGTAGTGATAGGGGCCCATGCTTAGAGGCTTGGCTAACCAGTAGTGCATGTTCTGGGTCCCTTGATACATATATATATTTATATATATATATATATATATATATATATATATAGCAAATACTGCTAGTGCATACATGATAATTTACCACAGAGCCGGCCTTAGGCATAGGCAAGCTAGGCAATTGCCTAGGGCATCTGGTATGCCTAGGGGCACAAGCAGCTTCTGCTGATTAAAATGATATGCGGCATGCCTATATTCTGTGTGTAGCATTTCCTATGCAGATACAGCCACAGTCGCACACAGTATATAGGCATGCTGCATATCATTTTAATCAGCAGTAGCTGCTTGTGCATCCTATCCACATAGCAATGCAAATAAGATGCATTTTCATAAAAAATAGGCACCCGACGTTAACAGAGCTGCCAGTTGACTCACGCCAGGAACTATATGTGTCATTATTTGTATAAGGGCATTAATAATGTGTAACATATGTGTAAGGGGCACTGTGTGTTTCATTATGTGTATAAGGGCACTAATAATGTGCGGCATATGTGTAAGGGACATTATGTGTGTCATTATGTGTATAAGGGCATTAACAATGTTCGGCATATGTGTAAGGGAAATTATGTGTATAAGGGCATTAATAAGGGTTGGCATAATGTGTAAGGCGCACTATGTTTATAAGGACATTAATAATGTGTGTCATATGTGTAAGGGGCATTACTGTGTGGTATTATGTGTATAAATGCATTACCAATGTGTGGCATTATGTGTATAAGGTGCTCTACTGTGTGGCGTAACGTATAGAAAGGGCACTACAGTGTGGTCTAATGTGAATAAAGAGCAATATGGTGTGGTGTAATGTGAATAAGGAGCAATATGGTGTGGTGTAATGAGAATAAAGAGCAATATGGTGTGGTGTAATGAGATTAAAGAGCAATATGGTGTGGTGTAATGTGAATAAGGAGCAATTCAGTATGATGTTATGTGAATGAGGGGCACTACTGTGAGAAGTAACGTATATAAGGTAAATTAGTACTACTGTGTGATGTAATGTGAATAAGGGACACTATCATATGATAAATTGTGAATAAAGTTGCACTACTGTGTGGTGTAATTTGAATTGGGGGTACTATTGTGTGGCCATGCCCCTTGCCAGCAAAAACACATACCTTTTTGGGCTGTGCGCTGAATGTGCACACTGTTCTTATTTAAATTACAGGGGGTAAGAAAACGAAAAAAGTACTGCTATGGGTGGGGGGTGATGGTGCTGGGAAAGGGGTGCAGGGTCAGAGCCGGAACTAGCGGTGATGCTAGGGGGCACCAGCCTAAATCTTGCCTAGGGCATCATATTGGTTAGGGCCGGCTCTGATGTACCAGATTAATAACAATGTAGAAAGTACACCATAGTCCTGTGCAGTATATGTAACATATGCATAATGTGTAATTCAAGTGCAAAATCTGATCCCTAGAGGAGGTGGTGGGACCTCAGTCAGTGGTGCCCACTGGGGGTGTCCCCGATACCCCTGTGGACCAGTCCGACCCTGCGCAGGAGTAGTTTTAAAGATTGCCTAATTCTCCATATTGGCGTTTTCATTTCTCTTGTTTAGTAAGGTGCAGGGCCGTCATCAGGGGGTTGCTGGGGGCACAGCTGTCCTGTGCCCGGCCTCTCTGACAGAGCGAGGAGGGCCCGGGATGCTCATGCAGCCTCCTGCCTGCCTGCCCGCCGCCGCCCTCTCCGCCATTCCGCTGTTATTCGGCACTTTTCTGCTGCTGTCCTCCGAACCTCCAGCAGCTTTGTATTGAAAACGTCACTCCCAAAATGGCTGCCACCACCAGTGGCAAACGCAGGATTTTAAAAAACTCACACTAATTTTACTTAGAAAGAGGCAATCAGGCGCACTTATTACCAACTTTAAATAACCTGGATAAGGAAGATCTACAATGCTGCTCCCAATGAATAATCTGCAATTATTCAAACCAAACAAGAAATTACAATAATGTATACATACATGTGTACACAGGGAGCGCTAAATATTCATAATTATCTAATTTATTTAGACAATAAAAAATAGACTGACAATGCACAATTTAATAATAATAAGATATATCAATTAAAAAATTAAAAACCATATCAAATGGACATCTCTCGTGGAAATAAACAACTCAGTTGCTGGTGTTAAAGGGTCCAGATTAGGCTATTTAGACAATAATTGCTGAGCAAGTCCAGAATCCTAGTGTATCATTAATGTCACCAGCAAGTAGCTTTTAACTGTAAAAAGATGTACTGTAGCAGTCCAATGCCACTTAAATTTAAGCTTAAATTTAAGTGGCATTGGACTGCTACAGTACATCTTTTTACAGTTAAAAGCTACTTGCTGGTGACATTAATGATACACTAGGATTCTGGACTTGCTCAGCAATTATTGGCTAAATAGCCTAATCTGGACCCTTTAACACCAGCAACTGAGTTGTTTATTTCCACGAGAGATGTCCATTTGATATGGTTTTTAATTTTTTAATTGATATATCTTATTATTATTAAATTGTGCATTGTCAGTCTATTTTTTATTGTCTAAATAAATTAGATAATTATGAATATTTAGCGCTCCCTGTGTACACATGTATGTATACATTATTGTAAACGCAGGATTTGCATGGGGGGGTTTCCAGAACTGGGAGGAGCTAAGCACGGGGGTGGGGACTGAGGTGACCCAGTATATGCTGGTTCCGTAAAACCAGTGTGTCTGTGTGTGTGTATATATATATATATATATATATATACACATAGCATATTAAACATGCATATATATATATATATATATACAGTACATGTATATATACACATGTATATATATCATATGTGTGTGTGTTCATATGTATGTATATACATGTGTATATATGTATGCACATGGATATATATGTACTATAATTAAAATAAAGTAAACTTTTATTAAGCACTTACAAGTGCCACCAGGAAGACAGCAGGCTGCGGAGGACACTAGACATCCATTAATAATACTCGGCTCGCAAAATGCAGCAAAAAAAAAATTCCTTTGTGGAGGGTGGGTTTCTGGGTGCTCGGAAACCCCCCATGCGTGCGCCACTGACCGAGGAGGAGCATGTAACAGGTACTTGCATAATTATTGTGTGGCCATAAAATGGTGTCAGGGGCATTACAGTGTGGGGCATCATATGGTGACCAGCATTACTGTGGAGACTTAATATGGAGCAAGGGGCTTAAAATGGTGTTGCTTCGTGTCTGCATAGAAATTTTATTTTTTTACATTTATATTCATTTTTCTGAAAAAAAATTTTGGGGGGTGGTGCCTATTTTGTCAGTCTCGGGCCCCACAATTTCTGAAGGCAGCCCTGGTAAGGTGTAATTATAAGGGTCTGTTTTTATTCAGTATATGTAGGTGACTGCACTGGCCCTTCCCTTTATCTCACTTCATTTTATCACTCTCCTAGCAATGATGCATCTAGCCCTTAATATATAGATAATATATAGATAATATAATATATATTATCTAATATATCTAATATATCTAAACTGTTTTACACACCTTGATGGACACGCAGACCTTAAATACACTGTTGGGTATATTCAATTGTAGTCGGAAACTGCCGTCTTGTCGGAATCAGACTGGGACCTGCTGTTCTGGATGACGCATTAAAAGCGTCGCTGGGTGAACAGGTCCCACAGGAAGTGATCAAGTCCGAGATCGCAAGCAAAACACGTCTTCCGACCTGCAGGGACATTTAAGTGCTCTGAGGAGCCAGTGAACCTGGGGGTGAATTTACTGAACCGATGCATTTACCTTACCAATGCAGGTCCACGGGTAGAGTATGGCCGTTGGTATTCCTCACTAGTATATTATTACAGGTTGAATATCCCATGTCCAAATATTCCGAAATACAGAATTTTTGGAGTGAAACCTTTGTTTTCTGATTGTTCAATGTACATAAACTTTGTTTAATACACAAAAATATTTCAACTATTGTATTAAATGACCTTCATGCTGTGTGTATAAGGTGATTATGAATTATGAAACATAAATGAATTGTGTGTATGTACACAAACTTTGTTTAATGCACTAAGTTATTAAACATATTGGCTAAAATGACCTTCAGGCTGTGTGTATAAGGTGTATATGAAAGATAAATGCATTCTGTGCTTAGACTTAGGTCCCATTGCTATGATATCTCATTATGGTATGCAATTAAATCCAATAACCAAAATACTTCTGGTCCCAAGCATTTTGGATATGGGATACTCAGCCTGTACTAACATTGTCTTAAATGCTTGATATCGTAATCTGATCATACATCCCCTCTTTTTTCTAAAACCCGCGTCTACTGCTGCTGTAGAGACACACTTATTGTTTACCAATTCGAATTCAGACACTGCATTTACTGTGGAGCAAGCTGCACTAAGCGCTCATCAATTCTGAGCTCAGATACTGCATTGACTGTGAAGCACATTGTCTTATGGGGCATACTGACGGGATGCGGTCAAGATCCCACCGGACGGAATCCCGGCGGTCGAAATACCGACGCCGGAATCCCGACCGGCTCAATCCCGACATATTCTCCCTCTGTGGGTGTTAACGACACCCATAGAGGGAGAATAAATTAGTGTGCCGAGCGTAGCGAGGCACCCTACCCGCAGCGTGGCGAGCGAAGCGAGCCCGCAAGGGGCTGCGTTCCACTCGCCACCCCTGTCGGGATTGTGTGGTCGGGATTCCGGCGTCGGTATTTCGACCGCTGGGATCCTGTCCAGCGGGATTTAGTACTGATCCCATACTGACATGACCACAAGCATCCGTTTGTCACAGCAGCATTTTCCTCTATTTGTCAGTGGCTGCATTTACTGTTTACCAATCTCAGTTCAGAGATTGTTATGGCAGCAATTTGATTTATTTGTCTGTGGCTGCATCTTACTGCATATTAAATTGGCAGCAGTTTGATTTATCTGTATAGTAACTGTGGATTTGACTCTCTTACATACTGGTGAACAAATCTGGGACCATCACTTACATAAATAGCTCCAAACTTGTGTCACCCTGCATTCCTTGGTCAGTACCTTAGCACAGGGACCACCTTTCACTGTCTATTTTTTAGTGGACTCTCATTGTTGATTCAATGGACCCGGAAATAACTGCCACGAGCTAACACTGCCTAACACCAAAAGTAGATCCACCTTTGTTCTTTCCTATATCTGGTTCTTACGTGTTATTTAAACACCTTCATCATCTTTCATGCAGGGCCAGGTCCTGATGTACATCTCTTTATTTCAATGAATCATGCAGTATGAAGATTATGGCAAGAAATAAATTACTAAGTAATTTTTATGGCACTGATAATGAGCTCCTTCACTGGTGCTGCCTAATAAATATCGGGATAGTTAGTCCCCACAAATAGGTAAGCATAAAAAGAAATTGGCGCTAGAGAGCTAAATAGATTAAAAAATATATACAACACAATTTTATTAGTATTCTGTATAATCCTACTGTTGCAACATTCATTAAAAACATAGATTTAATAAGGGCATGGTATAGCACTGCATTCAGTAAAATAAATGAGAGTCCAGCTACTCCACCAACATGTTTCGCTGTTTCACACAGCTTTTTCAAGGTGAACATCACCTTGAAAAAGCTGTGTGAAACAGCTGATAAAGGTAACCCCAGGAAAGGGCTCCCCTTGTTTAACCAAGTTCAAGCACGCATTCAGTCAGTCAGCATCAGGTTCATACACGGCTGCAGCCAGTGACCAGTCAACAAAGTGACCTTTGTAATAACTAGCCACACATGTGTAAAGTGGAAAGTAATAGAGCAGAGAGAGCTTTATTTCCTACAAGCAGTACATTATAAAGTGATACAAATTAACATATGGTGTCGTCGATTCCTGACACGAAGCTTAATCCTATTGGCTAATAAAACTCCTAGCTTATACGTAATATATTTGCCAACGTCTATATTTTTTATACTGTATGTGCTTTTAAATGTGTTAGTTAGAGGAATTTTGCTAAAAGTGAGACATGCTATGTCTAGTTATGTTTTCACACCTTCCATACCGCAAACTACTGGACACCTGTGAAGCCTATATGTCTAGCTGCTGACATTTATATTTTACTCAGAAAAGTAATAAAAATAGATCATAAGAAGGTTTCAATATAGTTTACTCAAAGTGCAACGCCTTGCAGTTCTTTTCAATATCAACTCTGATCTGATAAACAATTATAAACAGCTTAGCAATATGGAGTCTATGAACAAAGATGGTTTCTATCTTTATCAATTTCCCCTCTTTGTTTACAATTTTTACCTCTATTCTACCCTTCCTTTACCTGGCCATTGATTCTATAGGGACACCTGCTTTCACATCAAGTGTGCCTTAAGGGCACTCGAGACATGGGCTAATCCATTCAACACCCCTATACTTATGCAGAATCAATGTTCCCTATTCTCTTATCCCTAATTTCTAAATTATTATAAGAGTTTATAAATCAGAGGTATCTTCTGAAGATGGAATCATCATAATGTCCATAGTCCTTGCTCAATAGTCTTTAAAAGTCTTTTTGACTCAATATTGTGACAGCAAAGTTCATTAGATTACGTCATCATAACAGTAGGGACAGCTGGAAGCTTCTGTGTATCTGGTATGGCAGGTCTCACAGTAGAAGAATGTGGAATTGTATATTATAGCTCCTCCAATAAGTTTCATATAAATTGGTTGCGGTTTAGCAGTTTCAGCAATGCCTTAGGTAGAAAAACATTTTAGTGTCAGTATCCACATAATAAGCCTTAAAATATGCAATTAATAGCAAAACAAGTCCCTTAGCAACAATAGATAATATTCCTGAAAAGCAATTGGTTGTATAGTGTTTATAAAACCAAGAAAAGAAAGAATCTGGAAATACACTGGTATAATTATGATTAGTAGCGAACTGATTTTTCAACTGTATTACTTCATTCATCTTTTCAGCAATAATATCTTCTGGGCTAGTATAATTTATTAAATAAGCACAACATTTTACTCCATACATGGTCTGCAAAGTGACATACTAGCCTGCAGATACAGTAAACAATTGGTGACAACTGTTTATATTGGTCCTGTTTTACATTTAATGACCAGCATCTTTTATGCCTATATGTCTATACCTGGGTAATTGTTGACATCCTATGTGTAGACATTTCAGGTGGAGTAAGGGTAGTTAGTTGTGTATATATATTTCTTTTTGTTCTGTTATTTTTCGCATAGTTACTGATTATTGCACTTGACTCCTCATATAAGTAAGGATCAATCATTACTGTTTATATAAGAATAACCATGCCAACAAGAAGAACTGAGTAACACATTATACATCCCCCAGACCCTTATATGGCCTGGGGCCTCTTAAATTGTATCTATATATTTTGATTATGTATCGTGATTGGATAATACTTCCTTTGTCACTTTCTTGCAATGAGATGCGTCTATTCACGAGTCTCTTCCACTCAACGTGACTGAAGTGGCGGTAGTCAACAGAACTTAAAACGGTCCTTTGAATTTGGGTTCAAGAGACTTTCTCTTTCTTAGTGACCACCCAATCACCTTGCTTTAGTTCATGTGAGTCTTGGGAACAGTTGGTGTCTGGAATAGAATCAAAAACTTTGCCGTGCAATTTGGTTAGTTGCTAATATATATGCATTACATAATAAGTTAAGTTACCATGCTCAT
This sequence comes from Pseudophryne corroboree, assembly GCF_028390025.1. NCBI lineage: Eukaryota > Metazoa > Chordata > Amphibia > Anura > Myobatrachidae > Pseudophryne > Pseudophryne corroboree. Next base: position 222,548,025 of record NC_086446.1, read on the forward strand.
GCAGAAGCTGCTGGGGAAAATAACATACTGTTCTAGCAACAATACCAAAATAAGATTTCATATGGTATTAACCCATGCTTTTCACTTGAAGTATTTGTGAGAACAAAGCAATGGGTAAACCTTCTAGCCATGTTTTGCCTGTTTCTGTAACTTATTTTTATAGCTTTAAGTTTAAGGTAATAGATACGTTTTTTTTCATGTCTACTACTCTGCCTATAGGGAGTGTAAAAGGCCTGAGTAACACCCAGATATGACAAAATTTTGCCTAATACTTCTCCTGTGAAATGGGTACCTCAGTTGCTTTCAATAACTTAAGGTACTCCATATCTACATATTACTTCTTGCATTAACTTCTTTGCAACTGTTTTGGCGTTTGCTGCTCTACAACGCCAAGCCATGACCCAATTTGAAAATAGATCTTTGCACACAAGTACATTTTCATACCCAGAACATTTAGGTAACTGGATAAGGTCTATTTGTAATCGCTGAAAGGGGTAGCAGGTTTGCGGGGTACTTTTTGCTGGTACCTTCACAACCTTTCCTGGATTATGTAAAGCACAAGCTACACACCCCGCAACATAAGCCTGTGCTGCCTGTGTGAACCCTGGTGCCACCCAATGCTGGTTCAGAATCCTCACCATTGCATCTCTTGATTGGTGAGTTTTTTTATGCAATATTTGTGCTAAGACTGGGTAAAGTGAGCGTGGTAAACAGATACAGTTTTCCACCATCCATCTGTCACCGTGTATTCGCCCACCTAATTTTTCCCAATCCTTTTTCTCCTTGCCTAAGGCCTGTGCTTGTAATTTGCACAATAACTGTAAGTCTAATGACTCTGGTGTGACAGTTAACATCACCTGAGTGTCTGGCAGAGGCTGGACTGCTGCAGCTTTTGCAGCCTGATCAGCTAGAGCGTTTCCTCTGACCTCTGCAGTATCCTCTTTAGTGTGCGCTTTGACCTTTATAACGGCTAATTTCTTTGGCAATTGAAAGGCAGCAAATAATGCCCTAATACAGTCTGCATGTTTTATTGGTTTTCCTGAAGAGCCTATAAAATCTCTGCTTTTCCAGATAACCACATAGTCATGAGCAATACCAAAGCAGTACCTTGAGTCTGTATAAACGTTAACTGTTTGACCTTCAGCATAAATACAGGCTGCTATCAGTGCCCTAAGTTCTGCCTCCTGAGCTGAACTACCTGATGGCAAGGGTTCCTGTATTAAGATGTCTGTTTCTGTGGTAACTGCAAAACCTGTATGCGGTTCCCCATCCACATAGTACCTGGAGCCATCCACAAATAAATGTAAATCTGCATTTAGTAGAGGATGTTCCTGTATGTCTGGTGTACTTGCGGCTTCAAGGGTCATTAACTCTATACAATCATGTTCTTGATCGTGTGTAGAAATTGAAAAATTTGATTGGTTTTCTGTGCCTGTCATTTCATCATCACTCGCACCATTCCCCTCTTTTGAAACCAGTTAAAAGAAGTACAACGTTTGATAGTGACATTGGATGGTGTAAGCAATGCTACTTCATATTTGGTTAGTCTAGCAGCAGATAAATGTTTAGTCTGCGCTTGGTTAAGAATTTCAGTCACTGAGTGAGGCACCTGTACAGTTAAGGGATGACCCAGAACAATATCAGCAGCCTTGTCTAACAGTAACGCTGCTGCTGCTACAGACTTGACACAGGTTGGTGCTGCCCGTATGACTGGGTCTAACTGTACTGAGTAATACGCTAGAGGTCTAACCATGTACCTGCGTTAATATTCCTTGCGCATGGCCTGAAATTTCACAACAAAACAAATTGAAAGGCCTTGCATAATCAGGAAGTCCTAATGCTGGTGCTGATATTATGTCTGTTTTTAACTGACAAAAAGCATCTAGCTGTTCTTGTGTCATGAGTAATGCACCTTGTGCATTTTGTCCCTTTAGGGCATCATATAACACTTGTAGTTTCTGTGATGCGCCTACAATCCACTCTCTGCAATAAGTGATTAATCCTAAAAGGATATGAGTTGTTTACATGTATGAGGAGGTTTAACTTTTGAAATAATTTTCCCCCTTTTTGTAGTGATATGCTTACTATAAGCAGAAATGCAGTGTCCCAGAAATTGTGCTTTGTTTTGTGCATATTATAGCTTATTTTTATGTACCCTACATTTCCTTTTTTATATAGGAATAGCAATAAGGGTTGACATTTGGGTTCTATTTAAAAATACCTTACACTTGTTGTTCTTTTGATGGCATCATATAAAACTTAGTTTTCTGTGATGCCCTTGGAATGTATTTTGTACAATAGGTGATTAATTCTAGAAATGACTTAAGCTGTTGTAAGGTGCGTCAGAGATATTTTTAAAA